>NW_024362605.1:800418-827986 GCF_014805655.1 Passer montanus | reverse complement strand
GGCTCCGGCGCCCGCCCCGGGGAGCTCGGGCTGCCCGCCCCCGTCAGCACATCCCGTCCGCCCGGGCCGCCCCGCCCGCCCGGCTCCCGCACCGGCCCCGAGGGTCCCCTCCCCGCCGCCCTCCATCAGCCATCACCGTCCCTTCAGACCCCCTCCCCTCCACCGGCAGCATCGGCACGGCTCATCAGTCCCCCGGTGGGACCAGCCTGGGATGGTCTTTAAGGCCCGGCATCACCATACCCCGGTGGGATCCCCCGGACCATTTTGAGGATTCCTTTCAACCCAAACCAGCCCATGATTCTGTGAGTCTACAGGCTCGAGTACGGGGAGTCTGGTGCACTCACAACCACCTGTGCTCTTGCCATCTCCGTCCATTCCTGACCCAGAGTTTGCCAAGGGTGGCATGGAGAGGACACACAGAGTCATAGAGCAGCCCAACATCTCCAGATACACCTGCAGAGGATGCCCACGGCAGCACCTTTAACCTACTCAAGCATCGGTCAAGGTCATGCTTTGCCCCAGAGTAAACCCAGGCATTCAGACAGGGAAGCATCCAGCTTCTCCTGGCACAGGGAGCAGGAAAACCAGGCCACACCAATGCCCAGAGCCCCACTAGGGATCAGCCACTGTGCACACATGCATGCCCAGAGACGATGCAGCCCTGCATCAGCCTGCTGCAGCCCTCTGTGTTGCTTCCAGACCTTTTTCAACCTATTAAAAAATAAAGACCAAGAAATCACAGTGGGGTTTTGCTCACATCCAAATTATCCTCAGCTGAAGAGGTATGCAGAGGACTCGGCACATGGACTGCCCCGAGCGGTGCTGAGGCAGAGCAACTGCAGGGATGATGTGCTGGAGCTGCCTATTGCCTGCAGGGACCCCCTCCCCAAAACACTGCTGTTCCCCAAAATCCAGGGCCTGCTCTCCCCTTTGCTGAGGGTAAGAATCAGTAAGTGAGCCTGTGCCATCACCCCACCCCACCCCCCCAGCACATCGCTCTCATCTCCCCAGCTTGTCCTCATGCTGCTGCAGTACTGGAATGGCTGACATAGATCCTCTTCTTCCCCGTTCCCAGGTGGCAGGTTCAGCATTCCTGGGGTGTTCCAGGAACTCCAGAATTCTGTACTACATTGTGTCTTATGTTCCAGTTTCCCCACGACGTGATGGAAACTGCAGGACATAGGAGTTACAAGGGCTATTTCAAGCCATGTTGGCTTCATGTGCTTGAGGCCACTTCAGCAAGGACAGGACACACCCCCCACAACTGATTTCACACATCACTAGGCTGTATTCACACACACAAATACACATACGTGTACACTGGATATATCCTCACCACCTTTTCCACTGCCATAAGTCCCGCCACACTCTATGGGATATGGACTATGGGAAGATAAGGTCCTGCACTGTACAGTCACACCAGTGTGCCCAGGAGCTTCGGGATACAAACTGGAGCTCCTCAAAATGCACCCTCACCTCATGCCACCTCCACCCTCACAGAGTGTGCAGTGATGACTGTTCCTACTGCAGACCACCACCTAGTGAAGGTCCCCGTGGTGCTGCTCCTATGAGCTTCCCAATTTGACAGCATCTGCCATGCACTCCTTGGCCTTCGGCTTGCCTGAGCAGAGTCTTTGTGGCTCCAGGCTGCAGAACAGAGACAACAGACACAGCGCTGACTACAAGAGCTCAGCATGACCTGCTCTTCTCCCTCTCCCTCATACACAGTGCAAACCCATCCCTACAGGTGTCTGCGCCTCCTCCAACTTCATCAAGGGATTTGGCCACAATGCTGCAGCTGAGCGCTGGGGGCCTGGAACATCCAGCCTCTTGGGATGGTCTGACTGACCACTCTGAATGGCTCCCAACAGGTGGAGCTGGCTGTTGTACAAAGAGCAGGAGTTGGGTGTTGCCTTCTCACCTTGCGCCGTTTGGCCGCTTGCCGCAGCCTCTTCTCCTGGTCCAGCTGGAGCTGCATCCTCTCCAGAGCCTCTCTCAGCAGAGCCTTCTCTTCTGCCTCCCTGTGGGCTTCATCTTCCAGGGTGGACATCTCCTCCTGGCACCTTTGCAGGGAAGCCTGGCTCTGCCTGTGCAGAACAGGAGGGGAGGATTCTGTCGGTCTTTTTCCCTTACCAGCACCCTGACCCTCAGCTGTGCTCTCCCACGCCTTCCTTGGTCCTGCTGACACCGTCCCTCTGCCCCAGCCGATGCTGCTGCTGTCCCAGGCTCCAGCCACCCAGCACAAGGGAACTTGTCAAGGCTTTCCCAGCTCTGATACTGCTCAACTGTGTGAGGCTGCAGAAGGTACCACTGCAGAGAACTGGGAGGACCTTTCCCCACTCCTCTTGACATTTGACTTTTGTACTGTGGCCATAGTACTGGTCCCAGACAGACACAGGACTCAGCAGTGTCATGTCACTTCTTGCCCCAAGCTCCCTGTCACTTGGCATCCAAGGATCAGGTCTTGTTCAGAACCCTGACTTTCCATACCTGAGCTGCTCCACACTTCCCTCATAATCTTTCAGCATTTCTTCTTTCCTTTCCAGGCGAACCTGGAGGTTCCTGATCTTTCTGTACAACAGCTCTAGGGCCTTCTGTCTCTGCAGTCCCACTTCTGCCCTTTTCTCCTGAGGAAGGTGCTGCAGAGGCTGCATTCCTGACAGCTCCTTCATCTCCACCAGGCTTCCCAGAGCACCGATTACATCAAGGTACTGTGGGAAAAAGAGGGAATGCATTATTTACCAGGTCTGCTGCATTCCATCACGCTGCTCAGCCATCTGCTTTCTGTCTGCTTTCCTGAGGACACAACAACGTCCCAAGGAAAGTAGGTTTGCATCTCATTCCCAGCTGCACAGCTCACTGGAATTGGATTGCTTCCTTTTCTAAGATGACTGTTTTCCCTGCTGGGTGTTTCCCTGCATTTTTGGAGGGAAGAAACCCCCCCTTGTGCTACCCATGGACCCCTTCCCTGGCAGCTCCCTCCATTGCTCCCCAGCCTCTCTGATGCACCATGGCATGTTTTGGGATCCCAGGATGTCCTGGCAGACACACAATGTGCTCTGCACCATAGAATAGTTTAGATTAGAAGGGAAATATAAAGATCATCAAACCAACCCCCTCTGCCATGGACAGGGATGTCTTTAATTGGGCCACAAAGCAGTTCATCTTCAACATTCCTGCAGCATCCTGATGTGACATACCTCCAAAATGTTTTCAAAAAACATCTGAACTCTACACATGCTGGGCATGTACACACTCTACACCATTTACCACATCTATCCCTGACGTACCATCTTCTCACCCAAGTCTCTTGCCTCAGCCATTTCCAAGCTCGCTGTGCTGTTGGTGATCCTGAATGAGCTCCCATTAGGAACATGGTCAGGAGCCTGCAAAGATAGGGAAAGACCTCTGGAGCCCACTTTGGGCCTTGTTTTTGGTGAAGTGGCCTTGTGCCTCCCTTTCACCCCATGGGAAAACCAGCCCAGTATTGCTGTGGTCCCAGGCTTCCCATCCTGCCCAACCCCTGCTACTCCAACAGCACCAGGCAATGTGCTGGTCCTGATGGAGCTGCCATCCTCTGCAGGAGCACTGCCTGCTATCCATCAGGCTGCATCTCCCTGACTCCTTAGCATCTCTGAAAACCTATTTCTTCCTTTCCCAGGGCGTACTTTCCAAACACAGTCACAGGCATTACAAACCACACACTGCCTCCCTACCTTGCCAGCCTTCGGTTTTTCTCCCAACACAGCAGCAGGTTCCAGCTCAAGGCTTCTTTGTTGGACTATTTTCTCTGGTAAGTCTTTCATCCAGACCACCAGTGGCTCTGAATTGCTCTTCACAGCACCTGGAGGCAAACAAACAGGTGCTAAATTGTTCCACTCTCCACACAACTTTGAGGCTGCCCAGCTCTCCCAGCCTCCCTGAGAGGGTAGGCAGGCCCTGGCACAGGGTGCCCAGAGCAGTTGTGGCAACTTCATCCCTGGAAGTGCCCAAGGACAGGCTGGACGGGGCTTGGAGAAACCTGAGAAAGTGGCAGGTGTCCCATGGCAGGGAGTGGAACAATATGGTCCTTGAAGTCTCTTCCAACCCAAACCATTCCATAGTTCTAGGAGAGCCTTGCTCACCTGAGCACTGTCTCTTCTCCAGCATCTTTACTCTCTCCCGGAGCTCGGCCAAACCTTCTTTTTGGCGCTGGATCGTTTCCTCGTGCCTCAGGCCTTGGCACTTCGCACCGAGCTCAGCCAGGTCTGATGGTGGCTCCTGAAAGAAGACAGGTTCTTGACCAGTCTGCATCTGGCACAGCACAAGCTCAATGTAAACACAGCCTTGCTGCCAGATACCGGGCACTCGGCACAAGAACAAAGCCTGGGGAGCATCTCCATGGATTGGAGGGGTGTAAGAGACTTGTCACAGACCTCTTTCCTGCTCTGCTGTGCCATGGTCAGGATATGAACCCTGTAAATGCTCTGGAGAGCCAGGAGAGGGTTGGTGCACAGCTCTGAACAGCCACATTGGTGTTTTTCCCTTGTCTTTTGCACCACCAGAGAGCATTTGCCATCTACACACAAACACCTGTGCACTTCAGAGACTGAGTCCCAAACACAAACTTGGACATTACTCTCTACATGTGCACTGCCTCTCCCAGCCCCATCCAGATCCCTGCATTACGACAAACATCCAAAAATCTGTGGTGGGACTAGGGCCACAGGGTGATGACGGCTGCAGACCCCCAGCTCCGGTCTGGCTGCTGTCACCCCACATCTCTGCCCGTCCCGCTCCTGAATGGCACTCCCAGCACAGGGATCTCCCCCTCCCCAGCACAGCATGTGGAGCAGGATGGGCAGTGCCTCCGCCCGCTCATCAGCTGGCTGTGAGTCACGCCGGCCCCCGCAGCCAGCCGGCCTCGCTGGCACGCTGCTGGCTGCCACCATCGCTGAACAGAATGTACAATTCCCACAGTCCCTCCATCTGCTGCTGCCACCACCTGCGAGTTATTCCCTTTTCCAGCCTTGGGAAAATCAAATAGGGATTTGGCACAGGAGAATGAGGAGCGTTTCTTCCTGTCCTGTGCAACAAGCTGCCCTTACTTCTGCACATACACGCCTAGAACTGTTTCTGCATTACCTGCACAGCCAGCATCCACAGCTTGGCAAGCTGGGAAAAGGAAGGAATGCTTGCATGTTGCTATTCCCTCTAATCGGCAATTAACACAGCTATTAGCACACACAACACTTGGTGGTTCCAAAGTGCTGTGCAAACATCAGCTCATTAACCAGCAGCAGCCTGGTGGGGGCTGTGGGTTCCCTGGATCAGAGGCAGCACAGGCAGCCCTGGCTTGGGAAGGGTGCCCGGCCATCCCACCCTCAGGCCAGTGCAGGGCAGCTCCAGGCTTGGCTCTCACCGTGATGCCAAGAAACACCACGTGCCATCAGTGCTCTTGGCAAACCCACACCTCAGTCCTCTCCGTGAGGACTCACTCTCTGGGAGGCTTCACTCACCTGCACTGGTGTCCTGGGAGCATCCTCTTTGTTCTCCAGTGTTTGTTGGGAAGCATCCTTCAGCACCTGGCAGCGCCTTTGGGCTTGGCTATGTGGAGAGACAAGAAGTTGTGGGACCCTATGATGGGTAAAGGTGACCCAAACAGCTTGTGGAAAGCAGCACCCTGGGCACCCACTGATGACTATCACAGTGTGGGTGGGAACACTTGCTTAGATACAAGTGCCTGAGTGACACATTTACTGGCATGAGCTCCACTAAACCCCGATTTCGGTTCCTGTGTCATGGATTCAGAGCTGAGCTCCATCCTGATACTGTCACATGTGCCTTTTGCTCTGAGGAGAACCCTAAACACCATCAGCTGCTGGGCACACAGAGCGGCATCCATGAAGCCTTGGGTGATGTCAGGGTGTACCTTAATTCTTCAGCTGCTGCTTTCAGGGCCCGATCCTTCTCCTCCACAAGGCTGGACACCTCGGATAGCTTCTCCCTGAGCTGGTTCACTTCCCACTCCCGGTGTTTCAGCTGCCTCTGGCTGTGCTCCAGCTCCACCTTCTGCTCCTCACTCAGCTCCCCTAAGCACAGAACAGCCTCGTGGGATGCTGGCTGACTCATCACCCAGTCCTGGGGGATCTGCAGCTGGTGCACACTCATGGAAGCAACAATGGGGCTCATGCCTGCAGAGCTCTGCCTTGACAGCTGCCCTCAGATCCCGGGCCATGCCAACAGGACGTCCTGGTTTACTAAATCCCAGTCCCTCTGTGGAGGTACAAGCCAGGGCAATTCCTTGCTGTGGCAATTTTCATTCATATTGTAGGAGGACAGGTCACCAGCATTTTCTGACTTGCATTTTTTGACTCCATACATTCCTCATGGGCTCTGTCCTCATGTTCACAGCACTGCCCATGGAGGAATCCCAGGCAAGGCTTTCCCATTCCACTGGCTTAGAACATCTTCAGCTCCAAGAAGTTCACCAGTGTGATTTTGAGCTCAGTTTTGTCTACCTGCTCCCTCCCTGATTACTCTGCTCTCTCATTGTCACTGCTATTACTTAGCCAAAGATGGGGAGAAATTCACTTTCCCAAAGGGAATAGACTGCCTGCTTTGCCCCCAGCAGGACAAAGCATTGCCTGAGAATTGTGACATTAATTTCCTGTGACCTGTGTGTCTTGGAGGAGGATGGGGATGATGGCAGCCACACAGTGCACATCACCCACCTCTCATGTCCGACATCCTGGCTCTGGTTTCTGACAGCTCCCTGCTGAGCCTGCTGATGACTACCTTCTTTTCCAGGAGCATGCCCTGCACCACTGCCAGCTTTTCATGCAGTTTCCTGGGAAAGACCAGTGCAGATCTCACAGCCATTGGGAAACCTCATTGCAGGGAGCCCATGCACGCCTTCCTGTGCTGCATTCCTGCTTAATATTTTATGATCTAATTATTTTTTTACCTGCCTTTTGGTCCCCTGGGGTCACCCTGTGGTGTGGGATTGGCTACACCACTTGCTCTCACCTGGAGCCATCCAGATGGGATGGCAGATTGTCACGTGCTATTTGGCATCACTTTGATGCTCTGTGCTCTTAGGATCACTTCAGCCTAGCAAAGGGGCTTGAATCCTATCCCAGACTAAAAAGATCTTGGGACAAGAGACATTGGACTTCCTTAGGCTCTCCCAAGTGGTCCCTGCCCTTCTCCAAGCATCTCTGATCACCATCAGCGAGTGCTGCTCACCTCAGACAAACATGAGACTCCAAGGCAGGACAAATCTCCAGCCAATCTCCTGATGCTGAGCTGTGGGCATCACACTGGAGTCCTAAAGGACACAAAAAAATAAGGCCTATTACTTCTTTGTAACACTTACATGCTTGTTGCTTCTGCTACATAAATAATTTCCTTCATGTGGCAGCTCTGAGGACTGTCTCTTTGGGAAACCCATGTCCCTGAGAGCCCAGTTCCAAGGCAAACTGGACAATTCTTGACATCCACCCTTGATTGGGATTGCTTCTGTCTTGGAGAAGCCCAAAGCATGCCAGTCTTGTAATTTTAGAGGGCAAAGAGCCCTTCTCCAGCAGCAAAGCCCTGATAAAACCACCAAACAATGAAAAAATGTTTTCCAAAACCACCAAACAATGAAACGGCTTCTGCAGGGCCTCACAGAGCTTGTCCGGCAGGGGAATAACCTTCATTCAACATCTTCCCAATGTTTTCTATAGCAGGAAATTCACTGTCCCATCTCCACACACATTTCATGTTAACCCAGCCAGTTCCTGGTACAGGCACATCCCATACAACCCTCACCTACCTTCCATTTTTTCCACAAGTGCTGTCTTTTCCTCCTCCAGCACCTTCTGCTGCTGAGTGGCCTCTAGCAGCCTGTCCTCTAAAGCCAAGATGGTCAGGGAATGCTGCCTGCTCTGCTCCCTGTATCCTGCTACCTCTTCTTGCAGTTTCTGCCTCTGTAACTCATATTCCTCCTGGGCAGCCCTGAGCTGTTGGCTCTGCTGGAGCACCTGCTGCTGTAACAGCGCCTGGGAAACAAGATATGGGAGCTCGGTTGGAAGCACTGGGGGCTTCTTTTGGGATCACCATCAGCATCATCTCTCCTGGATGGTGGTGACAAGACTGGAGGGAAGGATTTCAAGGATGAGGGAAGCCTTCTTCTCCAACAGTGCATCCTCCACCTGCACAGGTCGGTGCAAGTACCTCTTGTGCAGTAATTTTCTTCAGCTCATGCAAAGCTTCTCTCAGTTTTCCCTCTGTTAGTTCCTGCTCCTCTGCCTTCTTTGTGTTTGCCTATCAGAGGAAATTAGAAGTAATTAGGTTAGCCAGGAATCTACCTTTCTTTCTGCAGAGCTGCTCTCTGTGTATTTGGGAGGGACAGGGAAACCCCTTCATCTACTGCTTTGAGCCTCTGGAGCACCACATTACACTTCCCCTTTTCTTCATTCCAGGAGTGAGCTGTTCTGCTTCACCTCCCATGCTCACCTCAGCCATGCTTCTTAGATGGCTTTCCAACTCTTGGATCTTCCTCTGTTCTTCCTCCACAGATTTCTTGCATTTTTCCTTCTCCTCAGTGACAGCGCTTTCCAGAATCTGTGAATCAACAAACCACAGATTCACTTCAGGAAAAAAAGACCTCAGCTCCAAGGAGGAAAGCAGCAGGGAGGGTCATTGCTCTGGAGCAGGGGCAGGCGATGGGAGAAAAACTTGGCAGAACACGAGGTAACTCAGTGAAAGAGAGGATGGGAGCACCTGGGGAAAAGCACAGCTGAGAGACTGGGTAGGAGGTGCTTGGCTGCTCCTTGCCTGATTCTTTAGAAAACTGAACACCAGGAAACCACCATTCCCAAGGTGCCAGACACAGAAGCAGACTGGAAACTGTCCTACAAGGCCACAACAATCACAACGCACACATGGCAAAGCACCCATCTGCACCCCGACTGACACTGCACCCCACACCAGAGCCACTGGTGCGATGGCCTGGGGCTGGGGGGGACTGCTGCCCCCCTGCTCCACAGGAAGAACTTTTTCCAGCCAAAAAGGAGCCAACAGGAGTCCAATGTGGGGAGGGAGGGAGGGAGAGAAGGCTTGAGAAGAAGCAGTGCAATCTTTCCCTAAGCTCATGGATCATGATGCTCCTTGCATCCCTTTCCCCTGGTGACTGACTGGCAGCTGTGTGCCCTGATGTTACCTGCAGGTGCTTCCCAGATCCACCGTGGATACTTTTGTAAGTTTACATCACCTGGATCCATATGGGAGGATATCCAGTCCCTTGGGACTGCATTCAGTTTGGAGCTAGAGGTTCCTCCTCTTGTTATCCAACACTTTTACAGATATCCGTTTTTCCTGCATAATGTTCCTCTTCTGAAACACCAACCATGTCACTGTACCTGTTTGCTCTCCTTGTCCTTTTCCAGGATAATTTGCTGGATTTTTTTCTGTAAGTCTTGCTCATGTTTTGCTTCCAGCTCCTTTGTGTGCCCCTGCAGCAGCTCTGCCTGAAGCTCCTGGAGCTTCTCTAATTGCTCCTACAGGGAGACATGGAGGTATTAAAGGAAGTATGTCAGCAGCAGGGCAAGAAATAAACCTCCTGTGTTCATTCACTCACAAAAAATTCACAAAAGAGATCTCCTCTCCATCCTGCTGCATTAGGGATAAGGACACGCTGACAGTGGGCTCTGTCTCCCTTACCTTACATTTCCTCTAGACTCAGGGACTGCACATCCTCAGTCTAGGTGCTACACTGGCTTGCTTGGGACTGCCATCATATTTACCCATAGAAAGAGTCCAAATCCACCTGGTTTATGTGCATAAATATTTCTGTACCTGCAACATCTGATTCCTCTGTGCCATCTCCTGACTCTTTTCCAACAAGCTCCTGAGAGCAGCCAACAGCCCTGCAAAAGTCAAGGGAGCCTCACTGTGTGGGGTGCTCACACACCATATTATGGATATCCAGGAAAATTTCTTCATGAAAAAGATGGTCAGGCATTGGAATGGGCCACCATTCCTGTGTTCAATAAAGTGTGAGGCTGTGGCACTTGGGAACAGTGCTGGCTTAATGCTTGCACTTGGTGACCTTGGAGGTATTTTCCAGCCCTAAAATTTCCACGATTCTGTGATTTTCTCCCCAAGGAGTGGTTCAGGCTGGACTTTCTCCTCTACATCTGTCTTGCCAGGACATCCCACATTCCCAGGGATGCCCAGCAGGACACAGACCTTTGCCAGAGGTGTGCAGGTCTACCCCTGCGCTGTCCAGGAGCTGCTCTGCACCCTCCAGCCAGGACAGGGGACCACGTGCCATGTCCACCACTGCTGTCCTGATGGCCGAGACAGGGGGATCCAGGCACAACAGCTCCAGCTGCCCCAGCTCCCCTCGCAGGCTGGCACTGCTGCAGGGGCTCCTCAGGCAAGCCTGGAACAAATGGAACCCGTGGGGAACAAGCCAGTCTCCACTGTCAGTGGCCTTCAGGGACTGGCAAATGACACAGCATTTCTGAACATCTCAGGCCAGGCTGGGCGGGGCTTGGAGCAACCTTGGCCAGGGGAAGGTGTCTCTGCCCATGGCAGGGGGTGGAACAGGAGGGGCCTTATGGAGAATCTGTGACAAACTCCTGGGAACATGAAGACTTAGGGATGATGCTTTGTTTCAGGGTTGTATCTTTACTCTGACCTTTTCTCAGGCCAACAAAACACCCTGTGCCACTATCTTCCAGCGGCCATTTGGTCCTCAGTATTTAAAGAGCTGACCTGGAGCTTTTGCAGGGAGTCCTTGAACACCTCGATGTTTGCAGACAGCTCCTTCTCCTTTACGAGCCTGGAGCTTAATTCCTTCTGCAGACTCTTTTCTCTCTCATGACTTTGTTGGTTCTCATCAGAGATCTGCCTGACCTTCTCTATCACCTGGCAAAAGTGAGTGAAGAAAGAGGAGGATAAGACTCGTACTGTTTTCCAGCTGAGGGGCCAGGGATCATCTCAGAGAGCAACAACTGAGACTTGTTGCAAACTGGCAGCCTTGACAGTCTCCTGGGCTTGTCCTTGTTGCAGACCACTGACTCCCCCCAAGCTTTGAGGGAAAAAAAAGAACTCTGTCTCTTTCATGTCATGGAGTGTGGCAGCAGCTCTCTGGCCACAGAGAGAACCACAGAACTTTCCCAGGCATTGTTCTGGGAAAGCCCGTGAGAAGATCAGAGAAAAGAATGAGAAACAATTCTTATCTTGCTGCACCTGGTATTGTGAACATGTGGAATGTGTTATGGATATTTGTTTACCAAAGGGTGGTTTCTTAATTAGCCAATGGTGATGGTGTTTTCATTAAAAGATCAATTAATTCTGCCTGTGGTGAACTAGGGTATAAAAAGAGTAATGGGTTTCTTAATAAAGATTATTGATCAGCCTTCTGTGATTTCATGGAGTCTGTGCCAATTACTACCCAGCCAGGGGCTGGTTTGCTGTAACAATGGAGCAGTGCCATTAACCTGGGACAGCCCAAATCCTCCTCTGGAGAAGCCTGGATGCTGCAGCCCTACTGCACATGGAGCAGGCACCATGGCTGTTCTGCAGCAGCTGCCACAAGCCACTCAGGCTCTGCAGGCTCTGAACATCTCTGTGAGCTGGTGGCCAAACTCACCTGCTGCTCTGTTACAGGTTTCCCTGTGCTGCCAGCTGCTGATGGAGAAAAGACTTGCATCACTTGGGTCTTGAAGGACTCCAGCTGCAGCAGGGATCAACACATAGAAACAAACACCACGAATCATTGACAGCTGCTCTGCTGATCACTGATGGTCCATATCTAGTGTGATGTTATCTGCAAAGGGCTGTCCCTGCCCAGAGCAGCATTACCCAGGCACTGAGGAAGGTTGGTGTGGCTCCCAGACAGCATAACTCAGATTAGAGATTCCTTTTCTGTATGCTATTAAACTGCTACGTTGTCCATGCTGCCCACACAAATTCTGGATAAGCCTTTTATACTTCACCCAGTGACAAGATAAGTCCCGTGCCAGGGTTTGGTGCTCAGGACTCGGGGTTTCTGTTTCCACAGCACATCTTCCCCATGGGAAGCTGCACCCCTGTGCTGCTCAGAGCCCCGGTGGTGATGCTCCCATCCCTGCATCCCTACCTGCTCCCCAGCTCTCTGCACGTCAGACCGCAGCAGGCGCTCCCTGCGCCCCATCTCCCGCAGCTGCCCCGCCTGCTGGGACCAGGCTGCCTTCAGCTCCTCCTCCGCCTGCAACGAGAGCTTTGGCATCTCACAGTGACATCCAAAACCATGCCACGGCCATTTCAACCACTGTTCCCATCAGACGAGTCCAAACGTGCCTTTGGAATGCCAGGAGACAGACAGCAATCCTGGTGCAGGGAGTGGGCTTGCAGCACTGACCCTTCATAGGGATAACCCTTTTGCCTGGGTTTCATCCCTGGGATATTGTCCATCCTTGACTTCCTCACCCAACACCCACACAGGGCACTCTGCCATCTGTTTTTCTTCTTCCATCAGGGTCCATGGCAGAGCTCAGGACAGTTGGATGTCCTGCCCATCCAGCCTGTGCTCCCAGGGATTGCTGGTCCCTGTCCCACCCCTCTGGGATGATGGCACCTGCCCTCTGTGTGTCCCCTGCAGCCAACAGTACCTTGGTTTTCTCAGCCAGTTGCTTCTGGACACTCTCATGCTTCCGGATCTCCCCCTGCAGCCCCTGCAGCCCCTGCTCCAGCTCCTCGATGCGCTGCAAGAGCCCGGGGAGGGTGGGGGTCTCACCAGGGCAGCTGGGCACTGCCCCTCTGGATGACCTCCACTCATCAGAATGATTTTCTGCCCATCTAACTCACTTTGTTTACTGGAATTATCTTCTAACCTGCATTTACTGTGGTTATATCAGCTTACAAGTGGAATTCATCTGATTTCCCATCACATCCCCCCCAAGCTCCCTCTCCCCCACCCTTCCCTTCACACTGTAAACCAGCATTGCAGATCCAACAGGGTTTACACTTCCCCAGGTCTTATGCCCATTATGTGCCTTTCAGGACAGGAGCTGAGCTCCAAACAGCTCCCTTACTATGCTCAGTTAATTATTCCTTGCTGATGCATTCCTGCAGCCACTGCTTACCCAAAATGACTTTTGACTCACATTTCTGCAGGAGATTAGCTCTTGCTCTCTGAGTTCATGCTTTGTTTCTTCTTTAATTCTTGAGCACTAGAAGGAATGGCAACCAAGAAAAATAACCATCAGGGCAGTGATACCATCACTCCTGCTGTGAATGGGACACTGGCACAGGCTGCCCAGGGCAGTGGTCAAGTTGCCATCCCTGTAGGGATTTAAAAGACACTTGGAGACATAGTTTAGTGGTGGCCTTGGTGGTCCTGGGGTAATGGCTGGACTCACTGATCTTACAGGTCCTTTCAAAGCTCAGCAATTCTACGATTCACAAGTCAATCGTTGTGATCTCCTGGCACATTGCAGCCAGCACAGTCTGTCCTTATCATGCTCCCAGTGCAGCTCTGCCAGCTGAGGAGGAGCTGCCCATGCAGGGGAACAAACTGCTGCTGCACAAGGCACCTTCTTTAAGGACAAATCCAGGCTGGGCCACAGGGAGTCCCATGGCTCGTCGGGAGGACCTTGGCAGGAATATTTTGTGTGTACAAACAGCCCTGTGCTCACAGGAGTCCAGGGCACACAGTACCTGATGCAGAGGTCCAGCTGGGGAAGGAGACCCTGATCCGTGGGCATCCTGGCACACCCAGACATGGTCGTGGGACCATCACCACTGTATCCCAGTGATACAACTGCTACTATCCTCACCAGAGAGAAGCATGACCCTGCTCACTGCTTTCCCACCTTAATCCCCATGTCAAGCATGGGTCATCAATTACTGAGCCCCTAATTAGTGCTACCAACCTTGGCTGAAACCACAGCCAGCTGATTGTCCTTCTCTTGGTTTTCCTTATTTAGTTTTTCAGTCTCTTGCTGAAGTTGCTGGATTTTCTGATCCTTTTGCAGGAGTTCTCTTTGCAGGTTGCTCACCAGACCTGAGGAAAAGAACTGTGGTCAGAGGTCACCCAGGTGTGACATTTAGCTGGGTTATTGGGAAGAAAATCTTCCCTGTGAGGGTGGGGAGGTTCTGGCACAGGGTGCCCAGAGAAGCTGTGGCTGCCCCTGGATCCCTGGAAGTGTCCACGGCCAGGCTGGGCAGGGCTGGGAGCAGCCTGGGACAGTGGAAGGTGACCCTGCCCATGGGAGGGGGTGGAATGAGGTGCTCTTTAGGGTCCCTTACCACAAGGCACTAGGAATGATTTGTTGCTTGTACAATTTGGCCAATGCTTGCTCCTTATCCAGAGCCAGTCCCAAACTGCTTCATGCCCTGACCCAAAGCTCCAGGGATACAAAACCTGCAGTCAAAGCCTGGTCTCTCTTCAACTTCTCACTTTCCCTCCGCAGCCTCCCGATCTCCAGGTCTCTTTCATGGAGGGAATGGCTGAAGGCTTGGTTTGAGCCTTTCTGCAGGTCATTGATCTGCAAAATACAGATTTACCTGTGCTCCTCACCAGAATGTTCATTGACTGCTACAGATCCTTCAGAGAGGGTCATCTGGCACTTGTGGTTTGGTTGGACCGCTCCTTAGCATCTTCACATACCATCCTAAATGTGCTCTGGCTGTTCCTGCTGAAATCCTAATGCCAGAGGTGGGAGGGAGGGAGGGAAGGAAGGAAGGAAGGAAGGAAGGAAGGAAGGAAGGAAGGAAGGAAGGAAGGAAGGAAGGAAGGAAACCTCTCACCCTCATTTCCCTTGATTTCAGACACGCAAACCTCTCCTGCCCAAACCTGGGTATTACCCCACAAACACATCTATACCTGAGGGGTGTTTCCCTGCTCAGGGACTATGGAAGCCTCCAGTACCTGTTCCCTCAGGGCTTTGATCTCCTCTGTTTGAGCTCCCAGCTCTCGGTTGAAGGTGAGCAGCTCCTGGGTCAGCTCAGCCTCGTTCCTCACTGCTGCCTGGGCCAGTTTCTTTGCCATGGCTGCGATCTCCTCCTGTAGGTCTCTCATCACCACATCCTTCCCCTTTAACTGTGTTTCCAAACCAAAAAGGTGACCCACTTCCTTCTCCAGTAGCTTCTCACCCTGCTGGCAGATTCAGGTTCCACTGGTCACTCTGCAGCCACTGAAGCTCCAGACCCCCTGCCCAGGGGTTCCAACTCAAGGCCATCAGCAAGGGACCTGCTGTCCCTGGCTTCCCACATCCTCCAGCCACCCACTGTCTCCATCCACCTGCTTTGGTGGCAGCCCCCACACCCTGCTGGGACTCCTGGTGGGACACAGACGTTTGGCAGGATTCACCTGCTCCTCCAAGGACCAGGACAGGATCCTCACTCCCTCCCTCTCTCCTCAGCATTACCTTCCCCTGCAGGAGGAGATCCACCTTGTGAGGCCCCAGGGGAGGGGCTCTCCCCACTCTGCTTGCACCATCACCTGAGAAGCTGGCTGAGACTGGAAGAAAGAAAATTATCAGCATGACAGGTGGCTGCAGGCAGCAAAAATGCTCCCTGCAGCACCCTTTTCCCTTGTCCCAAAACTCCAAGGCAGTGGCCACTATTCAGGGCATGAGTTTGCTTCATAACCAGCAGAGAAACAAAACAAAACAAAACAAAACAAAAAAAAAAAGAAAAAAAACCAAAACAAAAAAAAAAAGACTGCAAAAAACTTATACTGCAAACAGTCTGCACAGAAGAGAGAGTTAATTCACCTCTGGGAACCAAAACAGCCTAAAAGCAGCAGAGACACAGCAGAGAGAGGCGACCCTTATTTTTCAGCACTGGCCAGCCCTCCAGAAAGCTGTGCTTTTTTGTCTTCCCCCATTAGGGCGTGGAGATCCTTTGGGCTGTTCTCAAAAAAAGGAGTTTGTGCTACCCTGGCTGTGTGTATCCCCCCCTGTCCTGACTGAGGTTTCCAGTTCAGCACTGGGACTGCATGGTGCTGCCTCACTGCTGATTTTGTGTTGCTTATGACAGCTCAAAAATCCCAACCCCACAGCAGGAAAAGCACAGCACTGTGCACCAGGCCACAACCTCCATGGCAAATGCCACATTCTCCAGCCCAAACCCTCACCTCTGCCCTGCTCTATCACATACTTTATTTCCAGAGGTGTATTGGATACAATCTCATTTTAAAGTGCTTTCACTGGAGACAGCCACTTCAAAGGAGGGGAAAAAAACTTTACACAGGAGTCAGGAACAGGCACAGGAGTCAGTGGTGCAGACAAAGTCAGTCATGGCCCTTCTGGGTCCCACACCAGGAAAAAGGAAGAGGAAATGTCCCTTTGCAAGGGCAACAGCATTCCCTTTGGGATGGCACAGCTCCTTTCATCCCTGACCCAAATGCCACCCAGGACCACACACAGATTTTGATCAGCTGCAGGGGACAATGACTCGCACCCAGCTGCTCAACTTGTCACTGC
Organism: Passer montanus; assembly: GCF_014805655.1. NCBI lineage: Eukaryota > Metazoa > Chordata > Aves > Passeriformes > Passeridae > Passer > Passer montanus. Next base: position 811,541 of record NW_024362605.1, on the reverse strand, counting down.
TCTGCTCCAATCAAGTGGCTCTGTGAGGACACCAGGACACAAATGGCTGGTTTTGGCATCATGGAGTACCTGGCCTGACTGCAGAGGTCCTGCTGGAGGTGTCCAGAGAGGTGGCACTGGCTGTGCTCTTGACCCGGGCACTCGCAGGTCGCCTTGGCAGCACCAGATGGGGCCCGTGGCCAGGGGCTCTGGGGGCCCCACTGCCCAGGGAGTCAGGGGGGAGCTGCCCCTGCAGCGAGGGCAGGCACAGAGGAGATGCAGCAGTCCAGGGTTTGGGCTCTGCAACCACCTGGAGCTGCCCACTCCACCCCATGCGACGTTTCATAGGAGGACAGGGCATCTGTGGTGGGAAAGCACCGAGTTATCTGCAAGATTTTATGAAATATTTTAGCTCTGGATTCACGTGCACTGTGTTGTGGAAAACCTAGGCATAGATCTCAGCAGAAGCACAATTTTAGATTTTTCCCATTTCCATGATGCAAGGATCAGATTTGAATCAGGGCATCCAGATGCTTTGCTGAAACAGAAGAAAATTATTGGGGTTTTCTGCTTTTTGAACTTTTCCCTCTCCTTCTGATTGCCCTAATTCTGCACATCATTTGCACCACGCAGCAGCACTCCTTTCACAGCTCTCCTGGCTCACACATGGTCCTATGCCATTTGTTTCTCCCATTCTCCCAGGCAAACCAAAGCCTCTCATTGTGTTCCTGTCTTTGCATCAGCTGAGCCTGTCAGACTGGCAATTAGGACACAGTGTGCTGTTCTCCTCAAGAGCAGAGCTTTCCAGGACAGTGGGGACACGCCACCTCCAAGGTCTCAGTGACAAGGGCTGTACTAAACATCTGCCAGCGGGGTCGGACCTGGGTGTGGGTCCCTCAAACCCCCACTGTCAACAGAGCCCCAGAGCCCAGTGCAGGCTCCCTGCACCTCCAGCACCTTCCCTTCTCCCAGGGCACATCCCAGCCCTGCTGCTTTGCTCCTGCTGCTGCCCACGGCGCTGGCTCCCAGCAGAATAGCACAAAAACCTGACAGAGTGCCTGTTAGGGCAGGCAGGGTGTGATTCCCAGCTGGGTGTGCTTCTCTGCACAGCACCTTCTCTCAGACTCAGAGGAGCAATCCCTCCCCTCGTCAGACGCTTCACAGCGAGGTGGTTCCCTCCCTGCAGGCAGCAGGGTCAGGCTGCAAAGCTGCCCCTCCAAAGGGGGATCCCAGGGTGAGGAAAAGGCACCCCATGGACAGGCTCTGCATTGTTGTACAGACCCAATTCTGTGCTCACCTGCCTTTGGGAATTCAACTGCTTGCTGCTCCAGCATGATCTAGCTTTACCTAGGCAGCATCTTGGATTTTTCAAGAGCCAAAACAATAAAAATATTACTGGGGATTATCCATTCCTCTATGTTTTATTTGAAATCCAGCTCCTCTCTTGTTAAGTGGCTTGGGAAGAAACATAAAATGCAAATAGAGGGAAAGGACATTTTCCAGGTCGTCCTTTGCTAATGCATCTCTGTCCCGTGCTTTTCCATTTTCCTACCGAACTGCCTGAGTTTCTTCAGCAGAGGGAGCTCCAGCTTTTCATTTCCTCCTCCCCCGTGACAGGAAAGATGCGTGCTAATGTCTTGACAAATAATTTGATGGGTGAAGGTAGGGGTGTTGATGTCTTTGAAATGGGTCTTAATACCTCTGTTGACTTTGGGCAGGTTTGTTGCAGAGCCCAGACAGCTCGGCTCCTGAGATAGGCAAGGGTCTGCACAAACCTGAACTCCTGAACTTTGTGGTAAAACAGTAGGTTCAATGAGGAAATATATGGTAGTTGGTTCGGGAAGGCTGTACCTTCCCAGTACCTCGGCCAGTGGGAAAAGGAAGAGGGCAACATGCGGCCGGGAGTTCGGATAAAAGGCTGTGCCTTCCAAAACCCCGAGAGAGAGAAAACCCCAGGGGCACCTGCCCCAGTGGACTCTCGCCCTTTATCGGGAGAATAATTTATCTGGGAGATGAATTGGGAGAATTATTTATCTGAATAAAGACGAAGGACTCCTCTGTCTCCTTTTTGGACATAAACCTCTGGCGTTTGTGGGTTTTCCTGACGCTCACCTTTGGCACCTTTCCTCAGGATCTCCAGATGAGCTGGGAGCAAGTTCCTGCTTCTGGAGCCCTCCCTGGGCATCAGCACCCACCCACCCACCCACCCTTGCCCGGGCATCCTTCAGGGGCCATGGCATCCACCTTTCCCTGGGCATCCCCACCCTACCTGCCACCCACCCACCTTCCCCGGGCACCTTTCCCTGGACATCCCCACCCACCCTTGCCCGGGCATCCTTCCAGGGCCATGGCATCCACCTTTCCCTGGGCATCCCCACCCTACCTGGGCAGCCCCATCCAGCACCAGCTCGAAGGATGCTCCCGCAGTGCCGAAGCTCAGGATGTCCCCCGGCCTCACCCTGACGGCCGCGTTTTGGACCTGGCAGCTGTTGACAAAGGTGCCGTGGGGGGAGTTGAAGTCATGAAGGATGAAGCTGTTGTCTGAGGCGGAGAATTCCAGGGCTGCATGGCGGTCTGCGACCCCTGCAGACTGGGAGCAGGCAGGGGACAGGAAGGGAACGCTGCTGGAGGTGGCTCCAGGCTCATTCCTGCTTTGCCAAGCCCCTTTTCTGGCCGTCAGTCCCAGCACAAACTGGTACCTCCACACTTTGCACGGAGGGCTCCAGCACATCCCTTCCCTCCATCCCCCTCCCGGTTTGGGATGCTCACTCTCAGCTGCCTCGGCCCTACCTGCAGGACGATGTCGGCCCCTCTGTGGCTCCCGATGGTCGTGGTGTGGGATTTCAGCTGGAAACACCCCCCCGAGCTCTTCAGGAAAGCTCGCATTGTTGGCAAGGCTTGCACCAAACAAATAAGCCCTCAGTCAGCAATTCCCCCCCGCAACACACAACCCGAGCCACGAGTGGCTCTCCCAGCTCAAACACTAAACATTGTACAAAACGACCCCAAAAGCGGCCGTGTCCCAGCTGGCAGCGTGGCTGCAGTAGCCTTGGAAACCTCGGCCACGCCGGAGCCTGCTGCTGCCTGCCCGGGTGAGTTTTTCCTCTTCGATTTGTTTAGGGGTTTTTTTTTCCTTCTTTTTCCAAGCAACTGTCCCGGCAGCACAACACAGCTCCGTGCTGGCGTGGCCACAGCGATCCCGTCAGCTGGGGACACACTGGGAATGTGTATCCCAAACCCCTCAGCAGCCCTGCCACCTGCTAGGACTTTTTGTCTTTATTTTACTTAATTTTTTTTTATTTCATGTCATGCTAACACACACACACACGTCAGCTGGGGACACACTGGGAATGTGTATCCCAAACCCCTCAGCAGCCCTGCCACCTGCCAGGACCTTTTGTCTTTATTTTACTTTCTTTTTTTTTTATTTATTTCCTGTCATGCTAACACACACACACACAGAGAAACAGGTCTTGCAACCTCAGGGAAGGGGATAAACATTGCTGTCAGGTGGATGCTGTCACCCACTATCACTTTGCCATCAATATTCCTTGGTCCCAGGCTGCCACACTCCCTTTTTCGACAGAATAGAAAGGAAAAAAACCCACTTGCCACCAACACCCCCCCGTTTGCCCTCACCAGTCCTGCAAGATTTCTTTGTGCTCCTTTCTGAGGTAGAAGAAGCACATTTGGCAAATCAGAGCTTCTCTGAAAACTTCTACCAGTTTTGTCCTGTCACTCTGTGCTCTTGTATTAATCGGTATTGAAACTGATGTCAAATTCTACTCTCAAATGACATAAAGACTCCCAAATGATATAAATAACAAATACAGTTATTTGCTTTCGATTTATGTATTAACTTTTGCTTTGCAAGGTACAATTGATCACAAAAATCCTGATATAGTACAATTTGAAATTACTGCTTTTGATATAATATAATCTGTCAGTTTATGCATATACCATATAGATTTTATAAATAGTAGTGTAATACATCCTATCTTAGACTGTAATATAGTGGAGACTGTGAAATGCTAAAATGCTTTTTCATGTAACTAACTGAGAAAATGGTGTGAAATAATTGTGGGTGATTTCCCACATTTGGGAAAATCAGCTCCCACGTTATCATATTATCTTATCTTATTGACAAGATAATGGAAACAAAAAACAGAGCACCAAAAAAAGAGAATAATTTATTGATCTCTCATTATCAGGGAGTAAAAATACAAAAGGATGGAACCACAAGAAGAAATAAAATATATTGGTTTAATCTACAAGAAGGAGGAGTAAAAATACAAAAGGATGGAACCACAAGAAGAAATAAAATATATCTACAAGAAGGCATGAAGACAAGTCAAAGATTAAAACCAACCAAAACAACAAGTAAACTCAAAGGAATGTTTGAATATGTATAAACTCTTATGAATATGCTTGTACCCCCTGTACTGTAACAGCATATAGAGAACATGTTGCTAAGTTAACCATGTGCTTTTGGCAAATAGCCAAGCATCCCAGCACTGCATTTTATCCCTTTTATCCCTTACTAAACTTTTATAAAATTTTAAACTAGTGAGCTGTCACATGAATAAGCTGCACAGAAGTGTATCTGAGGAAGTGTAACTGAAAATAAGTGATGCTATGATATTGTAATAAAGATTTTTCTTTTTCTTCTTTCTTTGCTGTGATTACTCTTTTTTGTTTGTGTTTTTTGTTGACTTTGTCTGGGTCTCACCCTCTCTCTCTTTTGCTCACCCCCCTGCCTCTTATCTCTCTCCCTCTCTCTCGGCCATCTTTGTCCTGTTCCCTCTCCACCTCTCTTTTCCTCTCTTTCCTCTTAGCTTTGCCCCTTTTGCTCTCTCTTTTGTCTCTTCTTACTTTCCTGTCTCTCTGCTTGTTTTCTCTCTTCCCTCCATCTCAGATACTCTGTCCTGTACCTGTTCCAAATGATAAACCCACACACAGAGAAGTAGAAGCTCGCCACCAGCTGCAGTTGTGCAGTGCACCTGGACAGCATCTGAGCATCAGATGGCAGTCAGAGGTTCAGCAAATCCTAGTGTTATAGGTATGTATTATAATATTAGCTTTTTGTAAATATTAAAATGGATTTTATATGGGTAGTTTTAAAGTAACTTTGTTATAAAGATATAGTTTTTATTTCTGGTATTAATTAAGCTTAGACATAGTAGTGAAATAGCTGATATAAGTATGTTTGTGTTAAAATGCCTGCTTGGGTGGGATAACATCCAATGAACACAGGATGAAGACACCTGTACAGATCTGCCAACTATGAGCACTCACCGTCTGAAGGCAGTGTGGGCCAGGGCCCAAAAACTGGAGGTGATAAAAAAGGACTAAAACCACAACCAAGGAATACCCATGCTCTCAAAAGGTGGCTCCAAGGAGCAGATATGTTAAACAATTCTTAGATCATGTAAACTAGTTTGGGAAAAAGTTTACTATACATAAGGGTCTATGAATATGCAACAGGCTGACGTAAGGGAAAAGGTATTTAAGGGGTATCCCCAAAAATAACACTGTGCTCTTGGGCCATAATCCTTGCTTTACTGTCTTTGTCTCCTATTGTCCTTTATTAAACTTTTTATGTTTTCACGGGAGAGTAAACAGGAATTTTCACAGGAATGTTTTTCACACTTAAAATCCCTGAATCCTGGGTTGGAAGGGACCTGAACTATGACCTATGGGAGAGTAAACAGGAATTTTCACAGGAATGTTTTTCACACTAGAATCCCTGAATCCCGGGTTGGAAGGGACCTGAACTACGACCCACTTCCAGCCCCTCCCTCCTGCCATGGGCAAGGACAGCTTCCACTAGACCACGTTGCTCAAAGCCCCATCTAACCTTGCCTTGAACATTTCCAGGGTTTCTCCTCTCACAGCTTCCTTGGGCAGTCTGTGCCAGCGCCTCACCACTACCACAGTAAAGGATTTCTTCCCAATATCTATTGGAAGCAAATCATCTTCTATCCTAAAGCCATTTCTCCTGTTTTATCACTACCTGCCCTTGTTGGAAGCCCTTCTCCAACTCTCTCACAGCCCCATGGGGCACTGGAAGGCCACAACAAGAAGTCCTGGAGCCTTCCCTTCTCCAGGCTACACAATCCCAACTCTCTGGTCCTGCTTCTATAGCAGAGGTGTTCCTTCCCTCAAATAATTTGTTGTCCTTTCCTTCCCCTCACATTGTTCTCCCTGTGACAAGAGCAGCCAAATAGCAGTACTAAATTTTGATAGTTTTTGATGCCTCTCGACATTAAATTATGAAATTAAGATTTAAAATGTGTTCCATTTATAGAACTCTAAAAAGGCTTCTGTCTTCAGACAAGCAACAGTAATATTCCTAAAAAATGACATCAAGACAAATAAGAAGAGTTGTTAATTAGAAGGTAGGATAAGTAGAGAGAAGATTTAAATTGACAGTAAATGCATTATTATGTCTAAAATTAGATATTATCTGCATATTTAAAGCCTTTGAATTTGCTTTTCTGTTATTAATTAAAAAAAAAATATTTTTTGTATCCTGGAGGTCTTTCTTCCAGGCATGTGATGCACAGGAAAAAGAGGCCAAAGAAGCAAAAGAATGTGCTAACACTGCAGATGTGGACAAACCACTTGCTCTTCAGAAGAAGAAGGAAGTGGAAAATAAGTTAAAAAACCTGCAGGTGCAATTAGCTGCTTGACTGTTTATTACCTTGTGTGAAAAACTATGGAGAAATTAAACAGATATCTTTGTTAAAGCTGTGTTCCTTACAAAACTGGCTGCACTTAGAAACAAGATGAGGTGAATTTCTTGTGCATAACAGTGTTTGGCCAATTGCAACTGGCAGTTCAGTAGTTTACTATTTATGCTAAATTTAATTTCAAACAGCAACAAGTCTTTATTTTCTGACACAGCAGATGCTATCAGAACAAACTGCAAGTGCTTCACAAGAATTCTTGGGGTGATTAAAAAAAAAAGATTTAAAGCCAACTTCTCCCTCCAACACTGTGGTCAGTTCCTAAGTAAATACAAATAGTTGTCCTAAATAAATGAGAACGGTTCCATGCTTTTCACTTGTTTAGAAGGTGGGTGGTGAGGTTCCCTGCCAGGGTTTGATGTCAGAGAGGCCAATACCGACTTGGAGCATGGAATTATGGACATTAAAGGGACTTTTGGAGATCCTCCAGTCCAAGCCCTCGTTCAAACCTGAGTAGATTGGTCAGGGCCTTTCCCAGTGGTGTCTTGAGTCTCTCCAATGATCAACAGTCTACCACCACTAAGGACAACCTGTTCCAGTGTTTGACCACCCTCATGTAGAAAAAGCTTTTTCTTATGTCTGTAAGCAATTTTTCTATTTTAATTTGTGCCTGATGCCTCTTTTCTCACTGGATACCTCCCAGATCAGTCTGGCCCTGTAATGTTTTACTCCCTCCCACCAAGTATGTATGCACACTGGTTAATTAAGATGCCACCTCCCAGTCCTTCAGCCTCTTGCATGTCAGATACTCATCTCTTCATCACCTTGGTGGCATTTTTCTGTATCTCACCTTCTCTCAAATCCTGTCTCAGTTTATCCAAAATTCAGAATGTTCTTTCACTGCAGGATTGAGGTCATTTCTCAGGATTCTCAAGGCTGGGAATGTGAGGTGCCACTGGGAGCACATCAAGGAAGGTGAAAATATCCATCCACTGCTCCAGGCACCACACTTCAGGCTCTGATGGGCACAGCTTGGTCTCACTGCTGTCCTCCCTGTGGTCTCAAAGAGCAGTGATGCCACATATGACACCACTTCTTGCTGGTGTGTTTTGATGCTTTTGTCCAGACAAAAAACTCAAACCAAAACAAAAAACAACAACAAAAAAACCCACAACCAAACACACATCACCCCCCCAAAAAAACACCCCAAACCAATCAACAAGCCAACCAAAAAAAACCAAACAACCCTCCCACCCAAAACCCACAAACACACACACACAAAACTCCTTTCACTCCTAGGACAGTCTGCCATTCCCCAGTACCCACCCGAGTTCACCAGTGGTGATTCTGTCTCAGTGCCCCTCCTGCCCAATGCCATCTGTGCCAGTATGAACTGCAGCCTTGGGAAAAAAACCCAAGCTCTCTTTAGAAGAATTTAAAATATGATTTAGATGTTTCTAGGTCCCCATATAGAAAGTGGATATGTTAAATAAAACACAACTATATTTGCATTTTCAAACACACTTTTCTGTCCTAAAATAAGACATCTTTTAGGTATCAATATATTTTTTTGCACCTGTGCAGTCTATGATAAAGACTGATGTTTGAAGCTTGACAGCATTTTGGTCTAAACAAACTTTTTTATATACAGGTTGATTTTTTTGTTTTTTGTTTGTTTGTTTTTTTTTTTTGTTTGATTTTTTTTGTTTGCTTCATTTGTTTGCTTTTTTTTAACACTGACCAGATGAAAGAATAATGTGTAATTATAGTTTGATATGATTATCTTTTTTAAAAACAAACAATTACTTTGAACACTGGTTTACTGTATTAATCTTCTTCCATTCTGCAACCATTGTACTCACAAAAACGTTTAGAAATATTGCAGTGAATTTTTGCTTTGGTATATGACAAGAAACCAGCTTAGGCCCCTTTGTGCTGACCACATGAAGCTATGTGGCATTTTTTACCCTGAAATGGAAGCATGGTTTGTGTTGCCTTGTCACCTTGTCACAGTACAGTTCTTTGTGTGCATTGTGGTGCATTTACCTAGGGCTGGTTTTGTGGTGTTTTTTGGTTTTTTGTTTGGGTTTTTTTTTCCTGTAAGAAAGCCATTTTTTCTAAACTCTCAACACCAAAAAAAAAAAAAAAGGAGCACTTACAGTGCAAATCACGGCATTGACCCTCAGAGTTTTTATGTGCTGCATTTTAGAGACAATGAACTAATATGCATGATCTGTTGCTTTTTGAGGTTGTAGGATGTTTTGTTTTATAACAATGAGACCTGAAAATAGTGATGAGTGTGCTGAAAACTTTGCAGGTCTTCCTTCTAAGTTTCTTCAGTGCTGAATTACAGACATATTTCAAAACTATCAAAAAAACATTCTGTGGAAACACACATACCAAAGATATGTAAGATATGTGTGAAACTCTCAGCCTTGCAATAAATACAGACAAATTCTTCTGTAATCACTTGAAACACACATTACCATACAGAGCAGTCATATGAAAATAATACAGCTGTTCTTCACAAAATCCTTTTTCTGAGGAATTATAAGCAAAGTTTTTTTATATTTTATTGAAGCAAGTTAACTGCTGGTACAAATAAAAATGTACTTTTACATGAGTACTTCAAAAGAATGAAATACAGGCAGTGGAGCAGAGACAACTGTTTGGAAGAGGTCAGAAGTGAAACCAGACATTTACAAGTATTTGTTCTTATCCCATAAATATTCTCTAGAAACTGGACAAATGAAAGTTAAATTTTAGCACCAGTACAGTATGGTAACTTGTTGTATTCACAAAATGCCCAAAAGCAAACAAATAGATTTTCAATAGATTTTGGTATTTGAAAATGTTCTGTGTTATCTATATGCAAGGACATAATTTTTAATTAGAATGCTATTCCATTGTCACAATTATTTCAGCCTGAGGAAAAATTGATTAAGGTTGTGATTTTTCAGGGGTTTTAGAGTCAGGAGCTGCAATTTAACCAGGAGCAGGCTAACCACTGATAGATGCCAAGCTGCATGTTATAGGCTTCTTATTGGTCTTCTTTGAATAGCAGATTAGGAGACACACTTGGTTTGTTGTATGTTGCCATTTAGAGAATCCTAGTATTAAATATAGTATTAAATACTACTAGTGTTAATACATAGTATTAAACACTAGGTATTTAATACTAATACTAAATTTAATTAATTTATATTAAATATGAATTTAGTATGTTAATATTTATTTAAGATTTAATTTAATATTCATATCAATTTATTCAATATTTATAATGTAATAGCTATCCACATATTTACTATCATCTTTAGAATATTACAAATATATAATAGTACAAATATTTAATATTAAATATTTAATGCTAATTAAATAAAATACTAATTAAACAACTAATACTAATTTAATACTAATTACTAATTCTAATTTAATACTAATACTATTAAATACCTAGCATTAAATACTTACTAGTATTAAACACTACTGTCACAGTATGCTTGTGTAGATGTGGACATCGTCAGACCCTAAATAAATATGGAATTTCTGCTCATATTAATTTATGCATTAAAAAGTGTAAAGTTTCTCATTTTTGTACATGAAGTACTACTAATTTATATACTAATTGATTTCAAAATAAGAATATGTCTATTATATACAATATTTTATAATAAAAATTACCATTATAATTAGAGAGGGTTTGGAAATATAAACATAACTTTTCTACATGTAAATTAAATAATAAAAGGTTTGAAAATGTAAGAGATAATTTATTTGAAGGAAAAAAAAATAGTGTGTGCTTACCACACTGCCCCTCATGTTCTCATTGTGGCTCAGGGTCCTCCTCCCTGACACCCCTTCCCTGTTGCTCTGTCCTTTTAGCTGTCTGTCCTTTTAACCTGTCCTCCATGCCTCTTTCATGATCCCTCTTTTTTATTCTCTGCTGCTCCATTGTGTTCTCTGTACCATTTTATCTTACTGTATCTTTCTGTCCTGTTCCCTGCCCTTATTATTTTTGAATCCCTGTATGTTGTGCTGCCTATTCATTTTGTTTTCTGCACCTCCATCCTGGCACCCTGTCCTCATTTTCCTTTCCCTGGCCTGCTCCCACTCCTCCTTCTGCCTGTCCTGCTCCCTGCTGTGCTTCCAGGCACAATTCCCCAGCTGGGGCAGGTGGTGCTGCCTTCACCTGAGGTGGTTTGCAGGGGGATTGGCAGCACTGGGTGAATGCTTGGACTTGGATCATCTCAGAGTTCTCCCCCAACCTAAATGGTTCTGTGCATTTTTATCACTCTCCTACTCCCCTCGCTTTCCCTCCACTGCTGTTCCTGCCTCCTCTTTCTTGTCCCTGTCTTTTCTACCTTTCTCATCCCATTCCCAAACTTGTGCTTTCTCACTGCGCCAGACCTTCCTTCCTTCCTTCCTTCCTTCCTTCCTTCCTTCCTTCCTTCCTTC
>NW_024362605.1:779934-800098 GCF_014805655.1 Passer montanus | reverse complement strand
CCCTCTGCCGCTTCTCCTCTCTTTCTCCTCCTCCTCCTCCTTCTCCTTCTCCTTCTCCTTCTCCTTCTCCTTCTCCTTCTCCTTCTCCTTCTCCTTCTTCCTCTGTCCCAGGGGCAGTGGCACTTCTCCTTCTCCTTCTCCTTCTCCTTCTCCTTCTCCTTCTCCTTCTCCTCCTCCTTCTCTCTTCTCCGCTGTCCCAGGGGCAGTGGCATGAACTTTCCTCCAAGCACAGACCCATAAGGAAGCTAATTCCAGACACAGGCAGTGGGGAGGTGTCTGACAGGGTTTAGTGGTGGACCTGCCACTGCTGGATTAATGGCTGGACTTGGTGATCTTAGAGGTTTTTTCCAACTTTAATTATTTTGGGATTCTATGGTATGTGACTTCACACAACTCAATTAATCCCTTTTTCCTATCTCTTCTCAGTTGTTTAAAATAAAATGTAGTTTGGGACTGAGGATTTCTGTGGCCCTGGGACAGTAACAAGTGTGGTCCTGACCCCAGACATGAGCACACAACTTATGAGCATGGCTTCTTTAGATTTGCCTGGGAAATAAACCCACCTAATTCTGAAAGCTTTATCAGCTCATTTCAGCTTTCTCTATATCACAAAGAAATCAGTAGCAGCATCCTGTAGGTGCTACCTTGACAGAAAAAGAAAAAAAAAAAGGAAAAAAGAGAGAGATATCTGATCTGACCTGTTTTTTGGTGAAAAGGAATAATATAGACAATTTCTCAGTGTGTTGCCCAGGAAGGTACAAATCCTGTCCAAGCCCTGACTTCCCAGGCAAAAGGCTTGGAGGGTGAGCTGTTAACATTTGCAGATGTGCACCTCCCTCATTATCTTACAGCCAGGCTCTCACAGTCTATTTAGTATCATTGCAGAGTTCACTGAGATGAAAATAATGACAAAAAATACTGTGACAAGATAAAGTACAGTGCTATAAAAATTCTCTACAGTGCTATAAAAATTAGATTCTTAGCAGAAAAGAGAATGAAGAGGTAATTTAGTAAAAGTGATGGATGAACCTCGGAAGGTTCAGAATTTTAGTTCAGTACAGTTGCTTATTCAAACCTGGGAAATTCAGGAGAATTGTCACCCACTGTGACAGCAGGTCCCCTCTGGTTCTCACCACCTTAAAGCTGACAAAAAGAACACAAGAAACAAGATGTGATTACAGTCTTTAATCTATCTGAATTCCTGGTGGTAGTTAATCAACTCTTATTTGACCTAAGCTGGCTCTCACTTTTCCTGCAGTACGTAGATTTCCACCAGGGCAGATGGAACCAGGTGCTGCACTGTGTGGCAGGACCTGCACAGCATCCAAGATGGCCAAAATATCAGTTTTTGTCTGTGTCTCATTTTATAAAAAGCTGTAATCATATAATTTATATGATTAAAAACCCCTTTTTTGACTGGTTAGCAGCTCAGTAGTAAAAAAACCCAGAATACTTTGGTAGTGATATGATTGTCTGGCATTGGTAGATAAAAGCAATTTCTTTTCATCTTCAGAGTGCTAAGAACTAAATATCTTTATGGCCACTTTATAACTGGGGAAAAATTAATCCTAGAGAAATGAAATAGTGAACCATGGTCAACATAAGAATAGATGTTACAAACAGGAATAAAATTCAGAACTACCAACCTCAGGACTTCATTTCCATAAGGGATGCTGTACCTATTTTATTTCATGATGGGCAATGTTTCCACATGTATTTTCCTCAAGCACTTTGTGTCAGAAGAAGGGTTTGGAGTACAGACCTTGGAGCCACACTGGCACTCACATCAATTGCTTGAACTACTCAAACCAAAAGTTACACAAATCTTGTGAAATAAAACTACTTCAATGCTTCACTGAGCTTTTGCCTGACTGAGGAGTTTTGCCTCTAAGCAACTAAAACCTGACATTCATCTCCACAGAGCCAAATTTCCAGTGGTACTGTCGCTCAGAATTTCTTAATACTTTAAAATATATGTATACACAACTACATATTTTTATGTCTGTAGAGATAATTGGTCTGATCATGTAGAAACCTGTTAACTTGGGTATTTCTTATACTCACCTGGCCACTGAGAGATTTTCCTGCCTCCCAGTAAAGGTAAAAGGTGGGGTTTGTTTAGATATTGCAGGTAACAGATGTGAAGCTGCAAAGCTGAACCTGAAACTTGCAGCACTCCTTGTTGGAACCCTGGATGCTGAGAATTTCAGACTTTCTGAGCTGACAGACTCTGACCCCCAAGAGAGCACTGCATTGACCTGAGGCCATGGGGAAGGATTCCAAAATGGAATGATAGAACTGGGATTGTGGGTGTGGAGTTTGGATAGAAGTGTGTAATGTCACAGGGTGGAAAACAAAGAGTTCAAGGTTTTAGAATATAGTAATATATATAACTTCCGCCACTTCCTTCCTTCCGCCACTTCCTTCCTTCCGCCACTTCCTTCCTTCCTTCCGTTCCTTCCTTCCTTCCTTCCGCCACTTCTCCTTCTCCTCCCTTCTCCTTCTCCTTCTCCTTCTCCTGCTCCTCCTCCTTCTCTCTTCTCCGCTCCTTCTCCTTCTCCTTCCCCTTCTTCTTTCCCTTCTTCTTCTCCTTTTTCTTCTTCTTCTTCTTCTTCTTCTTCTTCTTCTTCTTCTTCTTCTTCTTCTTCTTCTTCTTCTTCTTCTTCTTCTTCTTCTTCTTCTTCTTCTTCTTCTTCTTCTTCTTCTTCTTCTTATTCTTCTTCTTCTCTACCTTCTTCTCCATGAGTTTTGGTGGTTTTAGCATGCTGGCAGTACCAGTTCTGGCGGTGAGAGGCCTCCTCAGAGTGAGCTGGCCAGGAAATTGGGGTGCACATTTCCCTGCCCTGTGGGTGGGACCCTTCCCTTTCATGTGCAGCATAACTTCTATCTTTATGCCCTTCAAGGTAGGTGATCTTTCTTTGCCTAAGAAACTGATCCTTTCTGAGATTCAAAACACAAAAATTTTCATTGTTATCTTTCCTTGCCGAAATCTGTTTTCCCCTCTCACTCAGATTCAGTTTGTGCCATTATTTTTATAAATTTTGGAACAGGAGGCAAAGAAAGCTGAGTGGTAGGAATCTTAAAATGATGTAATCTCCTTTTAACAGAACTTAACTCTGGTGTTTGGCTTCCTGCAGCTACCGGGGAAAATAAAGACTTCTAATGTCTAATTTTATTTTTTTTTCAATTCTTCATCTGGTTATAAAGCCCCCTGGGGAGGTGCCAGTGGGTTTTTTTGATTCCGTGAAGAGTTGCTAGAGCTTGCCACATCTAAAGAACTGGGCTGAGGGATCCTGCAGGTGGAAGTGAAGGATTGCCATCATGTTGGGCCTGAGACAGGATACAGCAGGACTTTGAAATGTGGAAAAATTAAAATCATTCTGTGAAATCAGTGTCCAGGCTGTTCCCAGGTTCGTGTGGAGAGGGACCCATGGGGAAAATATCAGACCTCTAACAGCTGAGAGAGAACAGTCTGCTGTGGACTCTGTCAGATGCATCCTGTTTTTTCAGACTTCAATTTAACAGGTAAAGGGCAGCACTGTAGCAGTGATGGTTCACTGCTACAAACAAAGGCATCAGTGTTCTAACCTCAGAACTGATTGCAAATAAAATTAGATGCACAGGATATTCTGCCAGTATATGTGTGGGCACACAGCTGAAATTCCAGTAACACAGAGCCAGTTAAATTTTAATTAATTTGTTAAAAATACATTTACTACTAATTCGAAACTAGAGCCAAGCTGGCAGAAGAGAGATTATAGTAATGGAGCATAGTCTGTTGATACATTCCTTATTTTCTCTTGAAACACTTAAAATATGTTAAAAAATCTCCTTGATTAAAAAAAAAAATTATTCAGTTTCCTTTTCCTTCTTCCTCCTTCTCCTTCTCCTTCTCCTTCTCCTTCTCCTTCTCCTTCTCCTTCTCCTTCTCCTTCTCCTTCTCCTTCTCCTTCTCCTTCTCCTTCTCCTTCTCCTTCTCCTTCTCCTTCTCCTTCTCCTTCTCCTTCTCCTTCTCCTTCTCCTTCTCCTTCTCCTTCTCCTTCTCCTTCCTTCTCTCTTCTCCGGTGTCCCAGGGGCAGTGGCAGTGTCCCCAGGTGACAGAGCAGTCTTGCTGCAGGAATTTCTCCCGTGTGACAGAATTAATCCCCGCTGGCCGCCTTTCCCAGCGGGGATGGGTGATCCCCGGCCCTGCTCCTATGGGCCCCGGTGACAGCTCTGGTGTTGCCCTCACGGTCAGAGAGGTTTTTATGTCTCTGGGTCAGAGAGGTTTTTATGTCTCTGGGTCACACCGTTGGTTTTGTCTGTGTGCAGTGTGTTCATCTGTAAGTGTTTGTCTCAAATTGTGTGCAAAAAATACGAATACATTTCTTATCTCTTTATATACATGCAGAAAAAAAAATGTTTTCCAAGTACAGCCCTGCATCTACAGTTTAATATAAAGGATCATACAGCATAAGGAATTCTAAATATGGATATATGTAAGATTTGAAAATACAAATATAACTTTTGTATTTATAAATTAAACAACAAAGGGCCTGAAAAGAGAGAGACGATGACCTCTAGGAGGGCAGCAGAAGCAGCTCTGTGTGGTCCGGAGTTTTTGTGCATCACCCAGTCCCGGATCTCGGCTGGGCCTCGAGCGCTGCTGCGGCCTGCGCCGGGCGAAGCGCACTGCGCATGCGCCGCGCGTTCAATGGCTCAGGACCGCCACCTGCAGGCCAAAGGCGGTATTGCTGCAAGGCAGGAGCGCATGCGCACTGCCTCAAACGGCTCTCTGGCCCCACCCGCAGATCAAAAGCGGTACTGCAACTCCGATAGCGCGCACGCGCAGTGACTCGTCGGGCCGCCATGCCTGCCGCCGCCTCCCGCTGGCCCTGGCGCCCGCGCGGTGCCCGGGAACAGCATGGGAGCACCAGGCGCGGGTACCGGCTGTGATGTCAGAGTCGTCCAAGGACTTCAGGGAGCCCACGGAGCAGCAGCGCTGTCGCCAGGTGGCATTGGGCTACGGCTGCAAGATGTCACGTGACAAATCACGCAAGATGGTGGCGTTGCAGGAACTGGCGTCATTCCACTCTCAAGATGGCGATCGCGAGAGGACTCACGTGTCACAGCACTCAAGATGGCGGATCAGGAAGAACCTCGCGGCGCCACACTCAAGATGGTGACAGTGCCCAGGAAATGGCGCCACACCACTCTCAAGATGACGGCCCGGGTGCGCTAACCAGGCCGTTCTTCCCAAGATGGCGGTGGGCTAGGCTTGCTCCTGGGGAAGGAGAAATAACGGCGGTAGAACCTGTCTCCTCTACAGGGAACCTCACTCCTCAGAAGGGAGCCTGTCTCCTCAGAAAGGAGCGTCTCTGCTCAGAAAGGCGTCTTTCCCCCTGAAGCCAGCCCCGGTCCCAGCTTGGAGCTGGATCTCGCAGCCATGCTTCTCGGCCTGGGGACGAGGGCAGTGGCTCTGCTGGAGCGGGCAGTGACAGGCAGTTGTCGGGACGCAGCCCCGCTGCTCAGTTTTGCAGCCTGCAGGCCAAAGGCTAACGGGAATTTATCCTGGGCACAACAATCCATTTCTAACGGGAATCCTTGGAACAGAACGAGACGTGCAAGAAATGAGGGTGCTGTGGCGGAGCAATGGGAATGGAGAGTGATGCTGAGGCAGCAAGATAATGCTTGAGCTATGCAAAAAGCTGTAGCTGTGCAGAAAAAAGTTGCTTTGTAATAGGTGAACACATGAAAAACGTGTTCAGTCTCCTGTGAAAATTTAAACAATTTGATAAAGGATAATAGGAGACAAAGACAATAAAAGCAAAGATTGCAGCCAGGTGCATCTTGTCACTCAGCTAAGAGCACACCTTCACCTTCGAGGATACCCCTTAAATACCTTTTCCATTACATCAGTCTATTGCATATTCACAGACCCTTGTGCATATCCATAAACTGGTTTGCAGATTCCAGAAACTATTTTACATGGCCCCTCCTCAGGTCCAACTTTTTAGGGCATGCCTGTTTCTTGGCTGTGGTTTTGGCTCTGTCTCCTTATCACTTCCTTATCATAAATTTGGGCCTTGGTCCATACTTTCTTCAGACAGCAGATGCTGATAGTTGGCATATCAATAGCAGGGTCCTCATTACATGTTCGCTGGATGTTTTCCTGACCGAACAGACAGTTTACTCCTAACTATGCCACCTACCACTACTACTATGTCTAAGTTTTTGTTAATAGCAGAACTAAAAGCAAAGTTTGGCCCCTCCTCAGGTCCAACTTTTTAGGGCATGCCTGTTTCTTGGCTGTGGTTTTGGCTCTGTCTCCTTATCACTTCCTTATCATAAATTTGGGCCTTGGTCCATACTTTCTTCAGACAGCAGATGCTGCTAGTTGGCATATCAATAGCAGGGTCCTCATTACATGTTCGCTGGGTTATCCTGACCAAACAGACAGTTTACTCCTAACTATGTCATCTACCACTACTACTATGTCTAAGTTTTTGTTAATAGCAGAACTAAAAGCAAAGTTTTTTAACATTATACATATAACATTCATCCTAGTATTTGCAAAACTCCAACAATATAATATGTATTTATAACAATGGGTATGAGAATGAAGCACTTTTTGGAAATCAGCAAATTTAGCAGAACAAGCTAACTACAAAAAACTAACCACTGGCTATCTGAGCAGAAAATCTTAGAGATTATGCGTAGAAACAGAGGTGAAAAGTTCAAGCCCGAGGAAGACTTCTGAACCGTCATCAAAATTGACCACAGGAGGCTGATGACCATCTTGTGCAGAAACTTCTCATGTGCTGCAAGGGCTTACACAATCATGTGATCAGAAAATATGTTACATTATGAAGGTTAGGAAAATAAAATGTGCACATGAGTAAAAGAGTATAAAAGCTAGTGGTGTGCAAAGAACGGATGAGTGAGTTTGTGGTGAGCCACCCCCTCACTCCCAGTGTCCAATAAACAAATACCTGCTCTCTAGGCCTCCTAGGGAGTACTGTGTTCTTGGCTAGATTTTGGGCATCAAGCGCCCAAAGCGAATGTTGCCTCCTGATGTGCCTGGTCCAATGCTGTGCTATCACACAGTGACCTTGTGAAAATGCCAATCACTTGTTTTAAAATTTTAAAAGTTTAATAGCAATAAAATGGTTATAAAAATAGTAATAAAAATTAGAGCAATAAGAATTTGGACAATCAGACTTAGGACAATAGAGGACAATAAAAAGCAAAGAAATACAGACTGTCTGGATGCTTTCCTAGGGCAGTTAAGCCCCAAAAGCACGCCCACTAAAAGAATTAACCCTTAAAAGCAATAGCCTATTGGATATTCATATATCTCATACATGTTGCATAAATTCTTTTCAAACAAAGGGTGTTCTCTGGTTATTGTCAACTTCTCCCCCTTAATCCTGTTGGCTCCTCAAAGGTGGGAAGGTGGCAATAATTCTTCTCTTGAGAATTTAGGTGTCTTGTTGCTGTTATCTCTGTGAAGAATTTCTTGATTATCTCATCCCTTTCTTGAGCTAGTTAAAAGTATCTTACATTGCATAGTTCCTATTTTAACATTATGTTATAACCTAAAACTACTTAAAAAAGATTAATACAGTATGACTTTCTAACATAGCATATATAATATTAATTTTAATATTTTTTGAAAAGCCAATCATATAATGTGCATTTTTCACAACCTTGTTCTAATTTAAACTGTCTTGGAATGTGCTGGAAATACAGCCTGGGCTATACAAGGCATGTGGGAAACTGTGTGTTCCCAAGGCACTGCTTTAGGGATGTGGAGATCCTGAAGGACACAAATAGTTCAGACTGTCACAGAGGCCTGCTGGGCTGTGTCTCTGGGACAGGACTATCAGACAAATGGCATCGTCAGTGCCTCCTTAACAGTTGCTTTCCTTGGGGCTGCCAAGATCAGGATGAGTGGTGTTCATGCCCCACTTGCAAGCCCCACTTGCCCCACAAGATTGGTGTGACTGGGTGTGTTTTTCCTGCTTTATGTGCTCTCTTAATGATGCCCTGAGGTGCTCTGGCTCATGGCAGTGTAATCTATGTGTGTTATAGATACATATTATAATATTGGCTTTTTGCAAATATTAAAATGGTTTTTAATGGTGTGGTGTTAAAATAACTTTGCTATAAAGATATAGTTTATATTTCTGTTGTTAATTAAGTTAGACATAGTAGTCAAATAGCTATGTTTGTGTTAAAATGCCTGCTTGGATGGGATAACATCCAATGAACACAGGATGAGGACACCTGCTACAGATCTGCCAACTATCATCACTCACTCTCTGAAGAAAGTGTGGACCAAGGCCTGAACTGGAAGTGTTAAGGAGAAGGAGCCAAAACCACAGCCAAGGAACAGGTATGCTCTGAAAGGGTGAACCCAAGGAGGGGCCATGTAAAATAGTTCCTGAAAATGTAAACTAGTTTATGGATATGCATAAGGTGTATGAATATGCAACAGGCTGATGTAAGGGAAAAGATATTTAAGAGGTATCCATGAAAGTAACTGTGTGGTCTTATCTGAGTGCCAAGATGCACCTGGCTGTAATAACCTTTGCTTTATGGTCCTTGTCTCCTACTGTCCTTTATTAAATTTTTAAAATTTTCACAGGAGATTGAACATGCTTTCCACAATGTGTAACTGCTTCTCGTGCCTGTCTGTGTGGCTGGGTCAGTCCCTGAATGCCCCATGGAATCCCTGAGGTTGGAAAAGCCCTTTGAGACCATCACATCCAGCTGCTGCCCCAGCACAGGCAAGGCCACCCCTGACCCATGTCCCCAGGTGCCACCTCAGGAACCACCTGCTGAGTGACACGGATTGGGGTGGTGGCTGCAGGCACTGGCAGTGTCATTGCAGGCTGGCACTGGGGCTGGGGAGTTCCAGAGGGGCTCCCAAATCCTTCCCACAGTGTGGCTGGTGTGCAGGAGACAGTGTGCAGGGGGAGCAGCCCGAAGCCAGGCTTGAGACAATTACCCTGCAGTTCAGGGAGCCTGTGCTTGAAGCACCTTTAACTCCAGTGTGTACCTTTTTGTAGGTGCAGATTTTTATGCACTTGGAAGCAGATTTTGGGAGCTGCTCTGGGCCTCACCACCCTCATAGGGAGGAATTGCCTCCCAATATCCCATCTAAATTTATATTCCTTCAGCTTAAGACATTCCCCCTTGTCCAAAGTGCCATGCCCTCTGCTGCTGCAGTATTTGCTTTTTATGTTATTATATTGCATTTATCTATTGTTCAGTATAAGGGACACTTTAGGAAGAAATCCTCCCCATCCTCTTGTGCTCTTGCCTTCAGATGTTCCCATCCTAATGAATTCAGCTTTGATTTAATTCCTTAAGCCAGTTTTAGCATGAGGTAATTTTACTTTAGAGCAGAGGTACCTTCAAGGAACTTCAAAATAATAAAACAGGAATGGAAAGGAGTGTCCAAATGCTTTGGCAGGTGGCTCTGCTCTCCTGGCATCCAACTGAATCCCTCCTTCCTCCCGGACAGGCCTGGCTGCTGAGGACAGCCTGTGTGAGATGTGTGCCAGTACTGCGTGCACCATCTGCTTCTGAGAAGGTGGAAAAACCCACGCAAGACATGTCCAGCTGGGAAGTTTGTGCATTTCTATAGCAGGATCATGTACTTTCACCCATCAGTTTTTCTGGGCTCTATCTCCCACTGCAGCCAAACTGCAGCTGCCAGTTCATGGGGACACCCCTGCAGTCCTGCAGCAGCTGGATCAGGTGCCACCAGCAGAGCAGATCTGCCAGCAAGGAGGCTGTGACTGCTCTGAGAGGTTCCAGTGCTGCAGGAGTTGGGTGACACTCGAATGGAAATGCCCTGGGTTTCATTTCCCACTGTTTTGCCTGGGTTTGAACACACTGGGTGAAACTCAGCATCCCCAGTAGCCTTTTAGTATGTTAATTTTAATATATAATATCTAATACTCAATAGCTAATAATGAATGTCTAATATTTAATATTTAATATTTAATATCTGTCTGTGATTTGACCCCCTGTACACACAACAGCAGCACTGGGTTATCCCCTTTCTCGGCTCTCATTCCCAGTGTGTTGGATCTCTTTTCCTTCCACCTGTCTGCAGGTGACACCTCTGAGTTTGTAGCAGAACTGCAACAAGTAACTCAAGATGAATTCCTGGTGTTTAGGAGCACTTTGACAGCAAGAAACCAGCCTGTTCCTTGTACTGAGTAGGGAATGGGTGTAGAGGAGCAAAGGAAATCTTCCCTGATTGTGTATTGAGATTCTTTAAACTCCCTTTAGGAGGAAGGAACTCCAAACTGCAGTTCTGGAATCACGTTGAAATGAAAGCATTGCCTGTTGTTTTATTTATTGGTGGCAAGAATGTGAAGAAAGGATCTGCACATGTTTATATGCCGTATAGGAAATAAAAGCTAGGGATAATTTGGATTTTTAAAAAATGTTATTGCTGGGTTTTGTGGTACATTTGGTTTTAGGACACTCTTCTTGCTTGCTTGCTTTTTGCTCATATAGGGTGTTTAATTTCTGGGGCTTCCCTGAATAAAAGATATCATTTAATAGTGTCCTGAACTTAAACCAGTTTGTGGTCACAGAATCTCAGAATCGCTGAGGTTTGAAAAGCCCCCCAGGAACATCGAGTCCACCCTGTGTCTGATTCTCACCTTGTCCCCAGCCCAGAGCACTGAGTGCCATGTCCAGGTGTTCCTCGGACACCTCCAGGGATGGTCACTCCAAACCTCCCTGGGCAGCCCCTGTCAAGACCTGAGCATCCTTTCCAAGGGGAAATTCCTCCTGGTGTCCCCCCTGAGCCTGCCCTGGCCCAGCCTGAGGCCGTTCCCTCTGCTCCTGTCCCTGTTCCCTGGAGCACAGCCCGAACCCTGGCTGTCCCCTCCTGTCAGGAGCTGTGCAGAGCCACAAGGTCCCCCTGAGCCTCCTTTTCTCCACGCTGGACCTCTTTCCAGACCCCTGTAAGAAACACAAGTCTGTATCAGAGATTTTAATTTTTTTCCTCCTACTTGTAACTCTTGAATTATTATCTCCATCTGGTGCCCTCAACTCAGCAAGCAAGTTCTAAAAGGCTGCCAGTGCTCCAAAGCTGCACCCTTATTCCAGGAACTTGGTGTCTAAATCTAGAACTGATGTTAGAAAAGTAATGTTAAATGTGTAAACCCCTATTTCACTTGACAGGGCGGCTGTGAGGGTGTAGAAGGGGATTCCTTACATCAGTCTGTTGACTACTCCAGCTGCCCTGGCCTTGGTTCTGAATTCTCATCCAAAGTCCTGGAACACCCAGATGTGCAGTTCCATGATCAGGTTTTAAGTACATACAGGCTGTGCTGACCCAGGACAGTTTTACTGTAATTTTGGAGTTTAGGACTTGACCATGCTCATGCCCATATCTGCTATTCTGTACATTTCTGCTCCTTTAAGGGACTAACATGGTTTTAATAGGGAAAAATCACAAAGACCACTAATGTCCAGTTTTCTGTGATGTCTTTTTAAATTATTTGGGAGAATTTGCTGAAATTTATAGGGTACTTCTGGTAGCACAACAGTGCCCCTACTGTTTTGAGCAGCAAAAATTTATTTGTACCCTTTGCTCATGAGAACGTGTGCAAACCAGTTCTGTTGATATGAGGGGATAACTCAGGGCTGCAGGAGAGAAGTTGTACAGCTGGGAAGGGAGAAAAAGGAACTTTCTGCTCTCCTGCTGCTGTGTACTAAAACTGCCCCATTTCTAGCTACAGCAGTGAGGTGTGTGTGTGGGGGAATTGAGAGGAGATTTAGGGCTGACTTCCAAAGGAAAAAATGGGTTAAAAATTTCAAAGGCTTTTCATGGTCATGGTGGCAAACATTCATTTTTGGAACAAAGCCCTTTGCTCTTCTGATGAAGAGTTTGAACTTTTTACAAGAGTAAGAAGTGACAGGGTGAGGGGGAATGGCCTTCAGCAATTTAGACTGGATCTTTGGAAGAAATTCTGGAGTAGAAGCACTGGACAGAGATAGGAGCAAGGAGCAGGACTATCCATGAAGAGAGAAGCCACAGCTGGCAGCTCTGCCCAAAGCTGCTCTTCCTGGGGTGGTCTTGCCCATGGAATGTGTGCAGCAGGGAGTTACACTAAATTACTTTAGCCAGCACAAGAGAACTCCCTGACACAGGGGGAGGTTTGCACAGAGGGAAAGCTGATTGATAAGAAGGGGGATTTTATGTCAGGGGTCTAACAAAATGCTAGGTGGGTAAATTCAGAGTTTTAGACACCATTTCCTTTCAGAGTGTGTGATTAAATAATGAGCAGCTTGGAAGGGAGATTGAACATCCGCTAATTAAAGTATTGCCTGAATTACCTTTCTTAACCACAGACTTGACATCCACATCCTTTAACCAGGCACAAATTCCTCCTTAACACATGCACAACTTTGTCTGGCTCATGACAAATCCCAGTTCACACTGGGCACATGCAAAGGGGCTTTTAGGCTTTATAGCCTATGAATTCTTTCTGAATCATTCCCTCTTCCCTTCTGACCCATAGGAAGGCAGTGTGGTCTGTACTCCCTGCCACCCCCAGGCCTGAACCTCAGCATAAATAACACTCCTTTATTGCCAGCTCCCAACACTGGAGTTTTTTCCCAGCTGTTGAGTACTGAGATGACAAATTCTATCCGTTCTGTAATTCCAAGACCTCCTTGAAGTGCTGGATAATGCAGAGACTGGCAGCAATTCCCTCTGTCCAGAATTTGCCATTCCTAGTCTCTGATTCCCCTCGTCCCTTTGTCACTGTGTAATTCTGTGTTTTGCTGTCCACAGATCAGGAAGGTGAGATTTCCCCTTTTCTCATTTATATTGGATGCACAAACTTTTGTGTCTGTTCTCCCTTAAATTTGCCTCACCTTTCCTCCCAGATTTCTCTTACCTTTCTCCTCACTCTGCTAAGCTCTTCCAAATTCCTGCCTCATCCAGGCCTTGCCTGATACATCCTTGTATTCACTTATTGGCTGCCAGTTCTGGTCCTTCCTACTGGAACCACCCCAGACTCTTTCCTTTAATTTTTGGAGTTTGGGTTGGTTTTTCTTCCCCTCCTTGATTCTATAATGTGGCTCTTTCCCCAGCTTTCATTTTTCTTTCATTCCTGCCCTATGATTCTCTTGGTCCTTGTGGGATTTCCATGCCCATTTCTCCCTCTATTCTACTGAAGCTCAAAATTTCCTGGACTGATAATACTTTGTTAGTTCAAAAGTTATAATTTCTACATATTTCTCATATTTTTATTCCCTTTTCTAGCCAGCAGTGTTCTCAACCAACCAGCTTAAAAAAATTAAAATCCTTTTAAAATCCTAATCCATAGTTTATTTCCAATTCCCACCCACATTACCCTCTAGTGACACTCCTGTATTGCTTCTATCCAGAAATTTTGTGTCTCTCTGCTTCTATTCACATTAACCTCTGCCTTCCCGTCCCTCTGACCATTATCACTTCATGGTTTGCCCATATTCTTCTTGTATTTCAGAATGTTTGTTTATATTTTATTTTTCTTAGTCTTAATTTTTTGCCCTCTTTTTTGTCTTTTTTGTTTTCTTAAATGGAAAAATCCAGACAGAATTCGAGGCAAGCAGGAGAAGATCTTGTTTTACCAGCAAAAACATTTCCTTCCTTTAAAATGCTCAAAAATGTGGAGGCTCAAACCCATTTCTTCACAGAATCCTGGAGTGGTTGAGCTTGGAAGGGACACTGGGGGTGATCCAGTCCCACCTCCCTGTGACCTGAGTGCCCAGGACTGTTTCCAGATGACTTTTGGACGTCTCCAAGGATGGAGACTCCACCACCTCTCTGAACAGCCCATTTCAGTTCTCACTCCCTCTTCTTTTTGTCCTTTTGTTCAATAACAGTGAATTTCCGATGTGCCCCCCTAGGAAATAGAATAACAGAAGCTTTTGCTAAATTCAAATGAAGCTTTTTTTTTGTTGTTTTTGTTTTTGTTGTTTTTTTTTTTTTTGTTTGTTTGTTTTGTTTAGGAAATTTCAGTGCTTTTCATGGAAAAAATGCAGCAGGATTAGAGGCAATGTTGATGGGGTTGGTGTCATCCCTGGGTGGGGCTCTGCACCCACCTCATGCAAATGCAAGGATCCCAGAGTGCTCAGCAAACACTGAGCACACAAAGATGCGATTGTCCTTGGGGTAACATTTTAACTAAAGGGTCAGAGAATGTACCAGCGATGACGTGATTTGGTTTAAAAGCAATAAAAAGGCCATAAAAAACAACGGCACAGCGAGGAAAATATGCATTAAATATTTTGCATCATTGCCATGTTCTGATAAAAACTATCATCACTTAGATAGGAATACTCTTAGATCTTTCCAGGATCTTATTTTTTTTCCCCCAGGAGTCTGAAAGACTAATCCCATATTCTCCTCTGCCTGGCATGTTTCAGGGATATTCCACTATATTTCACTAATCAGAAGTAATGATAGAGGTATTTTATTGCTGTTTTCAGTCCTGTCATGGTGAGACACTTTTTGACCAGATCAGTAAATATTTTGCTTTGCTGTCCCAGTGGATAAGGTGACAGTGAATCCCAATATTCCTGTTAGCATTTAGCTGCTTTAAATAGCAAATACCCCACAGTTTGGTGTGTCCCAGCAGGGGCCTGAATTGTTACTCAGGTGATTTACCCCAGGCAATTCTAATTTTTTGGTATCTCATGGTAGAAGTCCAACCCCTCTCCTGAGAGATACCTGGGGAAAAAACCTGGAAAATCCAGTGCAGAGTGACCGAGATGGTGGGGGGCCTGTGGCACATCGGGTGGGGGGAAATGAACTTCTTTAATCTGAGAAAGGGGAGAAGAAAATGGTGAGGGGGGCAACTGTGAGGGACAGGTTAATTATGGGAGGGTCTGTTATTTCCAGATCCTTCAGAAAGGCACATCCAATGACAATTCTCTGACACCTTCAAGGATCCATGTCTCAGTTTACTTATGAACTGCTTGGCTTTTAATACCTCTGAAAGATTTTTTTTTGAAGCTTGTATAAAGTATGGTGCATATTTGTACGTGAAAAATAAATATTTATGATTATTCTGAACCTGCTGCTCAAACATTTTGCTAAATTCCACTTGTCTGGTGTCATTTGCCTTTGTGTGCTCTAAAGCTGCTCCTTCTCTTTGATCTCTTGATGACTCAGACCTTCACAGAGCTCTTGTGATGGCTCTGAATGAGGTTGCCAGGAACAGATGTGGCTGAGTGAGCACACAAAGGCACAGAGAACAACACGGAACTTGCAAAGTGCACGGAATAACAAAGGTGCCACTCCAGCAATCCAACTGCTGAACAGGTTGCTTTTGGGGAGGGTGGAAAGTCTGAACCCTGGTAAGTCAACAGCAGAGATAACTGATCACCAGAGAGCGGTGAATTCACAGAACACCACACAGAGAATTCTCTTTGTTCCAGGAAGAAAATAGATTGTGCCAAGGGACTGTCCCACAGTAACTCTGGGTGTCTCAGGCATGTCATGTGGACAATGTGACCAAAACCTGGTTTGTCACTGCCAGTCAACAAAGGCCTCTGAAGGACACTCTGAAGGAGATGCTCCATGAGCTGGAGCTCCTCTGCTCTGGAGCCAGGCTGGGAGAGCTGGGGGGGGTTCAGCTGGAGAAGAGAAGGCTCCAGGGAGACCTCAGAGCCCTTTCCAGGACATAAAGGGACTCCAGGAGAGCTGGAGAGGGACTGGGGACAAGGGATGGAGGAACAGGACACAGGGAATGGTTTCCCACTCTCGGAAGGCAGGGCTGGATGGGATGCTGGGGAGGGATTCCTTCCTGTGAGGGTGGGCAGGCCCTGGCACAGGTGCCCAGAGCAGCTGTGGCTGCCCCTGGATCCTTGGAAGTGTCCAAGGCCAGGTTGGATGGGGCTCTGAGCCACCTGGGATAGTGGATGTTGTCCCTGCCTGTTGCAGGGGTGGAATGGGATGAGCTTTAAGATCCTTTGGACAATGCTCTCAGGCACAGGGTGGGATTGTTGGGGGGTCTGTGCAGGACCAGAAGCTGAATGGGATGGTCCTTGTGGGTCCCTTCCAGATCAAGATATTGCACTATTCTGTAGTCCAGATGTGAAATCCATCACCTTGAGCCCAACAGAATTTTCTCTCCTCGCTTCTCTCCCTGTATAGGGATGTAGGAAACATTCTGAAGTTCATGGGAAGGCAAGTTCAGGATCCCATTTGATTTACTCTAGGATGTTCAAGGGAGGAAGCAAAGGTGGGGAAATTGAAGGGTTGGTGGAATTTGGAGAGAGACAAACCCAGGGAAAAAAAACAAGGCTAAGGGGCCAAGAGTGGCCAGTGCTGTGTAAAGAGCTTACTGGGTAGTGTGATCCTGATCAGCACACTGTGACGTGCCTTCTCATTAACCTGCATTCCTAAATCCTTCCCTGGGTCAGGGACTGTTTATTCCCCCTGCAGGGAGGTCTGAGAGCCCCCTGGAGTGGGACTGTGGCTGGAGGGCTGGTGTGCCAGGGGCTGCAGCTCTGTGGGTGTGTGGGGATGTGTCCAGGGGGTGTCCAGCCAGAGGAGCTGACCAGCTGGGTAAGAGCCCTGGGGAGCTCTGCATGTGTGTGAGGCTGTGAAAACCAGGGGGTTTGACTGCCAGAGGCACTGAGGGGTGGGTCTGGGCCAACTGCAGGAGAGGTTTTGGAGTCTGGAGGGGTCAGTGGGGAAGATCCAGGAGCAGCTACTGGGTTGATGTGCAGTTACTGGAGATACTCAGTGGTGCTGAGCCTGGAGCGTGGGCCTGTGGCAGCCTTGCCTCTGTTGGGGTCCCAGATTTGCAGCATTACCATGAGAAGCAGCACGAAAAAAAGAGCCCTCAGTTAAATTGGTCAGGGACTGTGTCTGAGAGTCACTTGTGGGGTTTGTGAGTACAGGAAGTCAGGAGCTGGCTTGGAAAAGAGCCTGCACAAATGAATGCAAATGAAACAGGAGCCCTGCCTCAAAGAGTTTATGGCAGGGATGATGTTTGTTCTGTGTGAAACAGGGGCAATTGCAGATCCTGGTTACTGAGGCTGTGTCATTCAAAACCAGCATAGGGCCAGGTACAAAACACTCTCCTTTGTGGTTAAGTTTTATGGGTGTAGTCAGGTGGTATCCAGGTTATTGGGGCCTTGTCTCCCAACAGTCTTTTATCTTCTCCTTCATAAAAATAACAAATCCATTGCAGCAACACTCTGGCAGTTGGGCTGAGGATTGTTAATGTTTATTGCCTGATAAAGCTCTGCACAGGTCTGACATAATCTCTGGGTGTGCCAGAAGCTGTGCCTGCTGTCCCCAGGGGGGTCACAGCAGTCCCATGGACACCACCCCTCCCTGCTGTGGGAGGGCATGTCCCACACCTGGGTCACAGGTGTCTCTCCAGGACACAAGTCAGGGGAGGATCTGAAGAGCCTCTAGCTAGGAAATAGTCTTGGGAGAGAGAAAATCCCTGGGCTGGTGACAGAGGCACCTAAGGCAGAGGAAAGTGAGGGAAGGGATTTGTATGGTGAGGTTAAAAATTGGAGTGTGGGGAGGAACAGCTCCAATCTCTGCTCTGTGACCAGGGACAGCACCCACGGGACGGCTGGAGCTCTGTCAGGGGGGTTTAGGCTGGATATCAGGGAAAGGTTCTTCCCCCAGAGGGTGCTGGGCACTGCCCAGGCTCCCCAGGGAATGGGCACAGCCCTGAGGCTGCCAGAGCTCCAGGAGCATTCTTTGTTAATGTTTATTGCCTGATAAAGCTCTGCACAGGTCTGACATAATCTCTGGGTGTGCCAGAAGCTGTGCCTGCTGTCCCCAGGGGGGTCACAGCAGTCCCATGGACACCACCCCTCCCTGCTGTGGGAGGGCATGTCCCACACCTGGGTCACAGGTGTCTCTCCAGGACACAAGTCAGGGGAGGATCTGAACAGCCTCTAGCTAGGAAATAGTCTTGGGAGAGAGAAAATCCCTGGGCTGGTGACAGAGGCACCTAAGGCAGAGGAAAGTGAGGGAAGGGATTTGTATGGTGAGGTTAAAAATTGGAGTGTGGGGAGGAACAGCTCCAATCTCTGCTCTGTGACCAGGGACAGCACCCACGGGACGGCTGGAGCTCTGTCAGGGGGGTTTAGGCTGGATATCAGGGAAAGGTTCTTCCCCCAGAGGGTGCTGGGCACTGCCCAGGCTCCCCAGGGAATGGGCACAGCCCTGAGGCTGCCAGAGCTGCAGGAGCATTCGGACAATGCTCCCAGGCACAGGGTGGGATTGTTGGGGTGTCTGTGCAGGGCCAGGGGTTGGACTGGATGATCCCTGTGGTCCCTTCCAGCTCGGGATGTTCTGTGATTCATTGTACACTGGATGTAGAGACAGAATCATGGAATGGGTTGGGTTGGAAGAGACCTTAAAGACCATCTTGTTCCAGCCCCTGCCATGGACTGGGCTCCTCTGGTCTGACTCCAGAGCTCACATTTGGAATGTGCAGCTCTGTGGATGGGTTTTGCTTTCTTGGTTCAGTGTGTTAGGAGTGAAAGGGCAAAAAACAGAAGGTGCAAGGGCCACCAGGAACCACAGGAGATGTGTCCCTGTGAAACCAGAGCGGCTCACACAGCTGCTGGGCCACAGATCTGATCCAGACAATCCATAGCAAGCTGCAAATCTATTGATCCAAGCAGGTTTGTAGCGAGATAAAGATCTAATGATTCACATTTGGTGAGCTGCAGATCTATTGGTCCAGATTTGTGGTGATCTACAGATCTATCTATGGATAAGTAGATCCATCCATTGATAGATCTATGTGCTCTTTTGATCCATACAGATTTACATTGAACTACACATTTACATTTTCCCACAAAAGCAAAAGCAATTCTTTCCAGTTCATTCCTGGGAGGTGCTTGTCTGACTCTTTCTTAAGCCTGACAGACCTGGGAAATTCTACAATTTCCTCATAAATGTCCCAAGCTTCACCATATCTGTTATTGAAACCTTTTCTCTTTGAATCAACTTTTTGCTACAGTTCATAGAATCCCAGAATGGATGGGTTGAAAGGAACACCTAAAAGCCCATCTTGTTCTACCCCTGTCCTGGGCAGGGACACCTTCAGCTATCCCAGGCTGCTCCAAGCCCCATCCAGCCTGGCCCTGGACACTCTCAGGATGTGGCGGCTGTGTTATCTTTTATCAACTCCCTACAAATCCAAGGACTGTTTTCATCCTTATCTCAATCATATCTATATTCTGCTTATTTGTTTGGTCCTGTCTTATTTGTCTGTCCCTCCAGGGACACTTGTCCTCTCTGGAATCACAGCAGCTGTTGCATGTCTTCCCTGAGGTGCAGCTCTCTCAATGAATACGACAGAATAAGATGATGAAAGGGGCAATGTCTGTAAGAAATACAGTAGGAACAGAGTTTGACAAATTTTATTTTATTTTATTTTATTTTATTTTATTTTATTTTATTTTATTTTTTTTAATTTTATTAAAAATTTTTTTCCTACCTTTATTTTTCTTGTAAGCCACACGAGGGCAATCTTATCCTGTCATTTGTGGGAAATGAGCTGAAATTCCCTGACCAAGGTTAAAGAGGCTCTCAAGAGCTGTTTTCTACCAGAGAGTGCAAACGGAAACATTCCTCTTGGACTGGAGATGCATTTAAGGGCAGAACAGAAGTCAAAATTGAAAGGAAAATAATTTAAAAAGTGTTTTTTTACACTTTCCCTTGCCTCTTTCCTTAACAAAACCCTGCTGGCTGCCCCAGTCACCTTCTTTTCCTGTATATGGCTATAAAATTCCTCCATGGGGATCCTTTTCCAGGACTTTCCCAGGGACTGAGGTGAGGCTGACTTGCTTGTAGTTCCCAAACTTCCTCTTGAGTTTCCTCTGGAAGATGGGTGAGATGCTGAGGTTCATTTTTCAATAAGTTTCTTTTTCACCATGATCTTTCAGAAATGACACAAAAGATTCTTGCAATGATTCCAGCTGGTTCTCCCTGTGGCTTGGGATGCGTCTGTCCCATCCCACGGAGCTGTGTGTCCATCCTGTCCCATCCTGCAGAACTGTGTGTCCATCCTATCCCATCCCATCCCCTCCCATCCCATCCCATCCCATCCCATCCCATCCCATCCCATCCCATCCCATCCCATCCCATCCCATCCCATCCCATCCCATC
>NW_024362605.1:531072-779689 GCF_014805655.1 Passer montanus | reverse complement strand
TATTTTATTTTATTTTATTTTATTTTATTTTATTTTATTTTATTTTATTTTATTTTATTTTATTTTATTTTATTTATTTTATTTTTAAAAATTTTTTTAAAATTTTTTTTTCCTACCTTTATTTTTCTTGTAAGCCACACGAGGGCAATCTTATCCTGTCATTTGTGGGAAATGAGCTGAAATTCCCTGACCAAGGTTAAAGAGGCTCTCAAGAGCTGTTTTCTACCAGAGAGTGCAAACGGAAACATTCCTCTTGGACTGGAGATGCATTTAAGGGCAGAACAGAAGTCAAAATTGAAAGGAAAATAATTTAAAAAGTGTTTTTTTACACTTTCCCTTGCCTCTTTCCTTAACAAAACCCTGCTGGCTGCCCCAGTCACCTTCTTTTCCTGTATATGGCTATAAAATTCCTCCATGGGGATCCTTTTCCAGGACTTTCCCAGGGACTGAGGTGAGGCTGACTTGCTTGTAGTTCCCAAACTTCCTCTTGAGTTTCCTCTGGAAGATGGGTGAGATGCAGAGGTTCATTTTTCAATAAGTTTCTTTTTCACCATGATCTTTCAGAAATGACACAAAAGATTCTTGCAATGATTCCAGCTGGTTCTCCCTGTGGCTTGGGATGCGTCTGTCCCATCCCACGGAGCATCCCATCCCACAGAGCTGTGTGCGTCCCACAGGCACCAGAGATCCCCAGCTGTGCCTTGCCCTGCTGTGGGATGCGCTCCCACAGGTCCTGCCAGGAGTGTTTCAGGGCAGACTCAGCAGGAAAACTGGGGCTGGCATGAAAACATGGAGCACCTCACCCTTCCCCATGTCTTCTGACACTTCCATAGTTTCACACACAGGCACATTTTCTTTCCAGAGGCCACTGGGTGATGCACCACAATAATTCCATTCCCACAGGAAGGTGACAATGGAGCCTAAATCTGCTGGGATCTGAGTATGGAGGAGCCACACTTCTGGTCTGGATTTATAAAGGCATTTTTCTGTGCCTCCTCTGTTGTCAATGAAGTTGTCTTTTATTAGAGCAGCCTTAGAATCCATTTTCTCTGGAAGTGTCCAAGGCCAGGGTGGAGCAACTTAGTCTGGTGGAAGGTGTCCATAGGGTGGGACTGGATGAACTTTGAAGTCTTCCCAGCCCAAACCATTCCAGGACTCCATGGTTCCATAGTTCCATGGTTCCATGATTCCACGAGATGCTGCACTTGTATTGTTCTTCAGTACGTCCTTCCCCAGGACCAGACCTGTTCACAGGAGTGAAACAATCCTTTAACAAATGAAACTTTCCAGCCTCTGCAACGGCAAGTGCAGCCCATAATAGCCCATTGCCAGCAAGAAAATGTGGTCAGTGGCTTCCTTCATTCCACAAACCTCACTGAGGAGCAGCTGGGGAAACTTTTTCAGGTGTAAGCACTGAATTGGGCAGTGCAACTTTCTCCCCACGTGCAATGAATGTGGGAAAGCAGCAGAATTCCCCTCACGGAAAAGAATCAGAATTGTGGAATCTCCTGAGCTGGAAGGGACCCCCAAGGATCCCAAGCTCCTGGCCCTGCACACACACCCCAGCAATCCCACCCTGGGCATCCCTGGGAGCGTTGTCTGAACGCTCCTGGAGCTCTGGCAGCCTCAGGGCCGTGCCTGTTCCCTGGGGAGCCTGGGCAGGGCCTGCCCAGCATCCAGTGCCCACAAGAGGATTTTTTGGCCTCTTGCAGCTCAGACTGAACAGTGCCATGCTGAGCTGTGTGACTGAAGTAGGGTCTGCTTGCACTGGTGATTGACAGTCAAGTCCCAGTCCCAGCCATTGCTGAGAAAGCAGCTCAGACAGGCAAAACTGCTGGGATAAAGAAGGAAACTAGGGTATGTTCCCAGGGATCTAAAGCAGAAGCTCAGCAAAGGCTCCTGAGGCCATCAAAGTGCTCAAGAAACAGCTCAGGGGCTGGTGTTGAACGCCTGCAGATGTAAAACCTGCAGGAGCTCTTGAGCACCTGGTTCTGAACACCCACAGCTTAAACTGCTGTTCAGTGAGCCCTGGCCACTGATATAATTTGAGGGGCTCTAATTAATATCACTACAAAAATATTGTTACCTCACTGAGTGCTTAGAGCAGCAAGGAGAGCTCAGCTCCCACATGCAGGGGAGGCAGGGTTGGAGTGTTCTTTCTGTAGGAAGGATCCCACAGGAAAAGAAGAAGCTGTGTCCTCAGAATGTAGCTCAAGGCTTTTAAAAGATGTTCTGCCAGATCTCTGGTCCCAGAGAGAAAATCAGCTCATCAAGGAACCACCCCTCTGGATTCAGAGTCCCTTCAGAAAGTGTGGGAAATTGGTTAAAACCTAGTTTAGGTGGGATAAGAAAAAGAAACACCACTAGAAGAGGGGGAAAACTGCAACTGGTTAGAAAGGATTTTGCTGCTTAGACTCCTGAGCACAAGGTAACTGTGCTGTGCATGGAACTGTGGAATCACTGAGGTTGGAAAGACCTCTCAGATGATTGAGTCCAACCACTGACCCAGAAGCACTGAGAGAACAGAGGAACCAGGGATCACAAAACAAGCAGGAGATGAAACACTGACAGCAGTACAGTCCTCAGCGCTGAAATGGCATTTTTGTGTGGTGCTTTGGGCAGGCACAAACTCTTTGGAACGGAGAAGGCCAAAGGGTCCGGGAAAGAGGCAGGAAAAGCAGTTTGGGGAAGGCTGATGGGATGTGATGTCTCAGTTCTAACACAAGAATGGGAGACCACCACACAAACCTGTGGGGTTGAAGGTTCAGAACACACCTAAGAATTTGTCTCTTCCCACAAATGATAAATAGCTGTGGATCTGCCATGTGCAGAGTCAGATGGCAGATATTTATAGGGGTTTCAAAAAGGAATGAAAAAGCTCATGGGGGAACAGTCCATGGAAGGCCACTGAGAAAAAATGCACATTCCATGGTCAGAAAGATTACAGGATCAACTCCATACATTTGTCACATTCTTTATCTTTTCTTGGTCCATCAGATGGTTTTCCAAATGTCCTGACTAAACCCAGCCCCACCTCAATAATGTTTTTTAACATACTGGACCCTCACAAACCATATTTCTACCAGCTGAGACATCAGCCACCATCATTCCAATGGCACTGAATGGGGCTTGATACCAGGAAACAGGGAACAGAAAAGCAGTATCAGAAAAACAGCTCATCCTGCAGAGTGCAGGGGCCAAGGATGAGGAAGTTGGTTGAGTGCAGTGGTTGAGAGGAAGTTACAAAATAATAACTTATTATATAACTTTATCTATACATATATATATATATATATACACTTTATATATATATACACATTTTATATATATTTGTATATGTGTGTGTATATACACCAGAGTGCAGGGGCCAAGGATGAGGAAGTTGGTTGAGTGCAGTGGTTGAGAGGAAGTTGCAAAAGAATAACTTATTATATAACTTTATCTATCTATCTATCTATATATATATATATATATACACTTTATATATATATACACATTTTATATATATTTGTATATGTGTGTGTATATACACACACACATGCACACACACAATTTTAATGTATATCATGAGTACACTGAAAGCATAAGCTTTAGATCCATAAGTGATTCAGGCACAAAAAAACCTTTACCACAAAACAAAACCTTCAACAACAACAACAACAACAACACAAAATCCAACCCCCAAAACAAAAAGGAAAAACTCCCAAAAACAAACCCCCCAAAACTAAACTCACAAGGGACAATGATGAACCAACTTCTAAGAAGAATCTTTAAAAACACTTCTGTTAGAGCCCTGGAATTTTAGACTTTCTATACTGAAAGGTACAGACTCTCAAAAAACCACTACATTTAACTTGAGGTTGTGGAGAAAACCTTTTAAATTAAATAATAAAGCTAAAATTATAACTATAAACATGTAATTTAATTTAAAATGTGTAATATTACATGATAAAAAAACCCTTAGAATTTAAAGTTTTAAAATATAGTAATATATATAAGACATTTTGGAAATATTTTAGTCTTAACTGGGCAAAGACTAAAGAACAGAACACCCACCCATGGATACCTGACAGTTTTCCTCACAAGTCAGGGAAGAAGCCTCAGGAGCAAAGGTATGTGGTGGGTGTGGGGCTTCACAGTGCTCTGTCCATGCTGGAGAACACTTCATGTCCAAGGATGTCTCTTTATATGGCTGAATATCTTAGGAAAAGTTCCTGTTCCAGTTCAAGGGGTGGCTGAGTCAGTGCAAACCCAAGGACGTTGCGCAGCCATGTGGGAACAGGAGCAGAAGTTGCTGTGGGTGTTGGGAAACACAAACCTTATGCTATAAGGTTGTTTTAACTCCACAGGAATTTTCCCTTGTGAGAGCAGGGGATGTTGTAAAAATCATCCTGCAAGCTCGGCTGCTCTGACAGGTATTTGTTTAACACATTGTCTTTCTCTCATTTGAAGGGAAATTGTATTGATAGGAAAAATACTCCAGTTGTGTTCTGAAGTCATCAATAGCTCCCAATCCCTTCAGATGACCCTCCTGGAGTGCCAGGCTGCCTTCCCTGCAGGCAGAGGACACATTTCAGCAGGGCAGGCTCCACCTGTGCCCTGTCAGGGCCATCTGGGCTGCACCAGCTCCGCTGGCATTCGCT
Organism: Passer montanus; assembly: GCF_014805655.1. Lineage (NCBI taxonomy): Eukaryota > Metazoa > Chordata > Aves > Passeriformes > Passeridae > Passer > Passer montanus. The sequence goes on along the minus strand of NW_024362605.1, from coordinate 775,046 downwards.
CCAGTTGCTGCCTTTCCACCAGGAGTCCCCAAGAGCTGCCTGAGATCCCTCAGCTGAGGACATTGTGCTGTCACAGCAAGGGAACAGGATGGTCACTACAGCTGAGTTCCAGCTTCTCCTCACACTCAGCCCTGATTTCAGCTGGGGTAGAGTTGGAATCCCCTCCTGAGCAGCTGGTACAGGGCAGTGCTCTGGGACTGGGAGCAGTGTCCCTGCATTTGGCAGCAGGTTGGACCAGGGGATCTTCAAGGTTCCTTCAAGCCCAGTCTAGGACTCTCTAATAGTGTTGGTCACACACAGATGTGTCAGGGGGTGCTGAGTTGTGCTCCCTGAAGTCAGGGATTTTTCAGGGTCCTATGCTCTGCACAAGAAGCTGGGAAGGGGCATGGCCAGGACTGAACTGCCAAAGGGATATTCCAGACCACAGAATGTCATGTCCAGTATATAAACTGGGACGAATGGGCTGGAATCCACTGATCCATTGAATCCATTGTTGCTTGAGGATTAGCTGGGCAACAGTTAATGGGTGGTGAGCAACTTTATTGGGCTGGAATTGCATCTAATTTGGGGCTTATTTATCTGTCTCTTGTTGCCGTTACTGTTATTATTATTATTTCTTCCAAATATTAAACTGCTCTCATCTCAACCCATGCAGTTTACCCTTTTTTTCCTGATTCTCTTCCCCATCTTACAGGGAGAAGAGCGAGTGAATGTGTGTGTCATGCTTGGTTGTCACCTGGGCTTTTCCATGCCCCTTCAGCTGTCACTCTGCAGCCATCTGCCTGTGAGGGGGTGTTGGGGTGGCCTGGCTGGGTTTTGGTACTGGGGGGTGGCAGAGGTGGCTCTTGTGAGCAACTGCCAGAAGCTCCCCCTGTGCCTGGCAGAGCCAATCCCAGCTGTGTCCAGGACAGAGCCACCACTGGCCAAGCACAAATGGTGGGGACACCTTGGGGGTAACAGAGGGGAGAAGAAAAAACCTCCAGGTTATTGCACAGCTGGAATTGTGGCCAGAGAAGAGCAGGGTGAGACCATGGGAGGGGAATGGCTCTGCAGACACCAGGGCAGGGGCTGCTCCAGGCAGATTGCTCTGGGATTCCCTGGGGAAGCCCATGGGAGCCCGCTGTGCCCCTGCAGTCCATGGAGGGCTTGTTGGGAGCAGAGATGCACCTGCAGCCACTGGAGGAGCCCAAGTCCCAGCAGGGGAATGCCTGAGAGGGGCTGTGAGTCCGTGGGAAACCCGTGCTGAGCTGGGTCCTGGCACAGACCCATGGAAAGGGCAGCCCATGGTGGAGCAGGGTCCTGGTAGTACCTGTGACCCCATGGGGGACCCACGGTGGAGCAGCTCCTGAAGGGCTGACCTGTGCCAGAGTGACCCGTGCCAGAGTGACCCACTTTGCAGCAGTCCGTGGAGAGCTGTTGCCATGGAATGGACTCAAGCTGGAGAAGTCCATGGAGACCTGTCTCCCATGGGAGGGCCCTTGTGGTAGAGCAGCAGCAGGAATAACAAGGAATGAACTGAACACAACCTCCATTCCCTTGTGCTTATGGAGGGAGGAGGCAGAACTGGGAAGGAGGGAGGCGTGGGACAAAGGTGTTTTTAAGGTCTGCTTTTCCTTGTCATTATCTTGTTCTGATTTTGTTAGCAGTACATTCAGTTAATATCTGTAATTCCAGCCTGTTTTGCCCATGAGGGTGTTTGTTGAGGGATCTCTCCTGGCCCTTATCTCAACCCAGGAATCTTCCATCCTATTTTCCCTGCCCTGTTCAGCTGTGGAGGGCAGTGATGGAGAGGCTTTGGTGGGTGCCTGGAATGCAGCTGGGGTCACCCCACTGCAGCTGGGCACAGAGAGATAATTAATTAATTTAACTCTTTTTGTCCTTCCTTTGCACTCAGCCACTGTTGTCATAGGGACACTGGGGCTGTTGGGGAGCTGGACAATGGTGCCTGCTCTGCTCACCCAGTCCACAACTGCTAGTTCTGGACGCAGAGCTTGTTGTTATTCACATGATAAAATAATTTTAAACATCTCTTGTCAGCTTACTGTTTTTTGACTTCCGTGACATCATTATCATCCCCAGTAGACTCTTCTTATTAAAAAAAAAAAAAAGAAAAAAAAAGAAAAGACATCTGTGTACATTTTCAGAAATGCTGAGAACTCAGAATCTGTTCTCACCTTCAGAGACCTTGACAAATGGTTTGTCATAAAATCAGTGGGTTGAATATGCACAACCTGGCAATGGGCTGTTGATGAACCCATTACCAGGGCTTGGAGTAACTCTTAATTTGGGGGGAGCTGCCACTCCAAACTGTCAGGTTACACTTACGTGAAGCAGATGTGCTGCACACTGATTTATTCATGTGCCCAGAGCGGAACATCTTTCTAAATAAAAGTGAAATGTAATTTTAGCCCAAGGTCATTATTAGTATTCCTTATTTTGTGCTTGTTATAAAAAGCAACTGCATCAAATGCATCTCAGTGATCCCAAAACCTGCTTTGGGATTGTCTAACCTAGTCCACACCTTAAATTCCTTTGCCTTATTCCAATTGTTACATTTCTAATTTTTTTTCCCTTCTGTTTCATGAGATGAAACATTTTTTAGGGTTCATAGCACAGTGATCCATCCCATTACAGCAGATTTTAATATTCTGACTGGATAATCCTTTTTTCCCTAGGCTTTTGAGGTTAATGGGCAGCTTGGTGGATTTTTGTCGACGTGTCTCTCAGAGGATTTCTATAAACATTCAGTGTAACGTGAGGTTTGGACTGAGCAAACTTAAACCCAGGCATCTCCCTCATCCTCTGGGATGACAAGTTAGGGTTGGGAGTAGAGTTGAGGTTATGGTTAGGAGTAGAGCTGGGGTTGGTATTAGGATTGTGCTTCTCCCGAGGTCTGGGCTAATGTTTGGGTTAGGTTAGTTTCATGGGTAGTATTACATTATGGGTTTTTTCTGGTGAGGGTTAACATGACGTTTAGGGTTAGTGTTTCTCTTGTGTTAATGTTGGGGTTACAGAAATATCAGAATGTTCTGCAAGTGCATTCAAGGTGATCTCCCTGCACCTAGCAGATTTGGCAGCTGAAATCTGTACAAAGCTCTTTTACTCATCACTGGGGTCACTTTTCACATTTAGCCAGGATTCCTGAATTTGTGTTTTATTTTTTAACCACCAAGTAAGTCTTGCCTAGGTCTTCTCCTGATCACATTTAGAAGCTGCTACATCACATTCACAACTTCTATGTTCCATTTCAAAATTTGGGATCAACCCCTTTAGATTTCAACAAACACTTGACAGGTGGTTTGAACCTTCCATTTACCCTGTAGAGCTCTGGCAGCCTTGGAATAAGGGGGGAGACACCTTTCCCTTCTCCTCAGCAGTGGTGGGGCCTTTGCTGCAGCCCACCAGGGCACAGTTACAGCTCCTCCCTCAGCAGGTTTGGGGTCTCTGCTGTGGCACTTCCTTGTCTTCTCTCAGTTTCTGCAGTGGCCTTTTCCTTCCTGGCTGTTTCCTCTCCAGCCATGCCCTACACAATCTCGGCAGCCTCTCCTGTAGAGCAGCCCTTGTCATGGACAGTGGACAGGGACAGGATGGCATCCTTCCTGCCTGGGGGGTGAAGGATGGTGGGAAGGAGCAAACCCATGGTTGTAGCTGGGAAAGAGGAGCTCTGGCCCTTTGGGTAGAGGAGCTGTGCCTGGAGAGGTGACTCCCCAGACAGGTGATGCTGCTGGAATATGGCAGACAAAAGCTGATGGCTGGGCTGGGACTGTAGGGGATGATCCATGTGGACATGGAGAAGGGTCAGCAGCAGGCTCCTGCCACAGCCAGGCAGGGTTTTCATCCCTGGAAGAGAAGGATGGGGAATTCACCTGGCATTGTTTGTACCCTCACGCCAACCAGGTCCACAGAAGTGTGTTTATCACAGAATCATGGAATCATTGAGGCTGGAAAACCTCTCAGATCATCAAGTCCAACCATCACCCAGCACCACTGTCATGTTCACCCTAACCCCTGTCCCCATGTGCCACATCCACATGTTTTATGAACACTTCCAGGGATGGTGACTCCACCACTGCCCTGGGCAGCCTCTGCCAGTGCCTGACCAGCTGTTCTGTGAAGAAATTTTCCCAATACCCAACCTAAACCTCCCCTGGCACAGCTTGAGGATGTTTCCTCTCATCCCCCCTGTTCCCTGGAAGCAGAGCCTGTCAGGAAGTTGTGGAGTTATTATTTAATAAACCATTAAACATCTTCTTATCTGGGCCCAGGGTAAAGATTTCCTATCACAAAGCAAATGAATGCCAAACAACCCCTGAAATGTTATTTTAGCCCATTTTTAACAACATTCCCCAGACAGCCCTGTGGATGTGCCAGAAAGGGGTCCTGTGACCTTGTTCAGAGCTTTCCAGATGCTGCCTTGAGCTCTGGATTAATCATTTCCCTTTCCCCCCCTAATTTGACTCAATTTTCCTGCTCCTGTTCAATGCAACTGTGGCATTCAGGAGTGGAACTCGATCCATGTGGGCCCCTTCAGCTCAGGATATTCCATGAATCCATGATTCCATAAATGGGTGCTCACACCTGACTCTTCTCCTGCAAGCTCAGCTGCCCCAGAATTCCTTTGGAGACCCTCTGGCATTCAATAATATTTAGCAATGGATCATATAGAAGGTGTTTAATGATTAATGGTGTTTGGAAAAATATCATATACCCTGAGAAGTTTTACACTTTCTCTATTCCCATGCCAGCAAGTGAAGATTTGCAGAATGAGGTAATTTTATTAAACCAACTGATAAAACTGGAAAAAAGAAGAGAAATGCTTTGGAAATTCACCATCTTCTTTGAGTCTTAACCAGAAACTGCAAATATCTTGCCAAGTTCTGGCTGAAAATAGCTGTGCTGAGTTTCACTTAATTTTTTAAATCAGTTTGGAATTAAAGGATGGTAGGTGAAAATGTGGAGTGTGATAATTATTGTGGTGTTAAAGATATTCCTGGAGCCAGGAGCAGATAGCGGGATTCCAGAGTTGGTCTCGGAATTAGCTCCAGGTTGACCTTGGGGATCCATTGCCCATCAGCAGCTCTAGCCCACACTTCCTTTCATTTCCATCCCAAGGGAATTTTCCATGCTCTGAAAGAAGCATCTCTGCTGCATCTATCCTGAGCTCCAGAAGATTTCTGGAGCTTGGAGAAGCTCTGGGAGTGCTACAAGATGTTTCACTGCCTGTGAACCCATGAACAAACTCCCTTTCCACACATTAATTATAGGTTTTGCTGAAGAAAGTCTTCAGAAAGGGAGAAGCAGATGGGAAGAGATATTTAGACATTTTAACAATCTCTTCCTGTGCCTAATGGAAGAGGGTTAAATGTTGAATTCCATAACTCTTCAAACCCTTTGGCTAAGCACTGACCGAGGCAGTTACAAGTTGCTGCATTAACTGTGAAATTGTCCAGTCCCTGCTGGAAAACCCTGACTTTGCCAGGGCTGGAAATTCCCAGGGCGATGCTCCCTTGGTTGAAATACCTCTGGACAACGACACCCCATGACCAGGCAGGTTTTTACCTGTGGGTTCCACACAGAGCACAGTCACCCAGAGGGATATGAGGGTACAGATGGGCAGTTAGTCAGATTAATAAAGCAGATACGATTTAAAGCCAATAAAAATTAAAGCCAAAAAACCAGTGCTGTGCTCAGGATGTCCCAGATGTTCCCTATGTGTGTCCCTGATCTAAGGAATATTTGCACCCCGGTTTGCTTGTGGGACTATCTGAAGTTTGGGGACTGGGTATGATGGACTGTTCTTTGCTGTGGCAGCCCCTGAGCTCACAAACTCCTAGATTGGGATATCTCTGATCAAAGCCCTTTGGCTTAAATAAATTCACTTCCATCAGCCTTTTTCTTTCCCTTCTACACTTCATAAACATGGAAACACACCCCCAAATCCTTGATTTGCAAGTGCTGCTCTTCTGTGATCACCACATTTTTATCCTCTGGACTGTAGATATAAGCCCTGTGAGGAGTGACTGAGGGAGCTGGGGGTGTTCAGCCTGGAGAAAAGGAGACTCAGGGCTGCCCTCATCACTCTGCACAGCTCCTGAAAGGTGCCTGTGCCCAGCTGGGGCTGGGCTCTTTCACCAGGCAGCACTGACAGAACCACAAGACACAGTCTCAAGCTGCACCAAGGGAAATATAGATTGGATATTAGGAAAAAGTTTTTTAGGGAAAGAGTGATAAAGTTCTGGAATGGCTGCCTGGGGAGGTGGTGGAGTCACCATCCCTGGGTGTGTTTAACAAAGCCTGGATGTGGCACTGGGTGCCAGGGTTTGGTTGAGGTGTTGGGGATGGGTTGGACTCCATGATCTTGAAGGTCTCTTCCAGCCCAGTGTTTCTGTGAATTCTGTGAATGGATGTGTATTCCCTGTTTGGAAAACAGGGAAGCACTCAAGGAAATGGACACCAAGCCAAGGATGTCCTGGGAATGCAGAGTCATCCCTGGAGAATAGCCTGGCTTAGCAGGATCTGCCTTTAACTTGCTGGATCAGGCACCTTTTCATCCTTGCCTGAAGCAGGAGATGGAAGGGAGGCATCAGTCCCTACAGGAAGGTACTTGTGGGCATCACAGAGCTAAGGAAGGACCAGGAAAAGAGGTGTCAATCAATGACCTTTGCATGGAATCATCAAATTTTTCAGGTTGGAAGAGATCTTAAAAATCAGCAAGTGGGGTTTGCTCACTGCTGCATTGGTCAGAAAGACGGAAGCAAGAAAGGGTTTATGCCTGGAAGTGTCCCAGTCTGGGCTGGACAGGGCTTGGAGCACCCTGGGGTAGTGGAAGGTGTCCCTACCCACGGCAGGGGGTGGGACTGGGTGAGCTTTAAGGTCTCTCCCAACCCAAACCAATTTATAATTCTCTGATATGATTCTACAGCACAAGTGTGAAATTTCATCTCAGCAACAAATTTCTCACAGTGCCTGCGCAAGAGCTGGAGGAACTGTCTGGGAACAAACACTTATTTCTATTTAATAGCTTTGCAAACCTTCCTCCTCATTGGGGCAGGCTGGAAGATGCCAGGCTGGAACCTGGAGGTGAGAGCCCAAAGAACCACTGTGCTCTCAGTGCAGATTGATTCAAATGTAAGAAATCCACTCATTTGCAAGAAATGCACTAATTTTCTTAAAGACATCCTGGCAGTCGTTATGCCAGTGATGGGCATGCTCTTACCATGGGTTTGGGATAAAGAAAAAACCACAAAATTCCCAGCATGTTTTACTTTCTTTGTCTTGCTGAGTGGCTCACACATTTGGACTGGACTTGGTGCACAGCTGGGCATTAGTTTTTGTCAAAAAGTAACAAAACCTAACAAACTCCTTGAGCCCAAGAAGCACAAATAAATTACTTAAGCATTAGAACCCCTTTGAAGAGAGACTGAGGAGCACTTTGCCTGGTTTTTTTGGTGGGTTTTTTTTTTTTTTTTTTTTTTTGTGGGTTTTTTTTTTGGTGGTGTTTTTGTGGGTCTATTTATTTATTTTAAGAAAAGGGCAGAAATGAACATTCAAATTCCCTTTTGTAACTCTGGGTTTACTGATGTAAAAATCCACCTCTCCCAGGAGATGGCAGAAGAGTCCCGACGATGGCCAAGAACAGGCACTGCTGGGTGATGGATGTTTAAACACTGGGAAAAATCTGGGCGCTCTTGAGCTCTGATCCAAATGATCAAAATCTTACAGATTTACAGCCAAGGCCTTTCCTGCTGTCTGTAAATTCTCCTGCTCTGCACACAGTGATGTGTCAGGGCTGGGTTTTGTGTCACATGTCCCTGTGGCTGAAGCAAAGGGAAAAATCATCTGGGAGCAGAGGAGGGTGGAAAGGGGTGCTCTGGCTGTTGGGCAGGAGTGATGGGATGGCAGTGTCAGGTTTGAGGTTAGGACTGGGACTGCAGGACTGAATTCCTCAAAATGAGATCACCATAACCACATTTTATAAGTCTGTGGGTGGGAGAGGGTGGAAACTGGGACTGAGGGAGCCACAGAGCTCCTGCACCTGGCTGTGTGTGGGGTGGGGCGTGGAGCAGAGCACAGGGGTTTTAGGCAGCAGACTGGTAGAGTGTGTTGGACTGGCTGAGAGCGAGTTGGAGCTGCTCCAGCTCGGGACTGACACCTGGAATGTGACGTGGAGGTACCTGGCAGCCATCAGGCTGCCTGCTCATGGAATGCCAGAATGGTTTGGGTTGAAAGGAACCTTAAAGCTCATCCTGTTCCACCCCCTGCCATGGCAGGGACACCTTCCACTGTCCCAGGCTGCTCCAAGCCCATCCAGCCTGGCCTTGGGCACTGCCAGGGTTGTGGCAGCCACAGCTGCTCTGGGCTCCCTGTGCCAGGGCCTGCCCACCCTCCCAGGGAAGAATCCATTCCCAAAATCCCATCTAACCCTGCCCTCTCTCATCCACCAGGGAGCTGTGGCAGTGCATCATGCCCAGCCCGTGGAGCTGTGGGGGGTACCAGACGTGGCATGGCCAACAACCCAGAGGTGTTCTGTATGGCCAACACCAAGGGCAGGGACATCCCCCTTTTCTGGGGTGTTTTTCTGCTGCAAGAGGCTCGTTCAGCCCCCTCTGTGTCCTCAGCCAGCTGTCCCACCTCCTGCTCACACACGCTCTGCAACTTAAAGGCTGTTTCCCAGCAAGTTGCTCCTGATCTACCAGCCTGAGCAGTCTTCAGCTCCATGAATATTTAACTACTTCATAGGAAGCTGAATAACTTTAAGAGGCAGGAGAGGAAAAGGCTCATGGTAAGAGGTCTTGGATCTGCTGTTCAAGGGGTTTTGTGCAGGGGAGCAAAGACTGAATCTGAAGAACTTAATTGTCTTCTGCAATTTCCAAAGTGAGCTCAGACTGATATTACAGATCTTACAGATATTTCACACATCCCCAACAAAAATAAGGAACCTAAACACCGAGGGCATGTTTTACACAAGTGCAGAGCTCACCAGGCACCAGTGACCTTAACCCTGCCCTCCACTGAGGCTGTGATGGAGGAAGAGCCAACCCAACCTTCTTTGTCCCACACTATAAAACCTGCACTCCCGGAAGCTGCTCTGTGGTTTCTTTGTTTAAAAAAGTCAAGGTTTAACCAGGTTACCTTATCTGCTGCATTATTTTTTTTAATGTTTATTTTGTTTTATTCCTGAGGTCTTTGCATACCTTCCTATGCTTGGAGTTTAAATTTAAGGAATTCAAGAGTTTTCCAGAACATCAGAGGCAAAAGGCACATACTGAATGATAAAAAAATATTTCTTTTCTTTCAAGGTATATAAACAGCTGCCCTTTCATTTTAACAAAGACCTTCCATCTCATTTGTCATAGAGAAGTATAACACCAGTGCAAATAAAGATCATGTGTGGAAAAAAATCTCACTTGCCAGATCAAGAATCCAAACTATGTAACTGTTTCCAAGATTACCGTGGAAACCAAATTACTACTAAAAGGACATTAATCTGTCTCTGACCCTGAAATGCTGTAGTGAAGGATTTTTGTTGTTACCCATTAGCTCTGCCTAGGAATTTCTTCAAGCATTTAGGAATTCAACATTAATTGCCTGTGAGGGTGAATAAGCCATGAAGTTACCTCCACAAACCCTTTCCCAGATCAAAGCAACATCCAAAACTAAGAGAAGAAAGAGATTTTTGGTATTTTCAAGCTGCAATTTGCATGATTCAGGTGCAATTGAGTGTGGCTTTTGCATTGGAATATTTCTTCCAGAACATGATTAGCATCCACAGGCAACATGAATTTAACAGAATTTAACAACAACTGGATCGATCTCTGCTAAAAATGTTCTTAAGTGTAAAGAAATTTAAAATAGAATTGTGTTCATCTGGCTCAGGATCCCTACTGAGAAACAATCAACCAAGACCTCAATGAGAGAATCTCTGAATGGGGAACAAAGACAACTGAAATACAAACTGCTTAATATATAAAAAATAATAGTTTTCTCTTAGAAGTGAAAAACTCCTTTCTGTCTATGCTTATAGACCCTTTAAAAGCATGTTTTGGTTACTTTTTGCTATTTTTTCCTGGCTGCTGTCCCTGTTAGGGAAGACTTTCACTGGAAACAGTTCAGTGGGGAGCAGAAAATGGTGTTCAGGAACCAGAATCAAAGTATTTTGTCAGACCTTTCCCCTGTGAGCCCATCTCTCTCTCTTGCTGCCACCAGTCACTTGTGTTTTCTGCTTAGAAAAATAAGTTTCTAGATTTAATTTGGAGGGGTTTTTTTTAAGCTTAAAATTCTTCCAATTTTCTTAGAGTAAGAGGTCAAAGCTATGTCCAGGGGGGGATGTGCCACGGGATTCTCTGAGGCTTCTTGTAATTGCTTTGGAGTGGAAGAGCATCCTCCCTTCAGGAGGAGATAAAATGTGCACTGGGAGGAGTCTGAGCTCAGCTGATGGTGTTGTGGAAGGGGAATATGTGGAACAAAGGTCAGAAAAAAGGTCTGGCAGGACAATTGGCAGGAATTGGTTCTCTCTTCAGCAGGAATCAGCCTCAGCTGGAGCTGAGGTTAATGACCTCCTCCCCCCAGCAGGAACCTGGGATACAGCATGTCTGGGATCTGAGGAAGCACCTGGACAAGCAGCTCCTTCATCTCACTGTGTTAAAGCCCCCTCATTTTGTCATAATGCAGAATCCTTAATTCCAATGTCACTTTGCTGTTGTTGTTGTTGTTTGTTTCTGGGAATGACTAAAGGTCTGTGTCCTAATTCACTTGGAACCAGCTATTGTGAAAAACCCATGGAGTGAAAATTGTTCCAGTGTCTGTGTGTCTGGGCATGTGTGCACACCAGATTAGCCACAGTGGTCCTACTCTGGATATAAACTGTTCTTCAAGTGATCAAAATCCCAGGAAATTTATACTTATCATCACCTCTACCATGAAAGTGATTTTCAGGAATTTCATACTTGATTTGATGGAGTAAGTAAATTTATATCTGGGGATTCAAAACATAAATACACCTGTATAAACACACACCATGTGGTTCACTGGATGGTTCTGGTTATGCATTGATTATTCATTGATTATTGAAAGAATTATTATTTTTATTGGGCAGCTCTCAAATAAATGAAAAAATGGCACAAAGATTGTGAGCCTGTTCTTGTACCATGCACAGGAGTACAATTATAGGTGTTTGTCACAGGTGGAGTGGTTGTGGGTGGATCAGCAGGAAGAAATTGATGTGAAAACTCTCAAACTGTCCAGGACAAAATGAGATCCAACCCCCTGTGCAATGCAGTGCAACTGAAAATGGGTAAGAAAAAATAATTTCAGCTTACTGAAATAGCAGAGAGGAGCTCCAGACTCACATCATGGGCAGACATGTGAAAGCAGAATTATTTATTCTACCTGTCCCACTAATGTTGAAAATTACTTTGTTAAAGGGAAAAACTAATCTGTATTTAATTTTCAGTGGGACCACTTAAAATTAAATGGTTTTGAAAACATGATATTTTGTTCTTAGTCTGTCTTTGGGAAAATGAGATTTTTAGTTCCATTGTGGATTTTTCAAATATCAAAATTGTGCAAAGCACAAGCAGTGCCTCTTCATGCCATTATGGAATTATGTGTCTGCTTTTTAGCTGACCTTTGCCAAAAGCATCCTGGCACCAGCTGGAAGCAAAACAAATGAACAGAAACCTTTCTGCACTTTGTGGTCACTTCTCATCAAGGAAGAGAACATCAAGAACCATCTCCAGGCACGTCCTGCAGGAGCTCTGGAATAACAACCCACCAAACTGAAATGGCAGATGGGTCCTACTGTGATCTGGGTAATGGAATCCTTTCCTCATGGATCTCACTCATCTTCTTCATCAGTCATGTGCTGCCAAAAAAAGACCTTGCCCTCCACATTTCCAGCCTAAATAGAATCAGGGAATCACTGAGGTTGGAAAAGTCCTCCAAGATCATCAGGTCCAGTTACTGACTCAGCAGTATCAGGTCCACCCCTAGCCCCTGTCCCCAAGTGCCATACCCAGATGGTTTTGACCCTTTCAGGGATGGTGACACCACCACTGCTCTGGGCAGCCTGTGCCCGTGCCTGCCCAACCCTTTCTGTGAAGAATCTTTCCCTGGTGTCCACCCTGAGCCTGCCCTGGCCCAGCCTGAGGCCGTTCCCTCTCCTCCTGTCCCTGTTCCCTGGAGCACAGCCTGACCCCCCGGCTGTCCCCTCCTGTCAGGAGCTGTGCAGAGCCACAAGGTCCCTCCTGAGCCTCCTTTTCTCCAGGCTGAGCCCCTTTCCAGCTCCCTCAGCCTCTCCTGGGGCTCCAGCCCCTTCCCCAGCTCTATTCCCTTCTCTGAACATGCTCCATGTCTTTCTTGTCCCGAGGACCCTCCAGGATTTGAGGTGCAGCTGCATCCCAGCTCTCTGGTGGAGAGCTGCCCAGTCTCAGCTGCTGATCCCTCCCAGACCCTGGACAGCACAGACTTGGAGTTGCTGCTCCTTTTCAGACCCCTGAGTGCTCTGGGAGCCTCCAGCCAGCCATTCATGGAGCAAGAGGATGTGGAGAGGTGAGATGCTGACTCTGCCTCACTGCCCAGCACACCCTGACTCCAGATCTGTGTCTTTGTGTGCAGCAGAGGATCCTCACTTGGGCAATCCCAGAGGACACAGCCTTAAAGCTGCAGCAGGGGAGGTTTAGGCTGGGCATTAGGGAGAAGTTCTTCACAGAAACAGTGATTGGGCACTGGAAGGGGCTGCCCAGGGAGGTGGTGGAGTCACTGTCCCCAGGGGGATTTAAGGTCAGCCTGGATGTGGCACTTGGTGCCATTGCCTGGTTGATATGATGGTGTTGGGTCATAAGTTGGACTGAATGACCTCAGAGGTCTTTTCCATCCTAACTGAGTCTGGGGTTCTGGGGTTCTGAGGTGCTCTGCTCACTGGCTTAGCCCTCACACAGACCAGCTCCTCCTTGGCCTTGCTGTTGGGGGCAGGGGGTGAGCTGAGGAATTCTGGGTCACCTTTTTACAAAGGTAAACAGAATATTGGATCCAACTGAGCACCTTCCAGAAGGCAGAACCTGGCACTCCCTTTGCCCCACATGTCTGTGGGTCACTCACAATGGGATCAGCAGGTTTGCAAAACAAATATGGGGAAAATCAACCAGCACTGTCAGCCCCTTTTAGCACGTGTGACTCTTCACTGCAAATGAAGATGACATCTGGCCTGGGGGTTTGTCTTCCCCACCCTCTTCTTTCCCCCTCCTCCAGGTGATGGACACTGCCAATTCTATTACTCCTCAAGGAGATTTATTCCAAAATAGCTCATCAATGCTCACTGCTGACCTCGCCTTCCATGTCTTCATCTTGGCAAGACCATCCAGGCTGGGAAGGACAAATGCAGGTCCTGCTCATCAGCCAGGCTGGGGTTTTATCTTTCTGTTAAAATTCCTAACTGAGATTTCACCTGTGCTTCTACTGAGAAAATGAATATCATTACATCTCCTCACCAGGTCCCTGAGATGACCTCCTGAAAGACAAAGACCTTGTATATAAAAAAAAAAAAATTAAAAGGCCAACAAATAATGGAGATGTAGGTGTTTTCATTCGGTTTGTTTCACTAAAGGTAGTAAATCGAAGGGAAATTGGGAAGAGCATCCCAGGGAGCCTTGGCTCAGGCCTGTGGTGGGGCTTGTGGAAAATTGTTCCAGATGACAATCTTTTTATTTATATCTCTGTGGTGGGGTCATTTAAACACGGGGCTATTAAAGAGTAGAAAGAGGGGATGGAAAACACATTTTTGTTTTGAAGAAAGGTGACATAAAATGGAGATAAGAAAGGGAACTTTTTTGTGAAGAAGGGCAATAAAAGATGGAGATGGGAAGGGAAAGCAGCCATTCCAGGCTCAGGCTTCAAGCATCTGCTTCCACAGCTTCTCCCAGGGCCATGAGCCTTTCTGAAAGGGGAATCTTCAATAATTAAAATCTGAAATCTGCTCACTGAGAGAAAGAATGAGCAGCTCTTACAAAAGATTGTATTAAAGCAGAGTTCAGACTGAAGGAAAAGACCAGTTGAGGAGGGTTAAAAACCACCACAGGGATATTGTAGTGTGTGATACAGTCAAGAAATTCCAAGGGAATACTACACATCAAAATAATCCACTCATAGTTAGGGAAGAAAAGATGTTCAAGATCTTCAGATTGCCCTAAATCGTACTAAAAGTGATGAGAAGTGTTTTTGTGGCTCTGCTGCCAACTCGTGCTATCTTTAAAAACAAACCCACATGTTCTGCAATATTTTGAGCCTAAAAAAGTAACTCAGCTGTGAAAAAAGCCAGATCTGGCTGTGTGGATTGCGTACTTCCCACTTATCCATATTTGAATGTCTTTCAAGTGTAACCTTAACTGAATAATTTGAGTTTATTGTGCTTGTTTTGAGAAAATTATCTCATCACAGAGCAATCACAACATCCTTGTAAAGCTGATTGGAGAAAGCCATGTTCAGAGAGGAGTTAGGAATTGTTCCCTGTCAAACCAGGGTGTTGCGTCAAGTGTGATTCTTCAGGAATCTGTGTGAGCCAGCAGGATCCAATATTTCCATTTAACACCTTGTATTGAACAGACTTTGCTGACATTTGCAGATGAAACCAGGCTGTGAGAGATGATTTGTACAGGGAGAGGTTTCAGAGGAAGAGTCTGTTCTGGAGCCTGGAGGTGCAGTCCTGTACTTTTTACGGAATAAACACGAGCAGGTACATGCCAGGTAATCCAGCAGGAGTTCAGCAGAAGTGGAGCAGCTTTGCAAAAACCTGGGGATTATAATGGATTACATTTTGATGTGGGATGTGAAATTGAAAAAAGAAATGGGCAGGGACAGCTCCCACTATCCCAGGTTGCTCCCAGCCCTGTCCAGCCTGACCTTGGACACTGCCAGGGATCCAGGGGCAGCCACAGCTGCTCTGGGAACCCTGTACCAGGGCCTCCCCACCCTCACAGGAAGGATTTCCTCCCAAAATCCCATCTAACCCTACTCTCTGGCAGATTTATTGCACAAAAGTTATACAGCTCCCTAGACTTCATGGGAATTGCCTGCAGGAATAATTGGAGAATGCACTCAAGTAGCTCATAATGAACAGAAATATTCAGACCTTCATTCAAGGCACAAAAAAGCGCCTTGTATTCTGGGGACAACTCCTTGTGTCCTCAAAATTATAAATAATATTGACCCAGCAGCAGATGACATTTGCCACAAACCTGAAGTGAATGAAGGAAGATTCCTGGATTGTCTTCTCTGTGTTCTTTGCTGTTCCCCACAGATCCACCTGAGTACACAGCACGGCTCCCAGGGTGAGCAGTGCTTGTACTGGGGTTGTTGTGAAAATCCCTGGGATTAACGGGGACAGCGCTCCAAATCCAGCTCCACCCAGTGATTTGTGTCACCTTCTGTCACCCTGTGGGAAGCTGCTACTGCTCTGCTAATTCCCAGAGAAATCTGGACTCATGACTGTTCTGATGTAAATGTAGTCCTCAGAGAGAGAGATGCTTGGGATAACATCCCCCTCCCACAAATCCTCATCCCAGGATCTGAAATTCCTTAACATCGTCTTTAATGCTACCTTGTGTGACCCTCCAAAGTGGAATGGCACTCAGCAGTTTTGGGCTTTGAACTTTGATTTTGTGAATGGTTTTTTCCCCCCCAAATCCCTGTGAGACATGGTCACCATGATTTGCTTCAGGTGCAGAGTCTGCAAACCTCTTTCTCTGTGAGGGCTGGGCTGAAATTCTAATTTAATCCTTTGTGAGGTTACATAAGGAATGGTGTCACCATCATATTTTCTGGGAAAATCCCTTTGCCAGGAATTCTCTCCTGGGAAGCTGAGATGCCTCAGAGAAAAAGGAAAACAATAATTATCTGATTTGCTTCTCCTCTGTTTTGCTGCCTTGGAATGTGGTTTGGAGAGTGTTTATCCAACAGGTGATTGTTTCATTGAATTGTTTTTACTTATTGGCCAATCAGGGCCAAGCTGTGTGGAGGCTCTGGAAAGAGTCACGAGTTTTCATTAGTATCTTTTAGCCATCTGTCCGTATCCTTTCTGTATTCTAGAGTATAATTTAGTATGGTTTAGTATAGTATTCTTTAATATAATATAGATCATAAAATAATAAATTAGCCTTCTAAGAACATGGAGTCAGAGTCATCATTTCCTTCCTTTGGCTGGGAACCCTGCAAATACAAGAGGAATGGTGCTCAGAAGAGTTCATCACTTTTTGAGGCCAGGAGGAATGTGAGGGACAGGTCCTGTGTGGGTTCGTGCCTCTGTTGTGGCAAGGTACAAAAGACCAGAAAAGTGACCTCTGGGAGAAGGAAGGTCACCTGCAGAGCCCTGGGGCTGTCACAGCCTCAGTTCAGAGCAGGGCTGGGCACCCAAAAGGAGGAACCAGAGGATCACAGAATGGTCTGGTTAGAAAGGACCTTAAACATCATCTCGTTCCCACCCCCTGCCCTCAGGGATATCAGCACCTTCCACATGGAACCACAGAATGTCCCGAGCTGGAAGGGACCCACAAGGATCAGAGCCAGCTCCTGGCCCTGCACAGACCCCCCAACAATCCCGTCCTGTGTGTCCCTGGAGCTCTATCCAAACTCCCCTGGAGCTGTGGCAGCCTTGGGGCCGTGCCCATCCTCTGGGGAGCCTGGGCAGTGCCAGCACCTCTGGGGGACATCTGGGTGATTTCCTCAAATCATCTCTGGCTACCCGCAGCCAGAGGATTATTTGCCATGGTTAGTTCATAACGATTTTTGAAATTGTGACGGTGAGACCAGAAGTGAAATCACAAGTGGGAAATTGTGGGAATTTCTGCCACAACCTGCTGTTGTTTTATCTCTGTGGTGAGCCACATAAACAACAGCAAAGAGATGCTTATGCCATATTCACCCAAACCACCCAAACACCTGAAACGGCATTTCCTTTGTCTTCAAGATACTCTATTTGCATACATTTACATGAATTTACAGTTTTATACATATTTATCTCCACAAACAAAATATTTTTAAAATATATTTACTACAGTATCTCATGGTGTAGGTAAAAATTTGAGTTTGTTCTCAGCTTCCAAATGAAAAATAAGGATCAGGAAATGCTTTCCAGTTGTTCAAATAAAATAATAATTTTATTTAGCAAAATACAGCCTAAACAAAACAAGAAAAATACATCCTTATGCAACACAATTGAAATTTCCTATTTTAGTAAGCTGTTGTCGCAGTACCTCTTCTTTTCTAATTTTAATATTACAAAAAAAAAAAAAAAAAAGGCACAGATGGCTCCTGAATTTCCATTGTAATAAATCAGGAGAAAAGACATCACTGTAAACACTTCTATGGTTGGTTTTTTCCATGTGCAAAACAGGAAAATCCAGCCTTGCTGGTCACACAATCAAAGAATTCCTCACGATTAACCCATCCCCTGTAGTTTTTTTGGGGTTCCACCATCCAAGTTGTCTCTTTGAGGACCAGGGGAGCTGTGCCTGCCCCATCCCTGTAAGTGTCCAAGACCCTGGACCTTGGAGCAGCCTGGGATAGTGGAAGGTGTCCCTGCCTATGGACACCTCTAGAACAGATGGAAAAGTGAATTTGTTAAGGTTTGTCAGATTATAAAAAAATTAAAAGCCAATTGGGAATCCTTTCCCAGGTGCCGAGTTGTTATAAATCTTCCGAAAGACATGAGTCAAAACTGAAAAAAAAAAAAAAAAAAAATCTGCATGGAATACAACTGGCAGTGGGAGGTGTTGGGGCTCTGTGATCATGGACACAGCTCCCAAAGACCCGTGTCCCAAAGTGGGCTGAGAAATCCCCAGCGTTGCTCTGCCCATGGGGACAGCACAGTCCCTTGGACAGAAATTGGAGCAGCAGGAGTTGCTTTGCCAGTATTTTGAGCACAGGGAGTGATAACAAATCTATTTTGTTACTCAGGAATCCTGTATTTTTCTTGCTCACTTTTTAAATTACGAACTTTTAGGGAAATTCATACCTTTGCCAGAAATGTCAAAGTTTATCCTGGATCCATGATGAATAATAGGGAAAATAAATAGTATTGTACAGAATCCCAGAATGATTTTGGTTGGAAGGAACCTTTAAGCCCATCCAGTTCCACCCCCTGCATGGACAGGGACACCTGTCACTATCCCAGGGTGCTCCAAGCCCCACCCAACCTGGCCTTGGACATTTCCATGGATGTGGCAGCCACAGCTGCTCTGGACTGATAGTGAGGAGGTGGTAAAAGTGCCTTAGATACAATCAAAGCAACTTGTTTGTTAGCAAACTCCTTGGTATAAAATTAATCTCATAAAGCTGCTGATTTTGCCAGATGGGCCCATTGTTGTTCCATTCCTGTGGAATTCCTGACCGACATTTCACAGTATGCCATGAGTTAAAAAGAGAGGAGGCAGGGGAAGCAGGCGCTGGGAATGGAGTACCTGGGAAGTGGGTACCTGGGAAAGAACAACCCCCCCTATTAGGAAAGAAACACCAATCCTGGCAAAGTCAGATGAAAGCTCTGCATCTTTTGACATTGATTCCCAGGGCGAAGACACAGGAACAGTGAGATCTCCACCAACACTGCCTCAAATATGGGCTGGATCTTCAGCCAAGAAAGCTGGAAGGCCTCCAATCCCTCACCCCAAATGTGTCTGGATTTTTTATAAAGAGGCTGAACATGGGTTGCAGGAGGGAAGACCATGGGCAGGGTTTGTTGTGGTTCCAGGAAGGTTTGTCAGAATGTCCTGAGTGCTGCCAAAATGCCGAGCACCAGAATGGGGATTGGCCCCAAATTTTCCATACTGGTGGGAGGGGAAAAGCATTAATCAGATGTACTCCATGACTCTCCTTCCCATAGAAGGCAATACTTAGATACTGTGGGTAAATTCTGCAAAGCCAAACCCCAGGTTTAGAACCTCAGGAAGAGCTGAGCAGAGGATCCTTATGTCCTTGTACCACTTTGCTCATCATGAAGGCTCAAGTCCCAGCGTTTTAGAAATGTTCCTACTCTTTCCTTCAATTCTAAATTGGGCTGATCCAACCTGGCCTCAGGAATTTCTGTGGACGATGGAGCTCCCACTCACAGCACAGTTCCCTACACTAGATCAGGGTGGCTGAGACTTTACCAATCCAAATATTGAATGGAATATCCAATGAGAGGGTGGGGGCACCTCACCTCTTTGGTGACCCGTGCAGGGGGTGCAGAGAAATCTGGGGGAGAGAGCTTTTCCTAAAAGCCACCTTGAACATCCCAGGCTGCAGTTTGTGACTATTGCCCCTTGTTGGACTGTGTGGTACCACTTAGCTCTCTTCTGTCCTCTTTGTCACTGTCCTCCAAGTAGATGTAGGTGCTGGTAAATCCATCCTTCAGCCTTCATCTGATTAACCCAGCTCAGATCCCACCACCTGTCCTTGTACTCCCTGTGATCCAGGCATAACCATGGAAGTGTATCGTCCCTGGAAGTGTCCAAGGCCAGGTTGGATGGGTCTTGGAGCACCCTGGGATAGTGGAAGGTGTCCCTGCCCATGGTAGGGGCTTGGAACAAGATGGACTTTCAGCCCAAGCCATTCCATGATTCCATGATTGTCTTGGTCATCCTCCAGGATCTTCCTGGGTTGAGGGAAAGAAGCCACAGAGGATGCATGGTGAGGCAATCAACTAGAGAGGTTTTCTCAAAGAGCTGAGAAGTTATGGCTGTGTTCTCCTGGAACACTTGGCCCAAGTGCCTCTCAGTCCTGAACCGGAGGGTGAACCCAGGTCGGATCTTGTGGTCTTGATCTCCTCTCCACAAGAGCTCAGCTGCTCTGCACTGGACACACTTTGGGTGCTGGGTTACTGACAGAAAGAGATTTGCATTTCTCTGAAACAAAGTTTATAGGAAGTTTATGGTCCCTTTCAGAAAATATCTGATATTTTCCAATCAAGGCAAAGCAGCAATTAAAGGGGGTGGACCCTTTTATACTGCACTCCTGGATGTTTTGATGCTTTGCAAAGGTCACACTGCTCCCACTAATCTTCCTTTGTGGATGGGAACGGGGCCAGTTCTGGTTCATTTATTGTGCCATGTATTTTTTAAAGCTGAATTGTTTATTGTGCATCGGATTTTAATTTGCTTGGTGGTTTCCTGGGATTCTGAGTTACATTATTTGTCGGGAAAAGGGCTTTGTAAAATTATAACTACTGGGCCCAGTGGATTCCCTGATGTAGCACTTCAGTGCAGATATGCAGAGATTACAAAATAATCAATCAGTGCTCAAACAGAGCATTGTGAGGTGTGAGGATTTCCTCACAGTAACTGGGATAGGAAGGAGTTTCGTAGGGAGAAACTGCAGACAGCTGTGAAGGGCTGAAATCTCCATCCCAGTCTTCAACTCCTCCATGAGAAAAGCAATATTGTGTCTCTAGATGACTTCAATGTCTGCATCAAAGCTGGGCAGAGAAATCCTCCCAACAAGCAGCAGGTCAGGAGTTCCTGTGGTCTCTTACATCAAGAAATACATTCTAGAAAGAGAATATAGTGCTGGATAGGATAATTTTTTAGGACAAGACAGAAATGAGAAAGAATCTGAGAAAAAATCAGTGTTCAATGTCTTGTTGGGTGAAGAGAGTCTGTGGGGCTGAGTAGAGACTTGGCCCAGGGACTGTGTTGTAAAGGAATT
Organism: Passer montanus; assembly: GCF_014805655.1. Taxonomy (NCBI): domain Eukaryota; kingdom Metazoa; phylum Chordata; class Aves; order Passeriformes; family Passeridae; genus Passer; species Passer montanus. The sequence continues at coordinate 754,376 of NW_024362605.1, read as the reverse complement.
GAGGAATTTCAAAGAATTCTGTTGACTTCTGAGGTCACCACTCAAATTCTGACTGTGCTGAGAGACCAAGAGAAACACTGACATCTCAAAAGAGCATTCCCTGTGAGCTTCCCCCACATCTAACCATACTGCTAATTTTGTATTTTTTGATAATAAAAGCCCCTTGAGCAGAGCAGCAGCAGTGTCACAGAGGAGCACTGGAGTGGCCTTGAGCACTTTGCTCACACTGAGTCCTCCTGTGAGGGCCTCCAGGGTGGTTGCTGCCCTTACAGGCAGCTCTGTACCACCACTCAGCCCCTACTCCTCTCCCACACCTTGCCACACCTGCTGGCACTGCCAGCCCCTCTCCCACGCCTTGTGCTCAAGTATTTCTCTTTTTTCTTCTTCCTCCTCCCTTTCACCCTCCATTGGTGGAACCCCCAGTTTTTATTGGATTAGTGTGCTGTTCCAAGCATTCCTTTATTCTGAGAGGGCTCCAGGGGCCATCCTTGCTGGTGGCCACAGTGTCACAGCAACACCTCAGCTCACAGTGACTCAATCCCATCACAGGAATTGTCTGATGTGCCCTGCCCTTGCATGAGGAGTAACTGCTGGCTGCACCCATGACTGTCTTGAGCATTTGTTTTCTGCACCAGGGAGCCCTGGGTGGCTTCCAGGACATGCAGCGTGGCCTGGCTTGCTTCCATCCTGCTCATGTTCCAGGCTGTTGGAGCGACAGATTAAATCCCAGCTGCACTTGGGCAGGAGCACTCTGTGGGGCCCTCTCCCCCTGTGCCTGTGAATCTCCCCTGCAGGCTTGGTTCAGATTTGTTCTCTTCCCAGCTCCTCAGAGGCTTCTGCACTCTCTGAGTGCTCCTGCCCTGTGAGCCCTGAGCTCACACCCCACACAAGCTCCTGGTCTCTCCAGCAGCACCGCAGCTCCACGGCAGGGATCACTCTGAAGACACCCCAATCACCTCACAGGAACCTCACTCTGTGTTTCAGACACGAGTGGGTGTCAGGACAGAGGGGTGGTACCTGAGCTTCCTTCAACATGCAAGAAAAGGATAAAGACAATAGCCCTGATGCTGAAACCACTGACTCCTGGATGAAATAAATCCTCTTCCATGTATACGACAACGGCAAGTGGTTTCCCACTGCCAGAGGGCAGGGTTAGGTGGGACATTGGGAAGGAATTCCTGGCTGTGAGGGTGGCGAGGCCCCGGCACAGGTGCCCAGAGAAGCTGTGGCTGCCCCTGGATCCCTGGCAGTGCCCAAGACCAGGCTGGATGAGCCTGGGATAGTGGGAGCTGTCCCTGGCCATGGCACGGAGTGGGACTGGATGAGCTCTAAGGTCCTTTCCACCAAACCTGTTCCATGTGTGGTGGTTCTCTAGATCAGTCAGTGTTGGCTGGGAACATCCAGGAAGGTTGCCATCCTGGGAGCCATCCCAAAATCTGTGCACATCCTTTTTGGGGACATCTCCCGTTTTTGGATTGACTGTCATGGCAAACAGTGGCCATTACCCTGATGAAGTCCAGCCCCTCCTGACTCTCACAAGTCAGTCAGGAATCTCAGCGGATACAGGACTGTATGTAGCATCAGATGGCACAAGGAAGGCCCAGACTGAGATCTGAAATCTTCCAGCTTGGACAAATGAAAGGGAAGCTGGAGGCTCCTTTTATTTCCTTATCTCTTTATTTTTTCATGTTTGTTGCTCTCCAAAGCCCCTTGACTGGTCTTTTCCCCACCTCCCCAGACAAGTCTTTGTATTAGTTCTCAGTGCTCTTTCCCTGTGTCCCATCCTCCAGCCAGTAACTCCCATCAGTGTGTGAGGTGTTCCTGAGACATTTTATGTCCCACTTTGTCCCAGATTTCCTGGCAGGCAGCAGGGAACCTGCGTGGTGTTAAGTGATCTGAGGCTTTTGTGCATCCTCACAAGGAAGGAGCACCAAGGTGCAATGGCAGGTGGGGACCCCGAGTGACACCCCTGAGGGGGCTCCTCTCTTACAATAAACCCAATGTCAACAGATTTTTGGGAGTGATGGGGCTGAACCCAAAACAACAGCAACAAAACACTCTGGCCAAGAGAACTGACACTGGAATGGTGAAGATTTCCCCAGTTTTACCAGCTGCCCAGGAGGAGCTGTGGCAGCTTTCTTCCACAGGTTGTGGGAAACAGCCTATTTGTCACCCTGGAATTGACCTGCTCTTCGCAGCAGAGCTTGTTTCTCCCAGTTTGGGGGCTGCAGGGCAAAATATTTTCCAATTGCCTGTTTGGGAGCACTTTGCTCCCATCTTTCAGATTTTGGATTTAACCAACTGCGTTTCTTACATCTTCATCAGTATGGCTGATAATTAGCTGGAAGTGATTGGAAATTGTGGCTGGACATTTTTATATTCGGCTCCCTCTTGTGCTCATTCCATCCTCCTGCTGATTCCTCTCTTCCCATGTTTTTCCACAACCTTTTGCCAGCAGGATGCTCTCACATCTCACCCACAGTGCTCAGGTGGAGCTGAAATTAAACGAAATGTGCCTGCCCATCCCTAGCAGAAATATCACTCCTTGGAGGAATAAATTGGGAACTAAACAGGAGCTGCTGCCAGGCAGAGTTGGCACCAACCCACCATGCTGATAATTGGGTTTGCATCGGGAATGGCTGCCAGGGGAGGCTCAGCACCTGCCCAGAGCAGTTACAGCCAGACCACGAGTGGAAAGGAGGGGGAGGAGATCCTTACCCTGTGCTGTGGCACTGGGCAGGGCCTGGGCTGAAGAGAACAGAGTAGGAATGATGGAGAAGTGTGAGAGACAGACACTCCAAGGATGCCAGAATCCCAGAGTCAATTAGGTAGGAAAAGACCTTTGAGATCATTGAGTCCAGCCTGTGACCTGACACCACCTTGTCACCCAGAGCATGGCACTGAGAAGGACTGTTTGACATCCCTGTGAGAGGCTGCATGGCACAGGTCACTGCAGACTTGCAAGTTCCACCCAAATTCCTTCCAACAAGTTTGGAGGTGCAGCAGGACTGTCCTGATGTGTAGGTGTTCTGTCTTGTGATAATCTTTGTGTCGTGCCTTGGAGTGAATGCCCAGAGCTCTCAAAATGCCATGAAGCCAGGAACCTTTGTGTTTTCTGGGAGACTCCCAAGTGCCCATGGTAAATAATTAGACCCTTAATTACAGCTTGCATACACCATCTCAGTGATAGCTTGTGACTGTGCTTCAACTATGCTATATTCCCTCAATTCCTGTTTGTATCTGCAAAAGGGCCTGGAATCCTGCCCAGGGGAAAAGATTTTTTTTCTTTCTGTTTTTATGTCTTTGAGTGTTTCTGGGCATGAAACATCAATTTACTTTTATTGTTTTTTCATAATTTTTGTCAGCTTGGCTAGTGCTGGAGACTGTAATATAACTGCATTTCAGCTCTGCCTGTGCAATAATTCTACCTAGACCATTAAAACCGTGTTTGCTCATTAGCTATGAGGGGCTGGGATGGGTGTGCCAGAGCACTGCATGTTGAGGAAAATGCATTTTTCAGGACAATGTAAATGTGGATAATGTGAATTTGGGTGATGTGCTCCTCTTCGGGCTCTGAGAGAAAAGGGATGAAAGGTGGGGGTTCCATGGGCTGGAGGGACAGGGAGCTTGGAGCAGTGAGGGCTGGGGATAATTGGGACACAACTGCAAAAGAGAATGGGAGCAAAGTCCTCATCAATGAGGTGTAGCTGCAAGAGAGAATGGGAGCACAGGCACCCCATTATGCATATCAGATATCAGTGTGATCCTCACCTGAGCTGATAGTCCTGAAGGCAGAGTCCTTGCAAAGGGGAAGAAGTCATCATAACCAATGTCAGGTTAGAAAGGGACCACAAGCACTGCCTTGTTTTGTTTTGAGCTGTTAGTCTGTGAGCCTCACGTCTTCAGGGCAAGGGTGGTGAGCTTGTCCTTACCTGAGAACAGGTTCTGGAAGTGTTTCCCTTCCAACTGAAGAGGTGCTCATGATGGGCCTGGGTCCATCCCAGCCAGCTGGGGGCTGGGGATGTGTAGAGTGTGATTTGTCAATTTATCCCAGTTCTGCCCTTTGACGTGAGAGGAATCCACTCCACTGACTGGAGTCATTAAACTCACTAAGAAAGGAGTTCAAAGGGTTCAAAGTTCTGAGATGTAGGTGTTTATATTTTGCCAGATTATTCTCATTTTTAGTGGTCCAGAGTCTTTTAATTTGTAGAGTAACTACAGTTTAAGGGACACTATTACAATATTATGTGGTTTCATTACTGCTCCTTGGGGCAGAATTTGGTCTCTTAAACCAATAAAGTGAGTTTTGTTTTTGTCTGTTTTTGAATGCTGGGAATGCTAATGAAGCATTTTTATTTGTTTGGTTCCCTGATGAGTAATTCTGAAAACATTTTTAAGCACTGTGTTTCTATAGGCTGTTGCAGACACATTGAGTCACTTTTTAAAGCACAGATTCAGTGAAATGTGAGCAGATGGGCAGAGTTTGCATGTTTGTTGTATGGATTGTGGAGCCAGTCTCTGACATGGGTGAAATAACAGTGGGGTATTTTTAAATTCAGCAGCATACACAAAAGCTTAAATATTATTCATAATTGTAACTTAGATTCTGTAAAAGTTCAAGTTAAAAAAAAAAAAAAAAGGCAAATTCACACAGAGCTGTTAGAGCTGGTGTAAAACACCTGCTAATTGAGTCAGGTCACCTCCCCCTCCCCTCCCTCCCAGTGACAGAGCAGGTTCTGCTCTTCTCAGGATGCTGCTTTGGCACAAACTTACAAAAATAAGTTTGGGCTCAGGACTGTGACTCTGGCTGCTCCCCATGACTGGACTACCCCTAGAACTTCACCTTTTCCTGTCTGCCATGCACAGCCTCTCCCAAATCCTCTGTACAGATCTTTCAAGGTCCCCTTTCCCCCCTCTGTGTCAGGGAAGGCTCTCCTGCCCACAGTGAGCTCCCCTTCACCTTCCCAGGGTGAGCCAGGCTTTGGTGAGATAAGCTTTGCTGCAGCTCAGGAAATGAATTTGACTCAGTAGTGGCAAAGAACATGATTTACTGTTAATGAGAATGAATTAGAGCCCCCAAAATGTTGGTGAACAGGTGTGAGGGTGACCCACTAGAAAAGACTTCTTGGTGTCTGCATTTGTGATGGAAAACTAAAGCACCTCCAGCTTTCCATCACACAGATGGAGGTTGTCCAGTGTGGTGTTTCCTCCTGGCCAGTGAGTGACATGGGATATAAATCCTAAATTTTCTTGGAAGCTTTTGAGGATAAACAGTCACTTCTTTTGTTTCAGAGCAAGAAGGACAGCCTCTCACTGGCTCATAGCCCTCACTCAGAAGAACCAGAATTAGACCACTCCAGGATCTTGCAATCAGACATCCCATCCCAGGGACTTTGACATATGTCAGGAGTGTCATGGCAGTGATATTGTCCTCAGGAAATCAGCACCAAATGTGCCTGCATTCATCCCTCTGGGCATGACCACACAGGACAGTGGCATTTCCACAGGTTTTATTGCTGATGGTATAGCCCAGACTAAATATTGAACATATGGTGTTGTACAAGGTATGGGATGTGATCTTCTACAAAGTCCAGAGGAAACCAACACAGCAGCAGCTCTGTAAGGCAAGGTTTGCATGGTTCCACGTGCTGATCAGGGAACTGAAACTATCTGAGAAAAGGCAGGGAATTTCTGGGCCTTCAGTGATGGTCTCTTTATTCACAACTGAAGCTTAAGAGCAGCTCACAGAGTGAAAACACTGAGAGAACCAGAGAGAAGGGATCAGAGAGGGTTTTTTTCTCATCCTCTCTGAGACATGTCCACATCCAAGAGTCTGTGTGAACCAGCAGCAGCAGGACATTGCTCTGCAAGAGGGTACACTCATACCAGAACATGCATTTGGAAGGGTCTTTGACAGTGCAAGTTTCTATAAGACCTTGTGCAGTGCCCCTGTCACACTTCCTTCTGGATTTCCATGCTGTGCAGCCTCTGCCATGCCCTGCGGGTTGGATATTCACGTTAAGGTCAGAACTATCCTGCCCTGCCCCTCTGCTTGCTTTTATTTCAGCTCCACCCAGGGCTGAAATCACAATATCCCCTAATTTTGGAGAGGCATTGAGGAGCCAGGATTGTGCAGTTGTGGTGATCCTGTCTGCCCTTGTGCCTGACATTTTCCTCATCACAGTGAGGTAGTGTTGGCCATTGACAACTTCAAGGTCATCGAGTCCAAATGTTCCTCCAGCACTGCCAGGGCCACCACTAAACATGACCCCAGGTGCCACATTCACACATCTTTTGAACACCTCCAGACATGGTGGCTCTACCACTGCCCCTTCCAATGCCTGAACACTCTTTCTGAGGAAAAAAATTTCCAAATATCCAACCAACACTTCTCTTGGTACAATTTGAGGGTGCTTCCTCTTGTACTGTCCCTTGTTCCCTGGGAGCAGAGCCTGACCCCCTGGCTGCCCCCTCCTGTCAGGGAGTTCTGACCTTCCTATCAGAAGGTCTCCCCTGAGCCTCATTTTCTCCAGGCTGAGCCCCTTTCCCAGCTCTCTCAGCTGCTTCTGCTGTCCCAGACCCTTTCCCAGCTCCATTCCCTTCTCTGGACATGCTCCAGCCCCTCAGTGTCTTTCCTGTCAGGAGGAGCCCAGAACTGACCCAGGATTTGTGGAGGGGCCTCACCAGTGCCCAGCACAGGGGGACAATCACTGCCCTGGTCCTGTGGTCACACCATGGCTGGGACAAGCCAGGTGCCATTGTTTTCTTGGCCACCTGGGCACACCTGTGCTCATGTTCAGCCACTGTCACCAGCACCTCCAGGGCCTTTTCCTCCTGGGCAGGAGTTCAGTCACTCTGCCCCACACCTGCAGCACTGCCTGGGGTTGGTGTGACACATTTCCCTGTCCTGCCTGCCTTGGCATGGCATGAGCACAGGAAGGGATAACGAAATGCACCAGTGGCTCTGTAGGTGCAGGGGCACTGTCGCCAAGGTGGTGCTCCCCAGGCTGATGCATTTTCCCTCAGATCTTCACTCCCAGCTGCAAAAACCCAGTGGGTACGTTTGCAGCCAGACATCCTGCTCCAAACATACAGAAAGGTTTCCATGATTCCTGAATTTCCACACCATGCTCACACACTCCCTGGATACTGAGAGTGTCACAGAGCTGAGTCCCGCTGGAATATCCCACCTTATGTTCCTGTGCCTCTACACCCAGCAGTGAGCTTCAGCTTCTACACTGCTCCCACATCCTTTGAAGAACCAGCCAAGGAGTTCACACATTGCTCTGCACTTTTAAAAGTTTATGATCCAGGAAAGAAACAGACCCTCACTTCCCAGGGATTCCAAGCAGGGCCTGGTGTCACATCGGTGCCATTGTTTAGCACATAATGCTTTTGGCAAACCCAAGTAAGGGATTTTTTTTTGTGATAGACAGGCTCTTGAAAAGCCCTGGAAAAATCCTTGGACTGATGAAGAGACATTTTCTGAGAGACCCAGGGAATTCTCAGCCCTTTGATGATAGCAGTTGATCACCACAGTAGTCTTCAAATAGACAATATAAGAGTGGACACTTTAGTGTCTGGCTTTGTTTTTATGGCATCCAAACACATCCCTCCAGCACATTCCCACTTCTTTTTCCTGCAGGTGTGTCCAGGTGCCAGCTGGCCTGTTGTGCACTGCTGGGGGCCAACGACAAGTCATTAAAGTCATCTTAAAAGTGGGAAGGATTTGTTTGGCAAAAGAGTCCTTTGCCTCCATCCTTCCCTTTGGAATGGCATCCACAATGCCACACAGGCAGGAGAGTCTGGTAAGACACAGATCTGGAGCCAGCTCCCAGGAGTGGAGGGAAGAGCGTGGAATGTTTAGCTGTAGAACACGGGCTTGCGCAGGACACGCACCACGTTGTAGGTGTTCAGCCCCGGGGCGTCAAAGCCAGGGGACAAACCCTTGCGGTCGAAGGGGTAGAAGTTAAAGAGCTGCCCGTTCTGTGTCTCCAGTGAGATGGAGGCAGAGCCCAGGTGCAGAACACATGGGAACTCCTTGTCAAAAACTACTTGGAAAACGCGATCTTCCAGGTGGTGGAGCTTGATTGTCCGATACTTTTCAGGGATCAGCTCTTCCACATGAGGCCCAAACTGCTGCATGAGCAGCACCCCACCAATTCCAACTTTGATCTCATAGAAAGTCAGGTTGGAATAGGTGTAGTAGCCAACATAAGGAATTGGGTTTGGAGGAGGAACCAAGCTTTTGTCGGCCTCTCTGAACGCTGTCTCCATGGCAGGGATGAGATACTCGTATGTCTGAGACACAATGTCCCCACCCTGTGGTCTGGGCCCTGCCATCAGCACAATGAAGCTCAGGCGGAGCTTGGGGATGAGAGAGAATGTTGCTGAGTAACCATCAAGGTCCCCATCCTTCCTGATGACATCATATCCCAGCTGCTCGTTAATCTCCCAGGGTGTGCCTGTCTTGTTAGCAAAGTATTCCACAGAGCACTTGAACAGAGGTGTCAGCATCGTCTTCACCGTGTCGGGCTCGAGCAGCCGGCGGTGGTAAGTGCCCAGGAAGACCATGGCCAGCTTGGCCAGGTCGGCAGCCGTGGAGTACATCTGGCCAGAGGGCCGGTACCAGCCCAGGTCGTAGAGCGGGGCTGGCTGCTGGCTGCCGTAGAAGCCCACGGCCATCTGGGAGCGGATGGGCGCCGTGATGTCGAAGCCCGTGTCCTCCATGCCCAGGCGGTCCAGGATGTTCTCCGAGATCCAGCGCTGGTACTGCCCGTCAGCTGCGTGGTCAGCCAGCACGTGGGCCATCAGGGAGAAGGCCAGGTTGCTGTAGTGGCATCTGGAAGGAAGAGGAATATATTTGGATCAGCTGTTCATCAGTGGTATGCAAAATCAGTGGCTGGGTCTCTCTTCTTTAGGGAAAAATTCACATTTTATGGAATGGCAGATGAACGGGAGACAGAGAAAAGCTGCATGTTGTTGCCATGATTTGTTGTTGAATCAAGAAACAGAAATGTTTTATGTGAACATCAGCAGAGCTGTTCAACCCTGATGTACAGAGAGCTGGAGATGGAAAAGAAACAACTTCTCTATATCTGCATAACCTGACTTGCTGTTTATAATTGTTCACCATCCATTCTTTTTAAGAGCAGCGTGGAGAGTTCCAGGTGCTCACCTTAAAGGTCTCAAAATCCTGGGTAAACCTCTTTGGGGATTTGCCATGGGATAATCACTTAGATACCTAAGCTACCATAAGATGGTAAAAGCACTTAAAGAGCACTTAAAAGCCCACAAAGCAGCATCCAGCAATGTGGAATCATTAAAGAAACTTGAGTACTCCAGTCTTTAATAACCATCAAGTGATTTAAGTCTTCAGAACTGAATGAAGTTTAATGGCATGAAAACATGAAGGGGCATTTTTTAAAAATACATTTTCAAAATTCATTAAATTTTCAAGCCTGTTGGTTTTTTTAATTGTGTGAAGCCACGCATCTCATTGAGACCTATTTAGATCATAAATTTGGCACCACTTCAACCTTTTCCAGCTCATTTAGTTGAATAAAAGCATGGTGAGCATATATATTCTGACCCTAAGAACAATAACATTCTGTATGTAAAAGCTTGCATCTGAAATGGAGCTGAATTTCAACATAGAAAAATATGTTAAAACATCTGTATCAGTGAATGGGAACTTCCTTTGGGAAGAATGATCTGTTAGCTGGGAAGCATAACCAGGGACAAGGAGAGAGAGTGAAAACTGTCAACATATCAATTAATAAGGTGTTAGAGAATGTGAGGGGATGTCCTTATTTATCTTCATGGGAATAATAAAGATACCAATGGAGATAAGTTACAATAACAATAAAAATACCAAAGAAGAAGGTGGTATTAAATTCTAAAATCCTTTAAGGAATATCTGTTGTAGCCTCCTACATGACATGGGACAGAACTAACACAAGTGAGTGGTAGATCCTCAGCCATCCTGCATAAATTATTTCAGGCTGTAATTAATTACCAAATGATTTTGCAGTCTTAGAAAGTTTCTTCCCATTTAGTTTGAATCCTTTCCCTCATCTGTTGTCCATTGGATCCTGTTGAAGCCTGTGAGGAAGTGTCCAAGGCCAGGATGGACAAGGCTTGGAGCAACCTGGGACAGTGGAAGATGTCCCTGCCCATGGCAGAAATGATCTTTAAGGTCCCTTCCAACCCAAATCAGTCTGGGATTCTATGAACCCATGATATTTTTGTGTGTTTGCAACCCAGGTACAGACTTTTAACAGGATACAGGAATTGAAACAAGCATTCATAGACCTTTTTGATAATTTAGAGACACACAGCTCACCACAGGCATGATTTTAACAGAAACCTGTGATGATTTAAACCATTTAAATTAAAGTCCCTTTCTATTTTTGAAAACCTGCATCATTTAAGGCTCATAAAGTGAACTATAGCAGTTTAATTTGGCTCATCTGGGCTTAAAATACTAAACCAAACCCTGAGACCTCCAACAGTCCCTTTTTCCCAGCCTCTGCCAAGTGTGTGGGGAGTTGGCTGATTCCCTCCCTTTGGGAATGGCTGCCTTTACCCACCAGTCATGCAGGCTGGGGATGGGGCTGAGGGTGGAGAACACATCCAGACCAGAAGCTCCTAAAGGAATGTGTCTGACCTGGTTCCTGGGTCGGCCACCAGGACGTCGTCTTTGAGCAGCGCGAGCGCGTCCTGTGTGTTGCCCTTCCAGAGCAGGCTGGTGGATCGCAGCCTCCTGGGCAGACCTGAGCCATGGGGAAGAGAGAAATCATGGAATGATGGCTCTGGTGAAGACAGAACAAAGGCGAGATTCAACAGCAACATGGAAGCAGCAGTGATGGACACGAGAGCTCTGGGAGCACAAGGGCCTGCTCCTGCTGGGCTGCAGGACGTGGCATCAAGTCATGGACTCCTGACTCTGGCTTACATAGGTCCAACCCCAATGTCAACTCTGGGCTGCTGCATCTCAGTGAAAACACCTCAAGGAATGATGGAAATTATCCTGGATCCCCAAGTGTGGTTTGGAAGAGAGGAGCAAATGGGGTGTTGGGAAATCCCTGTATTTCCATGTGACTGCATCCCCTTGACTACAAATGTGTATAACAGCTCCCTTTAACAGGATTTCATTCTTTACACTTCACCACAGACAGCCTAAACTTCTCTGGACAAGTCCAGGCTTGGCCTAAAGTATTTTTATCTCCCCCCTCATCTTTAGCAACATTTATTCAGGGTTTCTGAATATAGAAAAAAACAAGGTTCTTTCCACTTTTAATTATTCAGGGTTTCTAAATGCAAAAAATATCAAGTTCTTTTCACTTGTCATTTCTCACTGAACATGGATTCCCTAAAATTTTTTGCTCAGTACTTTTTTAATCACCCCAGCTCCTCTGCACAGGATCTATGGCTTGCCTAGGCCAGAACTTGGATCACTTTTGGAATGGAATCCTTGCTGCCATTTGCAACTTGTTTTGATGTGGATGTTTGGGAGGAAATTGGGAAATGTATGATTTTGACAGAAAAATTACTCACAATCGTGTGCTCAGTGACCGTGTCTTAGTCATGGATTCACTAAGGATGGAAAAGCCCTCCAGGATCATGGAATCCAACCATTAACCCAGCACTGTCTGTCCACCACTAACCCATGTTCCCAAGTGCTACTTCTCTCATTTTTTTAATGCCTCCCGGAATGGTGACCCCACTAATTTCCTGAGCAATCTTTGCTAATGCTTTACAACCCTTCCTCTGAAAATTTTGTTTCTAATATGTGCTCTAAGCATCCTTTGGTGCAACTTGAGGCCTTTTCCTCTTGTCCTGCACCCTGGCAAGGCTGAATGAGGCTCCATTCTTTTGTGGCAGCAATACTTGTTTTCCTCAGCTGGCCTGAACTTGGCATTTGAGCTGGAGTGAGGGCACTGTTCTGTCCCTGCTCTGGGGTTATTTGTGCAGCTGCATGACCAGATAAGAGATGCACTGGCATCTTCCAGTGGACAATGGGCTCCTTCATGGTGTACCTGCCCCAGTGGCAGCAAAGAAAATGTTGGAGCAGTGGGAGATTTCACCAGCTCTGTGACAGCAGAGCAGTGTCTCCTTGAGGTTCATTGGAAATGATAAACCAGAGCATAATATAATCCAGAGTCATTGATTTCTACCTCATGGGCTGCTAATTGAAGTGACAAGCACGTTGTTAATAATTTACAATCGCATCCCCTCCTGTCATTCGTGTGGACTGGAAAATCACAGTCTTAACAAGCTGGAGCTTCCCTCCAGCAATGGGCCCATCGGGTGCTGAGGAGAAAAACCTTTGGAGTTACTTCTGTAATATGCAATGGAGAGACCAGATAATGAGGATCTATTACAGATCAGTTTCCACTGGAAGAATTGAGATGAAACCCACTTTACAATGTGTCATGCAGTGGCTTTGATCCCAGTGCTAAGCAGAACTTATTCCTTTTCGGGGTTTGACACACGGCAAACGGAAAGTGGAACTGGAACATTCCTTTGATTTGCAGTTGGGATTTTGAAACTGTACATCTCCTTCTGCTGAATTGTCAGGGTCCAAGGGTTGGTGTGTCCTCTAGGGGTGCTCTGGGAAATTTGGGCCACATTCTAAAATCCAAAAATACATAGCAGCATAAAAGGAGCTGAGCAGGGGCACAAATCTAACACAGTGATGGAAGCAATGGAAGGGCTGCACAGTACAAGCAATTATGCCATGACCAGGCACTCTTTTGACTAATGCTCCTTACAACATTTCTGGGGTACACGTCACACCTCCCTGGGTGACAGGAGCAGTCAGAGCAACCTCAGGTGCTCATGAGAATCAGAGGGGACCAGGCAGAATTGGTGCCCCTGCACACCACACCAGGCTGGATGGAGCCACACCTTGTCTGCAGGGAGAGGGGCTGGGCAGGGATGTGGCCACTTTGGGTTGTTTATCTGCTTCTTTCCAGGTTTCAGTATCATTCCATTTTGGGGAGCCCTCATTTTCATATTGGCTTTCTTCAGATGGTGCTGTACCCCATCCTGAGGTCCTGCAAGTTGCAGACATGCTATTTTGATTTTAGGTCCTAATTTAGGGCATTTATTCCAATCTTGAAAAATGCAAGTGTTACAGAGATTGACCAAAATACCACACGTGATATCAGCACAGTCTCTTTGGCCATTACATTTTGTAATCCGTCAGTTAAGTATTAGCAGCTTTGTTTCAGAGAAAGGGTAAAGTTCTTAGTCTTGTGTGCTCCTTCTCCCTTGATGTATGAGTTCCCCAATTCTGAAGGTAGCAGCAGATTAACACTTCTCTGACAGCAAATGCCAAGCTATTAATAGCTCAGGAATCCCGGATCAGGAACCACACACTGACAGCTAAATTTAGCTCAGCAATCAAGGTCTTTCTATTCAAAGCAAAGAGATTTGACCCTCAACTCTACATCTCAGAAAAATGAGAGTGCTCGGGGCTGGAGTACAAAATACTGTTGTGCAATTGGAACCTGATTTCAGGTCATGGTAGTGAGTGAGCAGAAAGGAATCTGTGTTCACATCTGAGAGGAATCTGTGTTCACCTTGCAGGGGAAAAACTCCCTCATCTCAGCCCCTTTCCTGGCAGGTATCCTGGACAAGAGTTCCCTTGGGGCACTCCATAAAGCTGCTGACACCCTACTTGCAAGAGCCCTGCCTGGGAAATGCACAGTGCAGAGTCCAGACTGGGAAACAGCCTCCCAGCAGCATTTTTTTTAATTCCTGGAATATGGTCTGCTCCCTCTGAGGTGTCTGTCCAGGGCAGAGGGGCCCAGGGACACTGAGGGAGCTGTCTCACCTGAGAGCTGGCTGGCCATTCTGCGCAGGGTGACCAGGGATGGCTTCAGGGGCATCGAGCCTTTTTCCAGAAACACCAGGCCATCCGCTGTGTATCTCTGCTCTGAGTCCTTGAACCTGCCCAGAGGGTTCTTAATAACAAAGTTCTGGACATAACGCTCCAGTGGGTCATCAAGGGATGTGACTTTTCCTTCCTCCCACATCTTGTACAACATAATGGTGGGGAAGATCTTGGAGACACTGGCGATTCTGTTAGGGAAGAAACATTTGGAGAAATTTAGCATTAAGGAGCCCATGAATCAAGACGAAAGAAGAGATCACCATGATTTTACATGTGACACCTTTGCTCATTCCAGAGGGAATGGCTAAAACACAGGATTACATAAGCTGAGTCCTTGAACCTGCCCAGAGGGTTCTTAATAACAAAGTTCTGGACATAACGCTCCAGTGGGTCATCAAGGGATGTGACTTTTCCTTCCTCCCACATCTTGTACAACATAATGGTGGGGAAGATCTTGGAGACACTGGCGATTCTGTTAGGGAAGAAACATTTGGAGAAATTTAGCATTAAGGAGCCCATGAATCAAGACGAAAGAAGAGATCACCATGATTTTACATGTGACACCTTTGCTCATTCCAGAGGGAATGGCTAAAACACAGGTAGGAAGTTTGAATTAATATCATTAAATCTGAATCTTCATAGACTACAACACAACTTCTGAATGTCTCTAGCAGTGCAGTGGGCTGCTGATATCTTTCTATTCACTTGGCATTCATAAAATTACATAAATTGTAAATTACTGGTGAGTAAATACACTCTCACGTAGTTTATTGGAATTTTAGGGTTAAAATCACAGAATCGTTTAGGTGGGAAAAGACCTTTCAGATCATTGAGTTGGGCCATTTACCCAGCACTACCAGACTGTCCCTAAATACCAGATTCCCACAGTTTTTGTGCCTGTCCAGGCCGTCTCTGTGGCGCAATCGGTCAGCGCGTTCGGCTGTTAACCGAAAGGTTGGTGGTTCGAGCCCACCCAGGGACGTGGCCCTGACTCCTGCCCTGTGGCAGGGGGTTGGAACCAGACCTTGAATGTCCCTTCCAACCCAAATTATTCAATGGTTCTGGAAGAAAAATAGCACAAGGTTATTTTACCATTTGACAGATGGGGAAGAAGCAGATAATCACAGCTGCTGAAACTGTCCAAAATTGTTAATTCTGAGGACAAAATTTTATAGTCAGAGTGCAGCCCATGTTTCTTAGATAACACAGTTACAATTCACTGAAAATTGATCTTTAGAAGAAGGAAGTATTTCCTTTGTCTTGGTTTTTGGTTTTTAGCACACATTAAGAGCTTTATTCTGTCTTAACCTAAAAAATAACAGCCAGTATGAATTTGACTTCACTGGAAAAATAAATAAACCTATGGGTCTTTACGTGTTCTGCAGATATTCCAATATGAATTTGACTTCACTGGAAAAATAAATAAACTTATGGGTCTGCTTTATATGTTCTGCAGATATACATCCCAAACATCCGTTTTCCCTTAACTGACATTTATTATTATTTTTTAAATCCTGTGGCACTGTCTCCTCTCTGCTCTCCAAATCTGTGCCAACTCTTGGTCTTCAGGCTTGTGTCCTTCACATGAAACCACTCCTGTGTAAGGAACAGTATGTTTTCAGGTTCTTTAGGGTCATTGCTATTCCAATTTAAAATGTTGTCCGAATTAAATGAAAAAAATACATAAATAAATCCAAAGGAACTCAGCAATCCACCAGCATGTAACAATCTGGGGATTCGCTTTGTCTCATAAAGTTCCAGTGTTTTCAGGTTCTTTAGGGTCATTGCTATTCCAATTTAAAATGTTGTCAGAATTAAATGAAAAAATACATAAATAAATCCAAAGTAACTCAGCAAGCCACCAGCATGTAACAATCTGGGAATTCACTTTGTCTCACAAAGTTCCAGCATAAGCCAGCAGAGTTTCCTGCACAGACCTGCAGTTCGTGACGGCGTCCTTATTGCAGGTACCAGCTCCCCATAGGTGTGTTGCCCTTTCCTGGCAGTCCCAGCTGTGCCAGGTGTCTCACCTGTAGATGGTGTACTCGTTGGGCACCCCTGAGGCAGGGTCAGAGGCGTTCTTCTTCCCGAAGTTGCCCGTCCAGAGCACGGTGTCGTTGTAGATGGCGATGGCCGACATGGCTGGGAGGCCGGAGCTGTGCATCTTCTGCCGCAGCATCTGATCCACCTGGGGAGGAAGAGAAACCATGAACTCCCAAAAGAAGGGTCTTACAATGTATCCAGTCTGTACCAAGCAATAGAAGGCTCAGATCATCCACCCTCATTACTCCCAAGCACTCAAGAGTGATCCTATGAACGGTGTTTTGGGAAAAAAGTATTTTACCTGTTTATCTGTTTCTTCTAAAATTGCTTCTGTTGAATTATCCTGTGTCCTTTTTCAGTCTACATATCCACTGTGTAGATGAATGTGGTGCTTATGCTTGAAATATTTATGATTAAAACCAAATATGAACATGTAATAATTGCAATTTCTTGTTTTTTAATTTGTATTCTGCACATCTGTTCTTTGCACTGGTATTTCAGGGTCAAAGACACATGAGAAAAAGAGTTTTCAGATGTCCCATGACACTTCCCATCCCATGAAAAACTCTGGAGCTTGGGCTCTGTGTTGGTGTGATTATTTTTTCTCTTTCCTTCACAAATGGGATGGGACTGCTGGGATATGTTCCTTGAGCTTTCTTTGCAGCATCAGCCTCATTACGTGGTTGAGACAATAGGAAGATGGCAAAGCTCACATACAGCCAGCAACAACCAAAGATTTCTTTGTTATAGAACATTTAAAAAACTTTCTAGCCAATAGCATATGGCTAAATCTTACAGACAATTGTTTTAGCCAATTACTAAAAGTACACCTACTTCACACAATGCTTGCTTGTCTTCTTTCTATTAACAATACACAGTACTCCATCACTAAGCTTAAAACCTTCTACTCTCTTGCTAAACATATTTTCCAACATTCTTAAGGTCTATCTTAACCAAACATAAGATTCAAGCTATTGTTTAATGTCCTTGCTTGCTATACAATTTTAACTTTTTATACTTTCAGACTTTACAACTACAACTTAACTGTAAGTTTTCTGTTCTTTCTGTTTCTAAAGTCTACTTTTCCCAGTTTTCTAGAAATCTTTTTTCCTTTACTATTTCCCACAGGCTTCTGTTTAAACCACAACCTGAGAAACAGCTCTGAGCAGCTGAAGGGCTGTGATTGCTCCTGGCTCCCTGTTGTGCCAGGGCTGTGCAGAACTCTTCACTGAGCTGTACAGAACTCCTCATCAGCTCTGCACCCACCTCCTGCAAGCAGAATTCCTCAATCTTGCCCTTTTGGGACTTTTTCAAAGCAATGCCATCATCTTGCACATATCATTTGCATTTTCAAGCACAGGCTTTGTTTTGCACACCATGGTTAAGACATAAGAAATGCACTTCCAGACCCAGCATTTGAGGCAAGAAAAGCCAAACTGAGTCATGTCCTTGGGATCTCTTCACTGAATGGCCAGGGGAGGTGCACTGAGAGCAACAAGTGGAAACATCCAGCTTGTGTCCAGCTCTTCTGT
This sequence comes from Passer montanus, assembly GCF_014805655.1. NCBI lineage: Eukaryota > Metazoa > Chordata > Aves > Passeriformes > Passeridae > Passer > Passer montanus. Next base: position 736,898 of record NW_024362605.1, on the reverse strand, counting down.
CAGGATCCTTTGCCCTCCCTCCCCATGGACCAGTGGCCTACCTGGTACATCTGTAGATGTGTACATCTGGTGCCCCAGAACCTCCTGAGAAGGGGCTGGTCTCATGGAGACCATGAAAAGGGACTTTGGACAAGGGATGGAGTGCCAGGATGAGGGGGACTGGCTTCCCACTGCCAGAGAGCAGGGTTAGATGGGAAGGAATCCTTCCCCATGAGGGTGGGCAGGCCCTGGCACAGAGTGCCCAGAGAAGCTGTGGCTGCCCCTGGATCTCTGTCAGTGTCCAAGGCCAGGCTGGATGGGCCTTGGAGCAGCTGGGACAGTAGAAGCTGTCCCTGCCCATGGCAGGGGTGGCACTGGGTGAGCTTTGAGGTCTCTTCTAACCCATGTCAGTCTAAGATTCAACAATCATGGTCCTCCTTTTCTCACAGTCTGACCTTTAGACCTGTCTGACCTGCAGACAGGCAGACACTTCATAAAAGTGGATGTGAAGTGATGGGAATTGAAATTCCATGTGGATAAAGCCATGTGTGTGCAGGGAAACTGCCCAAACCTGGTCCTGAGCTCGCAGCAGCAGGACCTCAGGGCTGTGGTGGATGTTCCTAATGAAACATTTGCTCAGATAAAAAGGCAAATAAAATAGGAGGGATTATTAGAGAACTAACATAAAATACAACAGAAAACATAATTTTTTCACTGTATAAATTCCCGATTCACTTGGACGTTGAATATGGTTTGTTTACAGTGCTGATTGTCCTCTACTTGTGAGAAGGAGACAAATGAGAGAGCACATGATAGGGGCTAAAAATAGGGAATGTCCTGTCAGAGTATGATTATTCTTATGGTCCAGACAGTCAGAGCAATGCTGCAGTATTTCCTCAGAGCTCATGGAGCCTGCCTGAAGTTCAGGCAGTGCTAAAATGTCAGATCCATCTCATACTGAGAATATCATGACAGTGTATCACACCTTCTTCCAGACGGAAAGATACTTTCATCCCCTTCCCTTTCCCTTTCCCCTTCCCCTTTCTCCTTCCTTTCCTCTCCACTCCCTTCTCTGGAGTTATATACAAGCATATATTTTAATTTTTAAGCAGGGGTGTGGGGAAAGCCAGCAAAGAAAGAAAATTTGGCCCTGGCTGATGAATTTGAACTAGAGAGCACCTGAGCCAGGTACTCTCCAGGACCTCAGGGCTGCCTAACAGTGCACCAGATGCAAAGAGCCATTATTTTTTTGCTGGTGGAATCTCACCATACCTTCTGATGGACAAGTGATGATGTTTGACTATCCCAGCTCACCCTCTGGGCATGAGAACTGCTCACTGAAGGAGTTCACACATCCATTTCTAGGTTTGTGTGTTCTCCCCCTCCTCAATTCCCCACCTCCTTCTCCAGGATGTTCAGTGGCAAAATCCACCATCTCCCCTGTACCCCTGGAGAAGAGCAGCCAAGACTGGCGTGTCCCTCTGCTCCCTCCTCCCCACAGACCTTCTCCAGTGCTTCCTTCAGGATGGGGAGGGGGTGGTCCAGTGGGACTGGCTCAGGATAGCGGGGACACATCTGCACAGCTTCTGACCTCACCTCCATCACAGATGGATCTGCAAAACAGTTTAGGGTGACACAGGTGACCTCAACAGACACATGGGCAAGCTTGAACCTCACCCAGCAGCCACCATGAGCTTTCTTGCTTGCGTTGGCCTATGGGATACTTCTGCATGGGGAAGGGACAATGCTGAATTGTTTCTGTCTGATGTAAAACAGGGCTGGCAGGGGCACTGTGCCCTGTTATTGCTTATTCCAACATGGGATGGCACAGGATGTACTTCAACAAACTGCAACCTGGAAGAGTAAAGAACTGGGGCTGCAGAAGACTCTGGGGTACCTGGCAGTGGGTTTAGCCCCCTGGAAGGGCCTGCCCATGTCTAAAGGAAAGTCCGAGCTGGGGTTCAGGACAGCAGTGGCAAAGAGTCATCCCTGTATCATAACCTCAGAAATGGGACCAGGAGTGACCTGTGAGGGCCATCTGAAATCCAGCAGTAACAACACTGGGTAGGCCCCACACCCACTCCATTAGTTGTCTCCTGAATCAGCTGCATCCTCCACATCCCACAGACAGCTTACATTTTTGTGGCCAGCAAAGATCTTTAAACTTTGAGAGAGATGGTAACTCCCTTACTTGGAGGCACTATTTTCCTAGCTGATTCCAAGGTGTTCATAAATACCCTGCTCTGTCAGCTGGGGACAAAATGCCATCTTCTTGCTTACCAGGTGAATGTGAAGCATCAGAAATAGGAATGAGGAGAGAAATGGCAGTAGGAAATCTTGGACATGGACAGGGATGGACACACACAGCCTACAGGCAGTCTGGTACTCTGAGATAAAAATGTGTGGTTTGAAATCTTTTCACCCCTTGGTCTCTGAAATACTTCTAGCACCTTCATAATGGATTTTATGCCACCTTTCAGCTACTTAAAACTCTGATCCATTGACACTGTGTATATTTAATCCTCGTGTGTGCAGTGCCTTGAGTGGATTGTTGGAGTTTCCTATAATCAACAGAGGAGGCCAGGGAGATGCTCCATGGGCCTGAGCCCCTCTGGAGCCAGGCTGGGAGAGCTGGAGTGTTCTCCTGGAGAGAGAAGGCTCCAGGGAGACTTTAGAGTCCCTCCCAGGCCCTAAAGGGGCTCCAGGAGAGCAGGAGAAGGATCTGGGACAAGGGATGGAGTGACAGGACAAGGGGGGATGGCTTCCCACTGCCAGAGGGCAGGGATGGATGGGATATTGGGAAGGAATTCCTGGCTGTGAGGGGGAATGCTGAGGCCCTGGCATGGGGTACCCAGAGCACCTGTGGCTGCCCCATCCCTGGATGTGTCCAAGGCCAGGCTGGACAGGGCTTGGAGCAAGCTGGGATAGTGGAAGGTGTCCCTGCCCATGGCAGAGGTGGAACAGAATGGGCTTTAAGGCCCATCCAAATCAAACAATTCTATGATTGTTTGATTCCATGAATTCTAGTGTGAACCAGGGGGTTTAAGCCAGAACAAAGACTTGGGGAACAGGAAAGAGAGCAAACCCTGAAGCAGATGGTAAGGTATAAAAAAACCTGTTTCTAAACTGGAGTAACTAACTGTAGAAACAACAGGAAAAATAAAAGATAAAAAATGTAAAATAAAATGCCTCCTTAGCAGTTATCCAAATCTAGGCCAGGAGTGATGGAGCTTCTTTGGACACCGCAGAGTGACATGGTACCTCCATCAACCCAGCCTTCACCTCCTCTGTGGCTTTTCTCAATTGCACTCTGGGGAAATCTGTGTTTGGGGAAGTGCTCTTTAGGAAGGAAGCTTTTATTAGTCTCCAAATCTCTGTGCCCACACCATGACCAAGGTTAAACCCCCTACTCACTGGGCTCCACCTTGGGGAGGCTGTACTGCCACAGGAAGCAGCCAGTCATGGCCATGGACAGCAGGAGGAGGAAGACAACCAAGACATGGATCCACTTCACCTCCATGGCAGTGAGCTTGAGGAAGCTCCGGCTGCAGGGTGCCTGCTGGGAATGGAAAAGGAATGGGCTAGGAGAGAGAGAAAACACCTAGTGTGTCAGCTGGGAGAGAGGCCCCTGTGCTGGAGAACAAAGCTGCTGCAGGGACAGGACTCACCTGGTCTGGTGGAAGTGTCCCTGCCCGTGGCAGGGGGTGGAATGGCATGAGCTTTAAGGTCTCTTCATCCCGAACTATTCTGGGATCATTTCAGTACCATTGCTGCACCAGGGCAGGGCAGACCAGCCCAGGTTGGGGTAACTGGAACTAGAAATTACTTCCTGGCTTTCAGTGAGCTCTGTGAGCCATTAACTCTCCTCCCCTTGCTGGTTCTTGTGGAACACCAACCACTCCTTTTGCCTTCTCCCCTCCCTGCAGGTGAAGCTCATCATCCCAGCCTGGCAGGAGTCTCAGTTACAGCTCTCACTTCCTCCCTTCTCAATCACCATGACTTATTCCTGGATATCTTTCCAGCTCCTTTTTCCAGAGTCCAGCATCTGTTCATGGCAGCCACCAGCCAGACCATCTGAGCAGATCCAGCTTTTCTAGATGAATGATGGAATTTTTCACTCCGTGCTGCCCTTACCCTTCTCTGTTGTGCCTGTAAATCCCATTCTATCACGTACCATCTGCAAGCTTGGCATTTACAGATGCCATGTTTTGGAAAACTGCCTGATATTTGAGTGTGTGCAGCTCTCACAACACTGGAGACCATCCAGGTTGGTGAGAGAACCAGATCAATGTTGAAGAAAAACAAGGAACAGATGACAAATGAGGAGGTGCCTGAGCCTGAGCTGTGCTCCTTCACTGCCTGCAGGAGGTCAGGAGGGTGCTTTTGAAAGTTTGGCAATTAATGTTATAAAACATATGGCCTGCCATTTGCATCCAATATGCTCCACATTCCTATGCTGTTTCAGGTTGTCTGGACTCACTTGTAGGATAGACAGATTGAAATATTCCCTTTAGATTTCCACACAGCCTTTTTTCCCCCCTGTTTTTGAGATACAGGGTAGCTCATGCAAAAGCTTCTGCAAACCAACTGAGCCTTGTCACTCACAGCCAGGGAATGTGCAGAGCTTCTCCCAGACTCGCACATGATTCTGTGGATCCAGCTGGGTTTTCCAGCCTTCACTGCAACTCTGAGATGCAGTTCCACTTTCTGCATAATAACAGAAATATATAATAATTTTTCCTGAAAACCGTTAGCCTGGTCAGACATTCTATAGGAATTTCTGAAAGCAGCTTATGTCAGGTTCTTCCATAACATAATTTAAATTCAAGGATGACATAAGACTGTGCAGATGCCTTCAGACCCACTCACTCCTGAGCCTGCCTGAGCGCTCCAGGCCCCTATTCCAGCCTGTGACTTGTTTCTAAATAGGGGAATTCCATCCTCACACCAATCCCATTTTTGTTTGGATATATCACCCTCCTTCAGGGCCTTAGCGGGCAGGAGATTCCATCACCCAAGGAAAAGCCTGTGCTGAGATCTCTTTAATCCCCTCACACTGTGGCTCAGCGAGTGTTCAAGGATGTTTTCCTGCAGCAAGGAGTGGGACAGGGCCCTCTGCCCTGGAGTGCTCATGGGTGACTTTCTTGCATTTAGTCCCATCTTAATAACATTGACTCCTCCACCAATTTTCAGCTCCTGTGACCATTCTTCTGCCTCTTTCCTTGCTTCACTGAGAAGCCCTGCTTCCTGAGTGCCAAAGAACAAGGTGAGAAGACTATTTTGTGGTATATCCCTCATCTCATGGACTCCAGACTCCCTGGGCAACTAACTGAGGACACAAAGATACCGACTTTGAGCTCATCTTTTAGTCCAAACTCTCCTTTACTTCTTGTGGATCATGAGCACTCTGAAAGGCTTTTTTTCCTTCTCTGCCCTGTGATCTGGTGGGAATGCAAAAAAACCCTGGCAATACCATGGACCAGAGATATGAATCTCTCCCTTATTGATGGGACACCAGATACATGTGAGAAATACTCCTCCACCCAAGGAGATGCTCTACCCTCCAAACTACTTTTCAGGGAAAATACCACTTTTTCCCTGCACCTGGGAGACTGTCAGGCAAGCAGATGGATAGATGTCTATAAACCCTCATCACAATTCCCACTCCAGGACCTGTCTGGTCTCACCTTCCTCTGGTTTCCCTCTGACTAGTCTCTGTGACTGCCACTGCTCGCAGCACAGACACAGCAAGGCAGGGGGAGGGGGACACTGAGCTCTTAAACACATGCAAATGAATGCAAACACTTGCAGGAATGCGTGCACACGGCTTCCCAAGGGGACAGCCTAGCAGTAGGATACATTTTTTTCCCCCTGAGCTTTGAAAAATTAGCATGGGGAGAAAAACTGGGGATTCCCAATGGACCACCCAGGTCACTGTCCTGCCCCACCAGGGTTGCTCAGTCAAGGCACAGCTCAGCAGGGATTAGGGAGAGCCAGAAAGACCCCCAGCCCCTCACGTACCACCTCCAGGAGCTGCCTCAGTCCCAAAGGCTGTTGTCCTTCGTCCAGGCGTGTGGGCACTTCAACAGCCCCATCCTGGGCAGCCTCAGCCCCGGGCAGGGGGGAGCAGGAGCCCTGGGCATCTCCCAAAGGCAGCTCTGTGTCACGGGCAGCTGCTGCTCTGGCACTGGCTGGAGCAGCTGCCTTTCTCTCCCCACGAGTCCTGCTCCAGGTTTATCTTCCCAGGACTCCTGCTCTGGGTTTCCCCATCCATTTGGCCCATCCAGGCCCTCCTGAGAGTGCTGCTGATCTCCCCTGGGAAAGGAGCTTAAGTGACAGAGACAGCATGGCATTTGCACAGGAAAGTGCCTGAGAGATTGGATGTTAATTCTTCCTAATGCTTCTGTGCCATGTGTGTGAATCACAGCTGAAACCAGGAGGGCTTCACCATCTATTTATAGCAGCTTCATCTCCTCCTGACATCTGAACAGGAGGCGATTAAGCAGGAGAGGGCCAGTCCCCGAGTGCTTCCAGCCAGCCTGGGAGCAGCTCAAGGGGAGGGCACATGGAGAGCTAAGCCGGGAGCTCAGGCACTCTCTGGGCTTAATGCTGACCAGCCTCCTGGAGTTCTCCCACAGTGACATACAAGGGAGTCATTCCCAGCTCCAGGCTCACAGGACGGAGATGGAGCTGGGATTTCTTCCACCTTCTCTGCCAGGCACTCTGGAGGATAGTGGGAGGTGCATGAGGGCATCCTTACCCGCAGCTGTAACCCCTCCATGGCTGCTCAGGAGGCTCTTCTCATCCCCTGCGCTGCTGGTCCCCGCAAATAAAGGGCTTATAAACCCCTGTGATGAAGAAAACAGAGTTGGTGCAGGAAAAAAGCAGTCAGAGCAAAGGGGTAACAAAGCTCAGCTCAGGTAAGAAGAGCTGCAGGGACAAGACTGGCTTTGGGGTCACGGGGGACATGGGGGTGGTGGGGGTTGGAATGAGGGGGTCCTAAAGGTCCCTTCCAACCCAAACCATTCTATGAGATAAACCACAGTAACCACAAAAGTCCTCAGCAGCACCTTCCCTCTCTCTGCCTCTGGTCTGGCAGCATCTTGTGTTTACCCCCAAGTTCTGGTACCTCCCATTTCCCATGGCCACCCTCACCTCCAAACGCAAGAAACTGAAGCTTTGAGGCCTTCAGGGCTGACACATTTTCACTGTGGCTCCTCCACAGGGTCTTTCCATCCCCCCTGCAAGGCTCCTTTGCCTCGTTCCCTCTACACAGCCAACAACACCCTCTTACCCTTGGGAATCACACCCACAGCCAAGGCACTGCATGACAGGATTGGAAGTGCCACGATAATAGAACCACCACCATCTTTCCCACAAAATCTGCTATAAAATCTCCCTCATCCATCTACCTGGCAGCAGCAATTCAATCCCCAACCCCCCAGAAAAGAGCTCTTACCAGCCTTGCTGCTACCTCCGGCTTCCAGCTGAGGAATTTGGGGCTGTCCTGCAGCTGCAGATGTTAAGAGCATCTGAAGCACTAATCCAGCTGCCAGCCTCTCTGAGGACAGATTAATGGGCCAGGCCTCACCCCTCCACAAGCAGCACAGCATCTGTCCAGCAATGCAGCCAGAGGGAGGATTGCTGGTGATTTCCTGGCTCCAGAGGTATTGCAGTGGAAAATGGGGAGCTGTGGTGTGGGTATCCATTACATGCTATGAACTGGAAATATTGATATTGACTTCTATTAATATAATACAATAAATATAATATAATATAATATAATATAATATAATATAATATAATATAATATAATATAATATAATACAATATAATTTATAAAGTACATCATAAATACTCTCCAAAGTGGAGGGCATGGTTGTGCACCCAGTCACATTCCAGACCCAGGGGATAATGCACCTCAGGAGATCCTGCTGTCCTATTCCTTCTTCAGATCTTCATAGGTAGGGGCATTCTCCCCTGTACCATCCCTTCCTTCCAGTATCTCCAACAGCAGCCCAGAATCTGACAGTGCCCAGAATATCCAGTGGAACTTGTGCCTGTGCCCCAGCTGTGCCCGGATTTTGATGAATGGGGCTGCTGACCACGTCCTTGCTGATTAGAGTAGATCAGGCTCCTCATGGTTGTGTCGTTCCCCATTTCTGGGAACTCTGGTTTTCTTCTGTCCCTGCTACCAATATTCTTTATGGTGGCCTCATGGCCAGGTATTCCACAGAGACCAACAATCCCTTTGTCCTGGGAACCCAGTCACTGCCTCAGAAATGTGAGTCTGTGCTGTCAAAGGTCCCTTGTGGTGGCCACTGCTCTGCTGGGGCTCCATCTCTGGTTATAAATGGCCAGTCTCCTCCATATGAAATATCTGTGTGCTTTTTTGATAGACCTGCTGTGCCAAAGGTTCTCTTCCCAGTTTTGTAGTACCTCCCTCCATTAAAGGCATTCTTTTCTCAGTGCTGGATCTATTTTCCCATCATTTTCAGGAACTAGGAGGGATTCTAGGGATTTAAATCCTATTCTGTGTGTACCTTGTGATGATCAGGCTCATCCTGGGGAAGCAGCAGGAGAGGGGTTCAACCCCCCCAGCCCCCAGTATAGAGAAACTCACTCCAGTATTTTCACCAAATCTCCAGATGGAATTTTAACATTCATCCTTCGGTGCCTGGGTCCTGGTTCTGACCAGGACAGTGTTAATTTTCACAGTAGCTTGGAAGGGGCATGACCAGGACCTGCAGGTTGTTCTGCACCACCTCGTGGAATTGCTGGGAGCAGGGAAAGGGACTCTTCTGGGAGAAGGGGGAAAGGGCTCCCTTTCAGTCGAGGAAGTGGTTGGGTATTGTCTACTATTGGGTGATTTTTCTCCACGCGAATAGTTTCTTATATCCTTTGTCTTTAGTATTGTTGCTGTTACTGTTCATTTTCTTATCTCATGGCTGTTTTCAGTAAATTGTTCTTATCTCAATCCACCATCTTTATCTTTCATGCCTCCAATTGTCCTCTTCAGACACCCACAGGTGGAGGGTGAGCAGGAAGCAAGGGGCAGCATGGGAGCACTAAATTGGAGAATTCCATTCCTAAACAGCCACCGTCTCCCATGCCAAAGGTCCCAGGGGAGCTCACACATTGCTGGTAATGGATCTTCGGAGATTAAAGGATCCAAGATTGCGGGCTTGGGTCCCACCTGGGATGTCAAACAGTTAAAAAAGTTTCCTCGTCCTTGGCTCCCATCATCACAGTCTCAGATATCCTATTCCAGAAAAAAAAAAAAAAAAAAAAAAAAGAAAAAAAAGAAATATTTGAGTACTACAGCAATGGGAGCAGCTGGAGCTGGGTGTCTCTGCAGAGGCCCTGAAAAAAGAGATCTGCGAGACACCCTCACAGTTTGTGCATATGCTCTTCATGCCTCCAGTGCTGATTTTTGGTCTGGGGTCTTCTAACACCTTACTGGACTCTTTCTGTCTCCACACACAGAGGCCATTGACTTCTCTTATCTTGTGGAGTTGTGGCTTCCACTGGTGGCTGGAGCCTCCTTATCTCCTGCTGTGGGCTTTCTGAGCACTTGCTGAGCCAGCAGAGCTTGGGAGCCCAAACCCTTCCTGATTTAGGGAAAGCATTGCCCAGCAGCAGCTCAAACAGCAGTGTGTTATCAGCATTATCCTCCTAATGTATTCAAGACACAGCTCTGTACCAGCTACAAGGAAAATTGCTGGGAAAATGAACTCCGTTCCTCCAAAAAGCACATCTGGGTGAGAGTTCAGAGCTTGTGACTTGAGGCTTCTGCAAATCCAGCTACTCAGACTAAGAAAGGAAAGCTAAGCAAGCAGCTAAACCACACAATGTTATAGCTCTAAGTGACCAATTCTGATTTAAAACCTACTTATTAAGCCAAACAACTGATATGCCCATCCTTGGGGGGCCTGAGAGTAGCCTCCACAAAATGCTTTTCCACTGGATCCCAGCTTAGAGAAACCTCAGAAGGAATGCAAGAAGATGTTGTGGTTTCCAGGGCAGCCTCTCCCTCCCGCTCCCAGGGCATCCCTGTGACCCAGGGAGCCACAGCCAGGAGGGAACATCAGGCAGGCACTGCAGCCAAAGGATTTTGTGTTTCATAACACCAAAGGGCTGCAAAGGTCAATCCGTGGAATAGCTCTGAGCAGGAGTCACTGGGATGGGGAATGACCAAAACAAACAGCTGGCTGGGGGCTGTTCAGGCTTCTCCCCCCACTCAGATGCAGATCAACACAAAGATCTGCCCAGGTCCTGAGCTTCCCAGTCTGGCTGCATTTTTGTCCAGAGCCAGCCAAGGAAAGCTGCATTGTAGGTGTTTTACACAGCTTGTCCTGCAGCAGAGAGCCAGAATGCCCACCAGGCACTCTCCAGCTGAATTATTTTTCCTTCCCTGCCCAGAAACAGCCTTTGGCACTAAGGTGACTGATGAAGACTTTGGAACTCAGCATTGTGGGAAATTCCCCCCACACAGAGCCCCTTCCCTCCTGCAGCACCTGCAGAGCCCCCCACACCTCTCCTGCTTCCAGAAACTCCTCCTTCTTCTTGAGCTCCTCTCCCATCCCATTTCTCTAGCTGAATTTGGGGGTGCAGCTTGCCATCCCACATGGGCTTTCACAGGAAGGATTTGGGGGGCTGAGGTGTGCAGCGGGGGGCCCCAATCAGCAGAGCCCCCTCAAGGGACTGGTCCCAGTCAGCTCCGTGGCCAAGGCTGAGCCACCAGTGAAGCTGATGGTGCCTCTGTGGAAACGTTTCAGAAAGGGAAGGAGATGCCAGGTGGGAGGAAGGAAAGAGCAAAGTGAGAAGTGAAAGAGGAGCAGCAAGGTGGAGCAGGAGGCACTCCATGGGGCTGTAGATTTTCCCTCCCTGCAGCTCCGTGGCCAAGGCTGAGCCACCAGTGAAGCTGATGGTGCCTCTGTGGAAACATTTCAGAAAGGGAAGGAGATGCTAGATGGGAGGAAGGAAAGAGCAAAGTGAGAAGAGGAGCAGCAAGGTGGAGCAGGTGAGACTCCATAGGGCTGTAGATTTTCCCTGCAGCCCAAGGAGGACTCAGACCAGGGCAGATATTCCCTGCAGATGTGGATGGGACCATGCCATGGCAGATACTCACACAGCATCCCATGGGAAATCACTCCAGGGAAAATGGATATTCCTGATAAAAACACAGCCCACAAAGGACCATACTGCAGGAGGTTTTCCTGAGGGGCTGCAGCCTGTGGGGTTCCCGTGCTGGGGCACAGGAAAGGTGAGGAGGAAGGAGCAGGAGGATAAAACCCCTTTGTGCTGACCTTGACCTGCTGCTCTCAATGTCCCATGCAGCACTTTTTTTGGAGGGGGCTGATTAGGGGAGTTTGGAGTGAAGAAGCAAAACTGAATCTGACAAATGACTGGGAAGCGAGGAGGAAACATGTTAGTTTGATATTTGTCTTCTTGTTTCCCATCCCCCAAATTTTAAGGCAATAAATTAAATTACTTTTCCCAAAATTGTGTCTGTTTAAACCTGTGAGAGTAACTGGTGAATTCCCGATCTTATCCCAGTCCATGAGTTTTTTTTACCCCCTTTTTCCCTCAATTTTTTTGAGAAGTGAGCAGCTGGGTGGTAGTTCTGCTCACCCAAGGTTCTCTCATCACCACAGCCATGGCAGGTTTGAAATGAGATGATCTTTAAGATCCTTTCTACCCCAAACCATTCTGGGATTCTATGATTCCATGATCACATAAGGAAAAGCTCTTCCCCTGTGGCTTTCTCCCAGTCCTCTTGTTCAATCTCCCTGCCTTGAAAGGTATTCCTGCCATTTTCCTGCCAAAAGAGGCACCTTCAGGTCTCCAGGAAGGCCCCAGCTCATGCCCAGCCCCTGGCTCAGAGCAGGTCCCCACACAGGAACATGGCAAGGTCTGGTTTTGCTGGTTAGAGGGGACTGATGGGGATATTTTGTGGTCAGATTTTTTTATTGGCAGGAAGATAAAGCACCTTAAATGAAACAGACTGGGCAGACGAATCAGGCCCAGATGCTTGAGCAGTTAAAGAAGGAATTAGGAAATGAACAAGGGAGGCTCTCAGTGGTGCAGGCACTAATGGATGCCAGGACAGCAGTGGCATGTCCCAGGGAAGGGGGCTGGCTGCACTGTCCCCTCCTCCCTGGGCTGTCAGTCTCTCAGTGACACAGGGGGGCTGCTGGGGGAAGGCAATTGCCAGCTCTAATTGCCCTTCTCTCCTCGCTGCCCTTTGAACCAGGAGGGGGTGAGGGGGGCTCTCCCCCTCCCGCAGCCCCACATTGCAGAGCCCAGCCAGGACTTTGTTGTCCCACTAGGTGTCCTTTGTGTCCCACCAGGCACCGTTGTCAGCCTTTGTGTCCCGGTACCAGCTGGTTCATTTTATTGATGGTTTTGTGTAGTTGAAGTGAGCTTTCAAAGTCAAAAGATGGAGCAGAGTTCCAGAGGGGCTCCAGCTGCACGTTCCTGTGTCCGGGATTAGTGGCAATGGCGTGGCTCAGATGGCAGTGGAGGGGTGGCCAGCAGTGCCATTTGCTGTCATTGCCCAGCTCAGGGAGTCAGGAAGCAAGAGTCCGAATCCTGAGAGGAAATATTCCATATTGGAGGCAGCCAGGACATGTTTTCAAAGCTTTCTTCGAAGTAAGTAATACAGAGGCACAATGGTTTTACTCTTTTTTTTTAAAATATGTCAAGACTCCAAGATCTAGGGATTTGGGATATTTTTTTTTGAAAATCACATCGGAGGCAGCCAGGACATGTTTTCAAAGCTTTCTTCGAAGTAAGTAATACAGAGGCACAATGGTTTTACTCTTTTTTTAAAAATATGTCAAGACCCCAAGATCTAGGGATTTGGGATTTTTTTTTTTTTTGAAAACAGATTGGTGATAAAATCAAACAAAACAAGGACCACTGCTCCCTGCTAAGGATTGGATATGCCTCATTTCCAGGAGGATTTGTCAAGGCCCTGGGAGTACTAATGGCCTGGGGCAGCCTCACCTGGAGCCTCCCCATTCCCTCCCTGCCTGTTGGCCCAAGGGCTGTGTTTAACTCCAAACCTGAGCCTTTGGTCCTTGCCTGGGATTAACTCTGCTGGCCCCCAGTGCAGCTGTGCCCATTCCTTGGCTGGGGGTTCCACTGATCCTGGCCCTGGTGTGTGAATAATGCTGGATCTGCCTCACCATCCCCAGCCCCCCATGAAGGAGGCTCTGGATTCCCCTCCCCATGGGCTGGTGCTGCTCTGCTCCCCTCACTCAGGTGCCATGGGGCTGGGGGTACCCCTGACTCTCTGGCCACACCATCATTGTGGTCCCTCAGGAAGCATGGAGCCCTCTGGCTCCTTGACAACAGTACATTTCATGATATACATTTCATTATATACATTTCATTACATACATTTTCTTTCTAGACATTTATTTCATGCATTTACACAAAACACATCGTTTTTGTCTTTCTCAATTTGCCCACATAATAAGACAAAAATTCTCCCTGCGCCTGGACCTGCATCCAGAGGGTAAACAGACCTGCCCTGGATGCCACAACCTCCCTAATTATCCACAGGGTGTTACACACAGGAGAAAGTTCAGCCTTTGTGCCACTGAAAAACTCCAGGCTACCTCTGGGTGCTGAGAGCATGGAGATACTGAGGGCTGCCTTTGTGCCACTGAAAAACTCCAGGCTACCTCTGGGCACTGAGAGCATGGAGATGCTGAGGGCTGGGAGAGCTGGGGGGGCTCACCTGGAGAGGGCTGCAGGGAGGCCTCAGAGCCCCTTCCAGGGCCTAAAGTGGCTCCAAGAAGCTGGAGAAGAATTTGGGACAAAGGCCTGGAATGCCAGGACGAGGGGGAATGGCTTCCCCTGCCAGAGGACAGATAGATGGGATATTGGGAAGGAATTCCTGGCTGTGAGGGTGGGCAGGCCCTGGCACAGGTGCCCAGAGCAGCTGTGGCTGCCCCTGGATCCCTGGCAGTGCCCAAGCCAGGCTGGACAGGGCTGGAGCAGCCTGGGACAGTGGAAGCTGTCCCCACCCATGGCAGGGTAGCACTGAATGGGCTTTAAGGTCCCTTCCCACCCAAACCATCCTGTGATTCTATGATTCCATGATCAATCTCTGCAGAAAATCCCCTGTGCTGGCTCCAGCAGGGTTTCCCTCAGCCTGTGCAGCAGCAGCGAGGCCGCCCCCACCCCAGAGCGGGGCTGGCACAGCTGGACCCAGCTTGGGCTCCCTCTCCTCTTTCATCGCTGCTCTGAAGCCTGCAGGGAGCTGGGTTTTCACTGAGCCATTTCAAAGCTCTCTCATTAACTGCTTGCCAGCAGCCAGCTCTCCGATAATGGGGATCGCCTCTGGAAATTGCAGCCCCATAGCAACAAGGAGTTTAATGGCTATTATTGCTAAACGAAGGACACAGGTCTGGTAATCCACCTTGTGCCTCTAGCAAAGGCCCTTAGAAATGATGATTTCCCATTGCAGGTAAGGCAGGAAAACACACACAATCACAAAAGAGCTAAAACAACATGGCCTGGCCTGGCAAAGTAGGTTTTAATGTTTCAAAATACTGGAGTTTTAAAATATTTTAAATATTTAAATATTTGATAATTTAAGTATTAAATATATCTAATAAATTAAAAAAAATTCTTTTTCATGTGAAACCTTTACAGGAAACCTTTATGTGTTTTAAAAATTGAAAGTTATTAATCTTCCTCACAAGACAAAAAGGGAAACCTGTTTTCAAGGACAGGACTCACTTCACATGGTCTGCAGCAGAGACTTTTGGCACCCTGTGCTTGTGCTTGCCCATTTCCAAGTGAACAAAATTTTCCTGTGTGTCCCATTGTACAGCAATACAGAATCCCAAAATCCCAGACCATTTTGGGTTGGAAGGGACTTTAAGCTCATTTCATCTTCCACCCCCTGCCATGGCAGGGACGCCTTCCACTGTCCCAGGCTGCACCAAGCCGTGTCCAACCTGGCCTTGGATACATCCAGGGGTCCAGGGGCAGCCACAGCTTCTCTGGGCAACCTTTTCCCATTGCCAGTGTCCCTTCTCTGCACACCCAAATCTGGATCCATCCTCTCTCCAGCCCTTTCAGGCAGTGGAAGGTGTGGTGAGTTCTCCCCTCATGGGTACAGTTCTCCAGTTCTATCCATCCCAGTGATCTTCCCTGGATCCATCAGGGAGCCCTGGTGCAGTGCCAGTCAGCCCTGTCCCCATGATCTTTGTGCCACTGGCTCTCACCATTTTCTTCTCCATCAATTTAAGAAAATACACAGCTTGCCACTACAAAGGCCTTTTTGTGCATTAAGGAGGGAGAAGCCAGCTGGGGTTTGGGCTCTGCTCTCAGGTAACAAGTGACAGAAATAGAGGAAATGGCCTCAAGCTGTGCCATGGGAGCTTTAGTTTGGATAGGAGGTAAAATTCCTTATAGAAAGGGTGGTCAGACACTGGCACAACTGCCCAGGGCAGTGGGGGAGTCACCATCCTTGCAAGGGGTCAAAGCCATGTCAATGTGGCATTTGGGCAGGTGGTTTAGGAGCAGACCTGGCAGTGCAGGTTGAACATGGAGATCTTAGACAGCTTTCCCAAGGTTAATGTTTGGAATTATTAATTAGTTAATTAATTAAGTCCATTATTTCTACCCACCCTGCAGCTCCATCAGCCCTGTCATGTCCAGCAGTGGGTTTCTTGGAGCTTTGTACCTTGTCAAGCTGAGCTGGGTAAGACCCTGACTGTCTCTAGCCAGGATGAGTTAACACTGGAACTGTCCCAGATGTTCCTGTGACAGGTGGTGGCATCACCCTGCACCTGCCCAGTGTCACCCACCCCATTAGTCCTTTGCCCTGCCTCCCCTGTGGTGCCTTCCCCCACCCTGTTTCCAGTGGAGGAGACACCAGAAGTTTGGAGTTAGGGAGTGGCCTGGGAAAAGGGGGATATCAGTTTGCTTGGGTGGAGGCTCCAGCATGGGAGGGAACCTGTTTCCAGTGGAGGAGACACCAGAAGTTTGGAGCTAGGGAGTGGCCTGGGAAAAGGGGGATATCAGTTTGCTTGGGTGGATGCTCCAGGGTGGGAGGGAGATGGGAGCCTGAGGGGGGGGTGTGCATGGATAAGAGAAACCCTGGAGAGGGCTGAGGGCAACCAGCAGAGAAGGTACTGGTGGATTCATGCCTGGCCATGCCTGGCTTAGGGCCATGAAAGTTTTAAGAGTGTTTCCCTCTGCAGCTGCCTTTTGGAGCCCTTGCGATCACATCCACTGCTTTTTTCTGTGCCAGTGGGGCTGCAAGAGCTTTCTGATATTTTTTAATGAAAGCAGCATTTCTCCCATAATCACCAAAGGACTCCAAGAGCTGGAAAAGACTGAATATTATATGAGATATAATAACCTAATATAATTATACCCTATAGAGAGGATGGGAGGCTTGAGCTCTGTGTCTCCCTGAAGAGTCACCCAGCCCAGCCAGGCAATCCCTGCTGGGGACCAGTGTGACCCCAGGGAGGGGGTTCAGCACAGTTGTGCTTCTCTGCAGAGCTGTATCCTCTGGCATATCCCAGGGTGCTGGAGCTGGTGTCTGGGTGCCTCCCAGCCTGACCTCCAAACCAGAGAGGCACCAGTGTGCAGGTCACTACCGCAGAGATTTGGTTGTGCAACCAAGAAAGAAGAGTTAATTCAAGTCTTAAAAGTCCAGTTTGGAAAGCTGTGGCTCCAGTGGCAATGAGCACAGGGAAGGTTCCCCAGGAGATGGGAGGATTTGGGCAGTGTCAGAGGAGGGAGGCACAGGGGAGCCTGGGTGCCCAGGATGGGCTGTGACCCCTGGGCTGTGACCCCTGGGCCAGGGTCCCAGGAGATGGGAGGGTTTGGGCAGTGTCAGAGGAGGGAGGCACAGGGGAGCCTGGATGCCCGGGATGGGCTGTGCTGGGCTGTGACCCCTGGGCCAGGGCTCAGCTGTGTTTGTGCAGCCCCTTCCCTGCCCAGGCACCTCTGGCAGCCCAGCACAGAGCCTGCCTGGGGCCATGCCAGCAGCACCACCCTGCCCACACGGAGAGGGTGCTATGGGTGCCCTGTGCCCCCAAAGAGGTGGCCCCAGATGTGTCACCAGCAGCGTGACCCGGCTGCCATGGGCTGAGGCAGCAGCGACCTGCTCTGCCCTGCTCCGGGTACTTTAAATAGGTCAGCAGCAGGTGACTGGATGAAATTACCCTCCATTTTATTGTAAGGGAGCTGCAGACGAGGCCCTTCCCCGTGGCTAACAGCAGGGATTGCCAGTGACAATGTAATGATTTTAATCCAGCAGTTTTCATTAACTCCTCACGCGCTGTGGGCCTCGCCACGAGGCAGCACCGGCCGGGTTGGGGATGATGCCACTGCTCTAAACCTGCACAGGGACATGTCCCAGACACCACTGTGGGCCACAGGGGTACAAACCCATCTCTGGGGACAGGTGTAAAGCCCAAAGCCTCTCCCTGTGCTCCCCTGGGTCAGTGCAGAGCCCAGCAGCTGTGGGGGGAGCTCTGTGACAGCAACGTGCCAGTTAAGCCCAGGGACCAAAATCTCTCAATTTCTGGAGGTAAACAGAGAACAGCACAGCTCTTCATGTGTCACTGCATGCAAATGGACTTTTATTTGTCAGAGGGCAAAGGACATGACTTGAGCATCAGGGTATGGACATGGGACACAACAGGACAGAAGGGGAGGCACGGGTGGGGATTGAGTGGTGGAGAAAATGATGGCAGATCGTGGGTAAACATGAGGGCAGGGCTGTCCCACTGTGGAAAAAAGCAGGCTGAGGGCTCAGAACGAGCCCAGAGCTAGAGCTGGCTTGTGGTGCCAGGTGCTGAGTGAGCTGCATGGGGCAGAAGGACAGTGAATCCTCTCAGTGCGACTGACAGAGGCTGACTTGTCTTTATCCCCTGAGTTCTGATGTTCAATCCAGCTGCTCTTTCCCCCAGTCTCCAGCAGGCCCTTTTGAGAAGCAGGGCTGACACAGGCAGCTGCTTTTTCAAGTGTCCTGTTGAGAACAAACAGGGTCCCCAGTGACTGTCAGGGACAGTGCAGGGCAGCCCAGTTTGTACTGGAAGCAGGGCCAGAGGAGTGATGGTGTTTGAGGTGGTCCCAGTGCCAGAACAGACCAGCAGTGCAGCTGGGGGGATCCACTGTGTCTGGAGCTGGCACACTCCAGAACCCAAAAGCAGAGAGGAAGGAGGATGAAACAAGGGCAGTTCAGCCAGTGGAGCAGCTCCTGCCACTGACAAGGGGAGGCATCCTCTCTTCTTGTTTGTCTTCCCACCTTCCCCACTCTTCCTTCACCCCAGTCCCAGTTCCCTCAATGTCTCCTGACCTTTCTGCAAGGGGCTTCAGCTCCCAGACCCACTCCAGGAAATCCCAGCACCTCTGAGGTGTGTGCTGAGCACCTCTGGAGCAGTGGAAGGTAAGACAAGACCTCCCCCTTGTGCTGAGCTGTCACAGCAGATTTACAGCTGCAGCTCTGGACAAATGCTGCAGGCGTGAGATTATTAAAGGAATGGTCTTTTAAGTCCAGAGAAGAAAATTCCTTTTGCTTGAAAAGGTAGGATGAACTTACTCATGTCCTGGAACAGCGTGGGGGAGACACTGCACCTCCATGAGCTGTGCCTGGGCGTTTTCATTTATTTTTTCCTAGAATGTCCTTCAGAATGGAAGGATGTCCTGAGGTCAGGACGTGATTTAGTCCAACTTACAACTCAGACAAGTGTCAGCTCTGAGGTCACACCAGGCTACTTAAGGGTCTTTCCTTTAAGGTCTTGGAAATCCACAAAATCTTCTGGTCTTCTGACAGCATGGTGAGATTCCTGGGATTGTCCTGTAGGGCAGGAGTTGGACTCAAGGATCCTTATGGATCCCTTCCAGCTCAGGGCATTCTATGACTCTATGAACTGGGGTTGGATCACCTTGGCTCTTTGGAAGCTCCTTAAGGGAGATGAATTGCTGAATGAGAGAGCCAAGGACTGCTGTGTCCCATTGGTCTGGCTTGCAGGGACATGACTGAAAATCTTACTGTCCTGTCCAGGTGATGGCCTGAATGCAAGCAGAGGCATTCCTGGCTCCCAGGCCAGGAGGAGGGGGAACACCACTTTTCCATGTCCATCCTGCTGGACACAGATGAAACAAAGGCAAGGAGGAGAGGAGGGCTCCCTGCTCCCCCGTGGTATGGATGGGGCTCCACAGCCCAGGACCTGCTTTCACATAGGCTTTGCATGGCCAGGAGCAGGCTGGGTGCCCAGAGATCCCTGTGCTGCTGATGTGGGGGCACAAACACGTCAAAAATGGGGAAAACCTCTGAGCAGCAGTTCCAGTGCAAGTTGGTCAAGCAGCATGACTGAGATCCTGGGATACTTTCCACTGCTCCCAAAATATAGTCAGGAATAGCCAGCACTTATGAGCCAGACTTGGCTCTGTTTGAGCTGTTCCCCAAGCTTCAGAGTAACCTTCTCTAGTCATAATTATCTGGATTTATGGTAAATATGGCCCTTTTCACTTTTTTAAAAAAATTCTCTTTAATTTTCTCTCATTTATGGTAAATATGGTCATCTCGATTTATTTTTTTATAATTTCTCTTGAGTTTGCTCTGCTTGTGGCATATGGGAAGGAAACAAGCCATGAACTCAGCTGGCTGAGTGCTGAGATGTGAAGATCAGCTCCTGAGGTCCTAGAGCAGGGCTGGGCTCCTCTGCAGCCTGTCACAAGGTGCCACTGACCACACTGGGCTATCCTGGAACTCACAGCCTCAACAGGGTTATCCTTTCTCTCCTAAGGCAGTAAAGGTGTTGATACCATGCCCAAACCCTCAGAAACAACATATGGAGTGTTTGTGAGACTCCTACTGATTCCCTGTTCTTCACCTGCCTAACAGGGAAAGTGTAACTCCAGCCTGTCCATGCCAAGCTGTTTATTGTTTGCACATGTTAAAAATATCAGAAATACAGGAAGCTGAGTGCAGAGTAAAGAGGAGCCCAGTCACAGGCTAGTCCTCAGCCATGGAGGACAGACCTCCCCAGCTGTCTGCAGCACTTGGAGCTGGGGCTTCCGCAGACTCTGGATGGGGGTCATTGAATCACAGCCTAGGTTGGGAGGTAACTTTGAATACCATCAAATCATAAAATCAGAGTTGTTTGGGTTGGGAGGGATCCTAAAGGGATCCACAGCCTGCCCAGGGCAAGGACAACTTCCACTAGATCAGGTTGCTCCAAGCCCCATCCAGCCTGGCCTTGGACGCTCCCAGGGTTTGGAAATAATATCCCAGAAACTACCAGATGAAAGAAGCTGAACAACAGGGTTAAATGGAAGCTGTGCAGCTCTGAACAAAACCAGTCCAGGGGAGGGGGAGGTGAAGGAATAGGATCCTTTAATTTAAAAATTGCTGATACATTTGTGACCCTCCATCGTCCAAAAATAGCTGTACCTGGATCATAAATCTGAGCAACTTGATGCAGTGGTTGGCATCCCTGCCCATGCAGTGGGGTTGGAAGCAGGGTTCTCTCCAGCCCAGAGCAGTCTGTGATTCCATGACAGACAGTGCAGGGGGGTTGGATCTGGACTCCACTTCCAGGAACTTCCAGGCTGTGTTGATATCTCAGGATGGGGCAGGAATTGGGAGAATTGTGGCTCTTGATTTGGGAACTCAGAGGCATTTCCAAAGATGGGGCAGACTTAAAAATAATTTGGTCCAAGCCACGTGTGAGCCACCAGGAGAGCCTGGCATCCGTGAGCAGCCTCGTGTGCCAGGTGACAGAGGACTAGGGTTCATGCCTGTGCTATCCAAAAAACAAAGTCTCTCTAACAGCTTTGGGGTGGAATTGGGATTTTTGGGCCCACTGGGATTTTTGAGGATGATTGTCCATTGGTTTGTGGCAGAGGAACAGTGTCAGATTAAAGCTTTGAGACTTGGGGAATTCGCCTTCAAATCACACATTCCATAAGCTCGAGTACATCTTGCCTGAGGAAATATTCCAGTTCACAAATTTATGGGGTAATTTGTTGTAGAGACTTGAGGATGTCTCTGCTCCAACCTCCAACTCAAAGCAGGGTCAGATATGAGGTCAGAAAGGACTTCTCAGGGCTTTTTCCAGTTCTGCCTCAAAAGCCTCCAAGGACAGGGACTCCACAGTCTCTCTGGACAAACTCTTCTGACATTTGATTCTACACATAAACCCAGCTGCACATTATTCCTTTATTTGTGAAGCTCCTAAATGCATGACAGCATGTTTATTAAAAATATAGTCCTAAAAATATAAAATGCATATATAAAATATATGTATATTATATAGCTCTTATATTTTTAGGGCTATATTATATGTATATAATAGAGCTCTAAACATGTTCTTATGATTTTAAAGAACCACAGAATTATTAGGGCTTGAAAAGACCTCCAAGATTGTCAAGTCCAACATTTGACTGCAACTATAAATCTTGGTTTCTGCCATGCGCTACTTCCAATCCCTTTTCCGGTCCTCATAGACAAAATTCTGCAGCTAAGGATGGGATGGTGGAAAGGATTGGGAAGATGTTCAGATGGCCTTCAAAGCTGGTGTTGGCAATGGCAGACACTGCCCAAAACATCCACAACATGTGCCTTGGTGGATTTGATGTATTGGTAAATGATGAGTAACTTAATACATTTTAATACTTTACTTTCCCAGAACAATTCATACAAAGCTGGTTGAACAAAGCAGAAGGAAGAAAAAAAAATCCCCTACAAAATACCCCAAAAGCTCACAATAAATTGCTATTTTCCTTCAGAAGAAAGAGAAATAATTCAGTCCTACTGTTTGGATGTCAGTAAGGACTACTGGTCTCAGGAGATAAGGGTGAAGCTCATAATGAAGAACACTCATAAATGTTTCATTCTGACAGAATATTTCTTAAAATGTGATCTGGAAAGAAAAGCAAAGAATAAACAACTATGAGCATTTCTTTGCGTGAGGAATGATGCTGGCAAACAGAAGAGGTGAATCCTTAAATACAGAGAAGTCTAAAGTACAAGGAAACATAAGCGTGAGAATAAAAACACAGACACTCCTGGGGGAGGCTTGGAGAAACCAAAATACAGAAGATTTCTGTATTTTCTGTTCACTCAGAGGTAACATTATTGGAGGAAGAAGGATGATGGCCAGCAAATTGAACTGCAGGTGTCAGTCCCTGCCTTGCTCCTGTGCTCCAGCTTTCCCATGTGTCCCTGGACAGAAGTAGGAGGTGCTGACAGTGCAGGAGAGAGAAAAGGGCAGCAGGAAAACAGCCCCAGTGCAGCCAAACCCGTCCCAGGGCTCTGGGTCCTGCTGGGAGGGACCACAACACTTCCACTGCCCCTCATCCTGCTCAGTCCCTCCTCAGTCCCTCCGGCTCCAGCACAGAGATGCTGGGAAAGTGCCAAGAGACTGATGGTATGTGCTGATTTGCAGATGAATTTGCATGAATTTGCATACATCTCCCTCTCAGTTTGCATTCATTCCCTGAGATGCCTTTAAGAACAAGCAAAACATTGTCTGCTCTGAATGAGTCAAATTTTCTACTTTAGTTTTCTTTTTTGCAGATACACAAATGTGAAAAATTCAGCTACTGGTTAATTCATTTTCTTCCATTTCTATTGCTTTTCCCACCTCCCTTCCACCCTCAGCTACCATAGTGATCTCTTCTTCTTTTTTTACATTATATGAAAATTGTTATCATAAATTATTCCCTCAGTTGCGCACAAAGCAGGCAATATCCCAAGCTGTAGCTTTAACTGTCCAATTTGCACAACACTGGTGGTTCACAGACTGATCTTAATATGCTCCACTTTTCATTTCTTTTCCTGAAGGAACAGGTCTCAACACTGACATCTGCTTGGTGAGAAGTTTTAGGTAAACAGAATTCCACACAATTAAATGGTGAGGGACAATTACCCTGGTAGCTCTTTGCTGTGCAGATGAGGGAGTTGAATGGAACACCATGGTCTGGGAATGCTCGTTCTGCAGGGAGCACTGGGACTGGGGAATAGCAGATCTTTTGGGAAATGTGGTCACTCTGGGACCTGATGGAGTGAGGGCTAATGCTTTGTTGGCATTTCCCCCTCATATCCCACCTTGTTGTCTTGGTGCCCTTCAATAGTTTGTGGTCTGTGATCTTCAGCCCCTCAGCATCAGCTTTGTGTGACAGCACAAACCAACTCCTTCCACCTTCCTGGGCCACGAGTCACAGCCCTGACAGCTCAGCCATCCCCTGACATCACAGCTAGCCCCTGCCACATCTCCTGTGTGTTTCTGTCACACCCTCTTGTTCTGGGTGGAGAAGGGAGGGATGGACAAGAACAGGGGATCCCAGCACTGAGGAGAGGAACTGGAACTCCTCCCTTCTGGTCCCAGTCCTCGTGAAGCCCAGTTTGTGGTTTCCCTGATTTGCCATGAGAGTGCACTGTTGACTCATGTTCCATCTGTCCTCCTGGTCCTTCCCAGCAGGCTGATCCCTTCCTTCCCAGGCTGCACTGCTGACCAGGGTTACCCTGCCCTGGCCTGGAGCAGTTTGAGAGGCTCCCCTTGGCCCAGATCTGAAGTTTGTTGAAGTTCTTCTGGGCTAAAGCTTTGCCATTCCCGTGCCAGCTGCTTCCTCATCTCTGGTGTTCCCTACAAACATAATGAGGCTGCACCTGAATTGTTACCCAGAGAGCACATGGAGATACTGAACTAGCCCAGGGCACTGCTTAGCCCTGGGGTACTCAGATTGTCACCTGAGGTTAATCAAACTCCAGCCGGACTGTGCCTACTGCCCTTCCTTAGGGATTGTCCATGGCACAGTCTTTAACCCAAGGTTTTCCACTGTTTTAACTCAGTGGTGTCCAGGCTGTGTCTCACTGTGTCCAGTGGTGTCCAGGCTGGGTTTAGGCTGGATATCAGGGAAAGGTTCTTCCCCCAGAGGGTGCTGGGCACTGCCCAGGCTCCCCAGGGAATGGATACAGCCCTGAGGCTGCCACAGCTCCAGGAGCATTTGGACACTGCTCCAGGGATGCCCAGGGTGGAACTGTTGGTGTGTCTGTGCAGGGCCAGGAGCAGGACTGGGTATTCCTTGTGGGTCCCCTCCAGCTCAGGATATTCCATGATTATATATTTTATGATTCCTTATCTTTCCTGAAATTACTCTTCTGTTCTACCACTTCAAGTTACTCCAGTTCCTTCCATTCCACTGCTTCCCTTCCACTTAACTGAGTCCCCATCTGTTGGATGCCCTTCCTGGCTGGAGTCTGACTCTTCCCCACCTGGGACCACTGGAACCTGGGTTGTGGCTCTGGGCTCCCTGCCTTTGGGACTGCTTGTCCTGGCAGGAGATGGGTTTGCCAGGCACCCCCGTGCCCCTCCCTCCAGAGTGATCCCAGGCACGGCCAGGTCTGGGGGATGGGTTTTGCCCAGCCGTGGCTGGCCAGGGTTTGGGAAGCTGGAATGCATTCCCACGTGGCTCTGTTCTCTCTGGTGAGGCATTATCCCAGTTGTTTGCCATCTCAGTGCAGGGCAGGATGTCCTTACACTGATTGATGTGCAGCAGGGAAAAGGCAGGAGCCTTTCCAAGCATCTGTACACAGCTTGCTCAGGACAACCCGTGAGAGGGAAAATCTCCTTCAGCAACCAGGAGAGGACTGTTTGGAGTCAGTGGGACAGTGATGGGGATGTTCTCTCATTTCCCCCCTTATAGAACATTGTTGCCATGCCAGGAGATGGTATTTTTGTGGTTTTTTAAGTCACAGGTGAAATACTTCATTATTTGTAGCTGTGCTCACTATTAACTGTAAACCACCAATCTAATCAAGTACCTGAGTTGTGTAATCAAACTCCTGAGGAAAACCTGAAGATTGCTCCAGACTTGGCATGTAAATAAATGCCAGCAGAAAGAGGTGAGGCCCTCTGAGCCAGGATTTCCTTCTGAGCCAGAGAAGTTCTGAGCAAGGGGAGCTCAGGCTCTTAGAGAAGCTGAGGATGGACTGGATATGATCTTGATGGATCAGTTATCTACTGATCCTATTGTTAAATACTCAGGTTTTAGCTACAAACAATATATAACTGATGTTTAGAGTTAATCAAGCTTTATCTTCTAATTTGAAATTTACTCTGCTGTTTTTTAAAACTCTATGAGAGCAAACTGTAAATATGATCTCTAGCCAAGAAAAAAAGCCTTACTCACCCCTCAAAAGCCATTCCTTCTGCTTCTCTGGAATCAGGCTTTTTTGGATTTGGCCTTTTTTTTCTAATTTCACCTGCAGATTTGCTCAGGTTTTCAGTAGTTTGCTGTCTTGCCTTGTGCACCTCGCAGCAGGCAGTGCAGCAAGAAGGGTTAAACAAGCCTGGGAGTGTGCAGGGGATGTGCTTGACTTTCATTACTGGTTATGGCACATAAGACAGAGAACCCAGCATGTCCTCTTTAAAGGAAAATTGTGTTCCTCTGCCTGCTTTAAGTGTGTCAGCAAAGCAGTTTTGAAGGATGCAATTTACTGAGTCTTTCAAAAGCCTTTGTCAAAGTTCTTCCCAAAAGTCACAGAAACTCTGGCACATGACAAAGTCCATCCAGGCAGGGGCTGAGCAGGGATTCCCCTGGTGTGTTCTGGGGACTCACAGGTGAGCCAAGAAAATGAGAGGCTGCTCTTCAAATTAAATATTTCCTTCTGGGGTTGTTCAGCCTGGAGTAAAAGAGGCTCAGGGGGGATCTTCTGGGTCTCCACAATTCCCTGGCAGGAAGGAACAGCTGGGGGTGGAGGGGTGGTTGGGCTGTGTTCCCAAGGAACAAGAGGAAATGGTTGGATGCTGAGGAAAAATCCTTCACTGAAGGGTGGTCAGGCACTGGCACAGGCTGCCCAGGGCAGTGGTGGGGTCACAGTCCCTGGAAGTGGTCAAAAACCAGTAGACCTTTGTGCTGTGTTTTGGTGGCCATGGGAGTTAGGGCGTATGAAGTCGTATATTGGACTCAATGATCTTGGAGGTCTTTTCCAGCCTTAATAATTCCCTGATTCTGTGAGATCCACCACCAGCCGTGGTGTTCATCCTCCCTGGGCTCACAGAATTGTGGGGGTTGTCTCCAGGTAAGCACAGGCTGACTGAAGGGACGTGAGTGACAGCACAAGAGAAGTGCTGCTTGTACAAAGCCCAAGGCCCAGGTGACTTGGCAGCAGAAACCTGTCCCCCAGCAGCTCTGGCAGCCAAACACCACGGCATCTGTGCTATTTCTCATCATGTTATCCCAACAAACACACCACATCCACCTGGGGCCCCAAACAAGGAAGCACAGGCAACAGAAATCAATCTCACTTAAGACTTACTGAGGGTGAGGCAAGAAAAAGTCCAAAGCAAAAGATCACACTGCAGTAAATGTTGACTTCTGGGTCAAAACTACTGCCCAAAAACCTCTTATCCTTGACAATCATGAGCACCCAGGGAGGGCCTGTAAGGACACAGCAGCTGACACCCTTTCTGTGCTGCATTTGGAAAGCTGCTGTGTCCTTACAGTGCCTCCCTGCATGGCCTGCATTAGTGTGGGAAATGGATTTTGGATAGCAATTTACTGCAGCGTGCCCCACCCATGCCCCACATCCTGGTGTTTGTACATGTGCATGTGAGGATGCAGGGGGGCAGGGTCAGCTTCCCTGGAAAGTTAAATTAAATTAAATCAGACCCTTTTCTGATTTTTCCTGACAGTTTCTCACTGAGTTTTGGTACACTCACCACAGTCAGGCCAGACTCTTCCCTTGTGGGACAGAACCTTTCTCCTGCATTCCTGCAAAAGCTCCTCGGGGCTACTTTGCATGGCTGAATGGAGAGATTTCCTGCATCAAGAGCTCTGTCCCTCTTCCCTGAGCCATGGGGTGCCTGTCCCAGCTTGCAGGAGATTCTCAGGGAAGATGTATTTCTGCAGCTGTTTTCTGTGCAAAGTGAGGGGTGAGCAGCCCCAGAATTTCCCAGGGGTTAGGAGAAGGCCTGGCTGTCTCATCTGCATCTCCCTGGCGGCACAGGGGGAAGGACTCAGCCCCTAAGGAAAAAAAAAATTAAAAAGAGGAAAAAATTCCCAATTCCAAACTCCTATTTGCCTTTCTCTGCAGACAGCAAGTGTCGTATGGGAGAGATGGGAAACAAGGACTTGGGGAGCAGGGAGAGAGACAGAGGGCTTGCAAAGGAGGGAAACACTGCCAAAAATCTGTGTCTGCAGGCAGCAGGAAGGGACAAGTTGAGACCTGAGGATGACACATCATTTTCTGTGATAAGTTGGCAGCTTGTGAAGGGGCCAAAGGCTGCAAGTCACAGACATGGAGGTGTTTAATTGTGCTTCCCAAAGCTCCAGCAGTGCTCAGCGCCCTGGGGAGCTGGGTCTGCTCACCCCAGCTCAGCAGGGCTTTGTGTGTGCCCTCACCAGTGTCCATACTGGAGAAAACCTATCTTGGGATTCCAGGATGCCTTGGGATTCCCTGGGGAATGGGGCCATGGGGATCCATACAATCCTCCCTCTGCAGCCCTGAGCCCATGATTTTGGGCATCTGAGCCCTCCTTCCTGCAAGATCCTGCATGTTCTGCTTTGTTTCACTTGTACAAAAATGGCAAGGGAGCTGATGGTGGTAGGAGATTCAGCAGTGCTGTGATTAAATCACAGCCAAATGCAGCTTTGATTCCTGCTCTGCTGTACCTTCCTTTCTCCCCTCAAGGCCAGAGGGAACCAAGGAGTGAATGGAGCTCAGCTGCAGGGACAGACTATGGCACCCTACCCAAATACCCTGTCCAGAGACTCCAACTACACCCTGTATCCTCCAGAGAGAAAATTCCAGTGCTCCTCAAGGCACAGAGCAATGTCCAAGCAGCAGCCAAGGCCTCCTCCCAGCAGGGCATCACCAAGAGCCACTCCTGGGTGAGCCCAGTGGCTGTGGCAAGAGGCAGCCCAGGAGGACCTGACGTGGAAAATGCCTTTACCAGACCAGCACTGATGGAAAGAACTCACAGAATCCATGGAATGACAGAATGGTTTGTGTGGGAAGGGACTTGAAGCCCTTCTCATCCCACCCCCTGCCATGGCAGGGACACGTTCCACTAGCCCAGGGTGCTCCAAGTCCTGGCCTTGGGCACTGCCAGGGATCCAGGGGCAGTCACAGCTTCACCCTGTGCCAGGGCCTGCCCACCCTCACAGCCTAGAATTCCTTCCCAATATCCCACCTAACCCTTTCCTCGTTCCATTTGAAGCCATTCCCCCTTGTCCTGTCCCTCTCCAGCTCTCCTGGAGACCCTTCAGTCTCTAGCAGGGCTCTGAGGTCTCCCTGGAGCTTCTCTTCTCCAGGCTGGACACCCCCAGCTCTCCCAGCCTTTCCTCACAGGAGAGGAGTTCCAGCTCTCACCTCATGTCCCCCTTCCCTCTCCGGACTTACTTCTGGAATAATCCCAGAAGCCAGAACAAGGAGCACAGTGCTGTCTGAAGGAGGAAGAAGCTGCTGTGGGAAGCCCTCAATGGTGGCAATCAAGAGAGCTGAGCCCCAGTTATCCCAATTATGTCACTAAATCCTCCCCCAGTGGTGCACAGTACTGAGGGGACTGGAGGATATAATCACAGAACATCAGTAATGCCAGTCTGGCTGCACCCTGGGGATGGCACCTTGAATGTTCCCTGTCCTGGCACAGGTGCCCAGAGCAGCTGTGGCTGCCCCTGGATCCCTGGCAGTGCCCAAGGCCAGGCTGGATGGGTTGGAGCACGCTGGGATAGTGGGAGGTGTCCCTGCCATGGCAGGGGATTGGAATGAGATTCACTTTGAGGTCCCTTCCAACCGAAATCAGTCTGGGATTCTGTGATTTTCTGATTCTGTGCTTCAGCCCCAAACACCCATTTTCTCTGTGCTGGGTGATTTTTGACACTCAGTGATGGCTGACCACAGTTGGTCACCAGCTGCTCACCCAGTTCAGTGGGAGCCAACACTGATTTTTTCTCTGTGCTGAGCTTCCCTCCTGGAGTGGGAAAACACTGACCTGTCACACGATGCTTTCACCTGGGCTTGAGGCATCCAGGAACTGCATTTTCAGGACAGGGCAGAGCACTCTGATAAAGGCCACCTCAGTCTTTCCCACTGACTCAGATGCTCCTTATTGTGAAACACTTCCCTCTTTCCCAACACTTCAGTCCCAGCCAAGAGGATCATGCAAGAGCCAGGGAAAACACTGAGGAAAAAACAGGGTGTAAAAGAGTATGTCTAAACAAGTTCCCATCACAAATCCTGATCCTTAGGTCAGCAGCAGAGAAAAACAAAAGATACCATTTCCTTTAGAGGTGAGATGATGGTGAGCATCCTGAGACAGACTGCTCACCACCACTGTGAGACCAAGGGAGAACAAATCCCTGGAGGGGAGGGGGAAAGGGGGGAAGAACGGTCAACAGATCAAAATTCAGCTCTTACCCAAGAGCAGGAGACTCAGAACAATGACCTGCAGTTGGGAACAGGTGAATATCTCACCCAGCCATCAGTGCTGCCAGCCAGGGCTCAGCACCAGCGAGCAGAGGAGACAAATAATTCCTGTTTGCAGCAATAAAGAGATCGGTGCTGAGGAAGGAGCTGCATCCATTCACACCTGGGATTACCCAAATGCCCCACCAGTGCCAGCTGATTGCTCAGTTCCAGGCAAGTTGTTTCCCAGGCAGCCCAGAAAAACTGCTCAGAAACATTTTGACGTGCTCGCAATTACGTTTGGAGTCAATCGATGAGGGTTTGGGGTCAGCTGGGAATCTGTGGGAATTTTAACAGCGCCACTAATGGCAGCAGAGGGCTGGAGCCTCCACTGTCTGGGAGTGCTGCTACTCCTCCTGGCCCTTTCTGGTCATTGTCCAGCTGCATTGTGTTTCGACAAAACTTCAAGATCCCCTCCCTCCTGTACACGCCCTTTAAACATCTGTTTAACCCTGAATATTCCCCCAGACCCCACTGTATTTCTTGCATTGAGCCCCTCCCACCCCTTCCTGCCTTGCTCAAGTTCTAATATTCATCACCGAGCTCAGAAGTGCCTTATGGCTTAATGAAATCTGTCTCAGTCAAGGGAAAAGATTTAGACAGGAATCAGCTCACTCAGCAGAGGAAACTGTTCTCCTAACAAACTCATCAAGCCATTTCCCATAGGAAACCAGTTCCAAAGGCACTTTGGCAAGCAGCAGCCTAAGACAAAAGGAGATCAATTTGCTGGCTAAATTGCACGCTGCAGATGGGAGGGTGACATAATTGTGGGTTTTCTTCTTGTGACAGGTGAATTTCAGACCCAGGGCACCTTAGATCATACAAAATCATTTGTTAAGGAAATAAAATTTTATGCTGGCTTACCAAACCCTAGACAATGTGGAAAAGAGGGGGATTTGCTGTCAGATGCCTCAGAGCTGCAAGGAGTTAATTTATTTATAAGCATCCCTCTGCAGGGGGCTCAGTGAGGATGTGGAAGGTACCTCACAGATAATTCACTGTGCACACAGAGTCTGGAGCTGCCCAGCACATCCCAGTGCTGCCAAGGTCTGGGGGTGAGGGGTGGGAAGCGATGGCCTTGTGGGGAATGTGAGGGAGCTGTGATAGCTGTGAAGCAGAGGTTTTGCCAGCACTGGGTTTCAGCCCATGTCCTTTGGTCATTTGTAAATTGGTAATCAATATGAATGTTTACTGGAGCTCTCTGTGAGTGCAGAGGCTGCTGAGCCATCAGAGCACCCTGGGGTCCTGCTCCTGGCTCAGCCCTGGCTCTGCTTGGCCACTGCAGAGCCAAGTACTTCCCACAACTGATTGTCTGTTCACAGCTCAGGAAAATACTGCACTTTGGTTTTGCTTTTACAAGGAGTTACCCAGAGAAGCTGTGGCTGCCCCATCCCTGAAAGTGTCCAAGACAAGGCTGGATGGGGCTCTGAGCAACCTGGGGAAGTGGAAGGTGTCCCTGCCCATGGCAGGGGCTGGAACTGGATGGGATTTAGGGATCCTTCCAACCCAAACCATCCTGTCTTTCTATGAATATGTTATTTCCAGCCTTGCTGTCTCTCACATAATCAAACTGTAAGTTAAAGTCACTGCTAGAGGCACCACAGAAATTCTGTGTAAGTACCTGAAAATCAGGCACTTATCTCAACAAATTTCCCCTGTGGCTTCCTGCTCGTGCTCTGCCGGTGAAATCTTCTATCCCTGTGTTTCCTGACACATTTTCATGCAAAGCCCCTGCTACTCCAGCTCTTCCCCTGGAGACAGACCTGCAGCCCGGGGGACTTTCATCCCCAAAGGACTGAAGAGGGGTTTTTAGTGAGGAGCTGTGCCCTGCAGCCCCGGCCCTCAGTGCTCCTGCTCTCTCCTTTCTGCCAGGGCTGCTGGCACAGGCACCAGCCCCTGCCTGAGTGGCACTTCAGCCACCAGGTCCCCAGCAAAGGCAGGGTCACACGTGGTCATTGTAATTAAGGTCTATATTTTCCAACACATTTCCCTGTCAGCCATGCTCCTGAACTTTTGAACTTCCCTGTCATTGGGCTGGGGCTCCTGGGGATGCCTTGCTGCCACATTTTTATCCCAGTGCTGTTCCCACTTATCCCCATCACCTTGGTGCTAATGGATACCCAAACCCCACAGCTGGTGGCTTGGGGCAGTGAGGGGGAAGCTCTGATCCTGGTGTCACACACAGACTCCTGGAGCTGTGCCTGGGATTTTATATTGCTGGGATTACCCTCAGCCACAGGCAGCTGCATGACACAGGTCCAGTCTAGCCTGCACTGCAGCCATGGGATTAAAGCCCCCATGGGTTAAATGCAGCCAGAGCTGCCCCTGGGCACACCTGGTGCTCCCACTCTGGATCTCTCCCTGCCAGTGACAAGGACTTGGCACTTTGCACTGAACAGTTGCCCAGGGAAGCTGTGGAATCTCCATCCTTGGGGAAAACCAAAAGTAATCTGGAAATTGTCCTGGGCAGCTCGGTGGCCCTGCTTTGGCAGGTGACATTGGACTGAACGGCCTCCAGAGATCCAGATGATTTCCAGAGATTCCTCCCTGCCCCAACCACTCTGAGATTCTGTGATTTTCTGCTGTTTCACTGAGGCTTTGCCAGCCCAGCCCTGTGTATTGGGCTGGTTGGGGCTCACCTCAGCAAGCCTGAGTGGCCCAGAGCCACACGTGACTAATTCAGCTGCAGAACACAACACCACAGGGTGCCTTTGTGCTGCAAGTTTTCTTGGGCTCAAAACACCATTAGGTGGGCTAATACAATAATAAATACCACCTATTTAAAAAAAAAAAACATAAACTGCGGATGCTGAGAAGAGGTTTAAAGAATAGTTTTATTCTGTTCTTGCATCCACCCCAAGGCCTCCACTCCTGGTCTTGGTGGGAGTTGTGTGGTCATCTGGAGTGTTCCTGTGGGACAGCAGGGTTGGAAGTTGGACTGAAGGGTGTCTACCCATATCACTCATCTGAAAATTAGACTTCTCAGGAAAGACTAGGAATAAAACATCTCCTTCCAAGTCAACAGTTCAGCTCCAGCAGAGCGAGCTGAAGCCCCAGGTTCTGTTGAGATTTCCCAGTGCTCCTCTCCTTCCCTGGGGGATTTTCTGGACACTTCTTTCTGTGGCCTGGTCTCTCACTCTGAGCACTGCTGGAGGAGGATACTCCCAGTTCATCCCACGCGAGGCTGGGTTTGCTCTGCACCCTCCCTCCAGGTGCTCCCACACACTGGGAATGTCCCCCTGAGCCTTCTCCAGCCAGAACAGCCCAGCCCTCCCAGCCTTCCCCCACACAGAGCCCCCAGTCCCTTCAGCATCCTGAGGGCTTTTGTTGGACTGCCCAGTGTGTCCGTGTCTCCTTTGGGTTGCCATGAGCAGAGGGCTGAGCTCAGGAAGGGCCGTGTCTCCAGGAATCCAGCAGTGCCCTCTGTCATCCCCCCTCCCACACAGAGCCCATGGGCACCGTGCCACGGCCAGCACTGGCTCCCAGGGCCTGGCACTCCCTCCTGGGTCCCTGGGCACCCGCAGTGGGGTCCTGCCCTCTCACGCTGGGGTGCATCCTGTGAGACATGCGTTCATTTGTGCAGTGTCACCTATGAGTTATGTGCCTCGCAGCTCAATTCATCCTGGGAGTAATGCAGCCACCTGCATGCAGTGTGTCCTGTGAATAATGCATCCTGGGAGTAATGCAGCCCACTGCATGCTGTGCATCCTGTGAGTAATTAATCCTGTGAGTAATGCAGCCCACTGCATGCAGTGTGTCCTGTGAATAATGCATCTTGGGAGTAATGCATCCTGTGAGTAATGCAGCTCTCTGCATACAGAGCAGCCTGGAAGTAATGCAGCCCACTGCATGCAGTGGATCCTATGAGTAATACACCCCACTGTGTTACTATGAGCAATGCTACCCCATGTGTGCAATGCAACCTTAGAGTGATGCATCTCACTGTGTGCAGTGTATCCTGTGAGTAATGCAGCCCACTGCACGCAGAGAATCCTGTGAGTAATTAATCCTGTGAGCAATGCAGCCACTACATGCAGTGAATCCTACGAGTAACGTACCTCGCTGCACACAGTGCATCTTCTAAGTAAGTAATGCACCTCACTGTGTGCAGTGCATTCTGAGTAATGCAACTCACTGTGTACAGTGAAAGGTATACGCCTCCCTGTGTGCATCCTGTGGGTACCACACTTCCTGTGTGCATTGTATCCTGTGGGTACCACATCTCTCTGTGTGCATCCCGTGAGTACGACCCCTCCATATGTGCATCCTGTGAGTACCACACCTCGCTAAGGGCAGCCCTGCCCCCTGCGGGGCTGTTCCTACAGAACGGGATCATTCCCAGCTGTTCCCGGGATCATTCCCGGCTGTTCCCATCGAACGGGATCATTCCCGGCTGTTCCTATGGAACAGATCATCCCGGCTGTTCCTATGGAGCAGACCATTCCCGGCGGTTCCCGGGATCATCCCGGCTGTTCCTATGGAGCAGACCATTCCCGGCTGCTCCCGGGATCATCCCGGATCATTCCTCAGCCCAGGCACACCCGGCAGTCCCTCCCGGCTCCCCGCGGGCCGTGAGCAGGGGAGGGGACTCGGGCGGCTCTTCGCACCCCCAGCCCGTCCTGCAGCCGGGATGAGCCGCGTTTGGAGCCGGCAGCTCCGCGGGATTGCGGCAGACGAGTCCCGGCCCCGGTGCGACGAGCCCTGCTCGCCCCTTTCATCGCCTGGGTCAGGGCTGCTTCTCCCTGCTCACGTTCTCAAAGGCTCCACATCAAAGTCAGCCCGTGGGTTCCTCAGTTTCTTTCATATATCCCACAATGGCCTTGTTAAATCACAGAAACCTTTGTGGCTTTTCTCCTTTCTTTCCTTTATTTCTTTGCTATTTTTTAAAAAAGAATCTTTTCATTTGGGGGGAATTGATAAGGGAAAGTGATTGTTGGGGGAAGGAAATTTCTTCCGTAGCATTTCTTTAAGACTCTTGCTTATCAAAGCACTGGAAAAGAAGCACCGAGGAAAATACAACCAGATGGATGAAATGCTTTCCTTTTTTTTTAATATATATATATTTCATGTAGCTTTGGAGACATGCCTTTGATTTTCTCATTCTTCTCCTATTTGCCCCCAATATGAATCTACAAATTTCAGCTGGGGAACTGGCCAGAATCACCCCAGTGACCCATGGAATATCCCTTTCATTTTTCTTGCCTTAAACTCCCACATTACAGGATCAGAGAAAACTGTTAAACTCCAAATTCCCATATTTGTGCTGGGTCCCTTGAGCCCACAGGAATGTCATGTAGCTCCAAGAAGACCAAGTAATCCAGGGGCTCACGCTTCTGGTGTGAAAGGTGTGACTAATTTGGGGCAAATGGGGCACACTGGGTTCTGTTAAACCATCTGGGTGTCTGACAAGAAATCCTGCCAGCTCCCACTCACCTGTGACAACCCTGCCCAAATTCTCCAGGGTACCACCCTGCTTCTAGGTAGTTATCTTTGGAATTTGCCATCCTTTTTTTAACCCTCTCAAAATTATTCTCCCTCCTGACATGAAAGTGGAGGTTTTCTCTAGGCTTTTACTACCACTGCACATTCCACCACCTCAAGTTTTCAGTCTAAACTTACTCTGTGAATCCATCTCTACCTTTCTTTGCACCTCTACCATCCAATTGCTTAAAACATCTGCTCTCCAGGCAGTCTGAGTCCCCCAAAACATTTAGAGAGAGTGATCTGATCTTCAAATCACTATTAAATATTTACAGAGAATGATCTGATCTCCTTCAGGTCCATATTTTGCTTCTGGGCAATGTCCTTCAGTCTGCTCCCTGAGTGACAGCCTTTCCAAGGGATGTCTCTTGGGTGAAAGATGCACAGGGAATGCTCATGGGCAGGAGACCTGTGGGCAGTTTGAGGACACTCTGGGGAGGCCAGAAAAGCCTGCAAAGTCCAGTGGAGGGTCACTGAAACATCCCGAAGTACTGAGTGTGTCATGTGGGAGGGAACTGGGGCTGCTTGTCCTGGCTGGGGAAAGTCAGTGGCAAAGGTTTGATCAAAAAATTCTGACCCTGGGAATTTTCAAAATTTGACTGGACGAGGTAATGAGAAATCACAGAATCAGAGAAAGGTTTGAACTGGAAGGGACCTAAAGGATTATGCATTTCCAACCCATTTGCCATGGTACCCCCTACATGAAGTTGCTTCAAGCTCCATCCAACCAGGTCTTAGACACTTCCAGGGAATGGGGCAACCACAGCTTCTCTGAGCAACCTGCTTTGACTTTGAAGTTAGCCCTGGGGACAGATCAGGATGTTAAAGGTCCCCAAAGGGTTTTTCCACCTTTCTGTGACTCCAAGAAAGTCAAAGCCAAGGTTTAGGGCACACTGTACTCCTCAGCCCCTGCAAACACACCTTCCCAGATCTTGCTTCCAGCTGCTTCACCACCACGTGTCACCCTGGGGGTGCCTGGCTGGAGGTGTGACAGAGCTCCTGCTTCCTTACAGGTGTCTGGCCCTGGGCTGGCAGGAGTGGAAGGATTGCACCAGTCCTGGTCATTTCTCATACAAGTTCAGCCAAAGGAAGGCAGCAGGTGATCACCCTCTGGGAACAAGATTCCCTGTTTCCTACAAGATGTGCTGCTTGCATTCCTCTCCTGAACTCTCCCAGTGGTTCCTGCCAAGGTTCCTGTGCCAGCAGGAATTGCCACATCATGCAGGGACCATCCCTGGTTCTGCCTACACACCACACCTTTGCCTGACCCTGTTTTCCCACCTGATAGGAGAGGCCATGCTGGGAAGAACATCCGTGTCTTCCTCTGGTTCCAACAGTCATGCCAAAAGAGGGAGCAGATGGACTGAAAGCAAAGCTTGGAAGGGCAGATGACCAGAATATTCTGTCTTTCTGTGCCATCTTGGGTCAGTTCTTGTGTCTGCATACATCAAGCACTGCTGGGGGCTCAGCGGTGGGGATCCTCAGAGTCTGTCTGAAGAGTCTGGGTTTAAAATCAGGTATCTCCAGGGTTGTGAGGCATTGCTGGATGTGGTGAGAGCAGAACAGTGTCCGCAAGCTTTCAGGGGTTGGGGGGATGTTATCACCTCCTTTGCTCATCACAAACTGCCCCCAGTGTCCTGGTGTTCCCACCTGCAGGAGCACGGCCTCTGGGCTCCAAGTACAGCCCCAAAAACTGGTCTGGATCAGACTGGCTCTGTTTGCTCAGGTATGCCCTTGAGCAATTACTCTAAACTTGTCTTGGCTGCGGCTCAAGCCCTGTGACAGCACATCCCAATCTCACATCTCACCCCAGCCCAAACCAGTCCCGGCAGCACAGACTCCTCGGTGCTCACAGCCTGCCTCCCTCCCTGCCCAGCACCCACAGTGTCTCCTGATAACCTGCTGCTATCAGAGATCAAATGTTCTCAGAGGTACACCAAGTGTTTCAAAAGCAGTAACCACCAGAGAGGGTTTGGCAGGAATTTCCCAGCCCACCCAGACCTTCCTTCTCCAGGGCAGGAGCCAAGCACTGATTTCCCCATCCTGCCTGTGGCTGTTGTGGTCCCACTGCTGTTGGCATTCCCAGGGCTCTCACCCTGTGGCTGCAGTTTACAGAGTCCATGCAGCCATCACCAAAAGGTTTCCGCAGGCTGACGCCTGCAGGGGCTGCATCCCCAGGCTGCCATGGGCAGCATGGAGCAAGGACAGGCACTTCACTGTCCTCAGGGTCTGTGGAGGAACAAGAGAGCTGGAGAGGGACTTGGGGCAAGGGCATGTATTGATAGGGCAAGAGGGAATGGCTTCCCACTGCCAGAGAGCAGGGTTAGATGGGATATTGGGAAGAAATTCCTCCTTATGAGGGTGGGCAGGCCCTGGCACAGGTGCCCAAAGAAGCTGTGGCTGCCCCTGGATCCCTGGCAGTGCCCAAGGCCAGGCTGGATGGGCCTTGGAGCACCCTGGGATAGTGGAAGGTGTCCCTGTGCATGGCAGGGGTGGAACAAAAAGAGCTTTAAGGTCCCTTCCAATGTAAAACATTCTATGATTCTGTGTGTCTGTGATCCAGGAAAGTGAGTTGTGTGGGATGGGAGTCACAGTAGCCTCATGGGGAGTGTGGGGGTGGCACAACCTGCCAGTTGTGAGCACAAAGATGGCTTAAATTCTTGTCTGCCTAGATTTTAGACATCCCCCTGAAGCTGGAGTTCTCCAATGCCAGGGCTTGGCTCTGTGCCTCACTTAAGTTGAGCTAGAGGTGGGGACAACACCCAGTGCCTTGTAGAAAAGCCCAGTGGGGAGAATATGTGAAAGAACACCAAAAAGTTGTGTGTGATCCCCAAATCCAGAGCTGCCCTTCCCCAGGACAGTGCCCCACCTCCAAGGAGGGTGCTCTGATGGGGCGGATGCAGAGCTCCCTTGTGAGTGCTTTGCTGGCAGGCTGGGAGCTCACAGTGCCACCATGCAGGAGGATGCAGGAGCACAGTCCTGGGATGGTGACATATGAGTAAAATCCAGCATGGCTGGAAACCTTTCAGAGGCAGAAAGCAGAGGGAGCAGCAGTGAGCTGGCAGCAGGACAGGAGGGTGGGGGGTGCTGTGAGGGAAGCTCATGTATATTCTCATGTATATTCCCTTCTCCAGAGCTGGAAAACAGCTCCAGCCTGGCCACCCCCGCTGCTCCAGCAGCCACAGAGCAGAGGAGGCTCTCCTGCCCTGGGCCACTTTCCTGGGGAGAGCACCATCAAAAGCACGGGATTCTTGTGCTCAAATAGCATTTCCTATCAAAAAGGTTTCCTTGATTATTTCCCAGCAAACTGCAAACCTTTGCAGTAGCCCAAACATCACAGGAGCAGTCCGAGGGACTGGCTGTGAGGCCAGCTCAGGGCAGCCCCATCTCCTCTGTGCTGAGCTTAAATTGTTCCTCTCCCAGCACCAGCCCAGAGCACGAGGGAATCATCAAACACCCCCTGCCCTCCACCCATGGTCCCCCACCTGATCCAGCTCCTCCACAGCAGTGTGGAGAACACAGTGCTGTTTTGTGCTATTCATGTGTCATGTGCCTCAGTTTCCCAGTTTCTGCATGCTGAGGAACATGTGAGATAACATCCTTCTGCTCCAGGAGATAATAAGGAGTGGCTGCTGGGCACACAGGACTCCAGATCTCCAAATAAGGCATAATCAAAAACCTTCTTGGGCATC
Source organism: Passer montanus (assembly GCF_014805655.1). Classification (NCBI taxonomy): domain Eukaryota; kingdom Metazoa; phylum Chordata; class Aves; order Passeriformes; family Passeridae; genus Passer; species Passer montanus. Next base: position 698,282 of record NW_024362605.1, on the reverse strand, counting down.
ATTGCTGTGCTCCAAACCCAGGAACAGAAACTCCTCTGCCTGTCACAGAATCATGGAATTGTTAAAGTTGGAAAAGCCCTTTAAGATCATGGAGTCCAACCCTTCCCCCAGCATGGCCAAGGCCATCACTAGATGATGTCCCCAAGTGCCATAGCCTCATGTTTTTGAGCACTTCCCCTCTGCCCTGGGCAGCCTGTGCTAATGCCTGACACCCTTTCTATGGTGAAATTTTCTCTAACATCCAACCCAATCCTCCCTTCTGCAGCTTCCTGACACCTGCAGTAGATTCCACGTGGTTTACAGCTTTTTTATGGAGATCTCACATCCAAATGAAGAGGAAATAGGATGAGATCTTTCACAGAATCACACAATCATTTAGGTGGAAAAAGCTCTCTAAGACCATTGAGTCCAACAATTATCCCAGCATTGCCAGGGCCACCACTAAGAAAAGAAGACATTCCTAGCAGCACAAAGTCTTCCTCTTTCCAGAGTATCTCTGAGCATCTTCCAGAGTATCTCTGCCTTAAAGCAAAGCTCTGGCTCTCACTCGCTCTGGGACTGGTTTTTGAAGCAGCTCTCTGGAAATCTCCAGTGGGGACACAGCATTAGGGAAACCCAAATGATCCATAGGCAGCAGTGCTGGACAGACATCTGGCAGGATGAGACAGGGCACAAGGACAGAGGTACCATCAGCAATAGCTGTTGGGAAAGGCTGGGGAATGGCTATAAACAAATTTATTCCTCACTACTACTGACCATGACTCCTGAAAGTTTAGAATAATCAAATTTGGAATATCCTGAGCTGAAAAGGAATGCACAAGGATCATGAAATCTAGTTTCTGGCCCTGCACAGGACAGCCAGAATTTGCCTGACTGAGCATCTTTCCTGTTGTTAAAGCTCTTTTTTTTACCCTTATGTTGCCCATGATCCTTCTGTGGTGTGTGTAAGGAGCCAGGGGCAGGATCCAACAGCAGTGTATGGAATTGCCAGTCCCGTGAGCTGTCAGGAGTCAGGGAACTGGGACAGCGTGGGCAGTGGATCAGCCAGTGGAGAGACACACACAGGAGCAGAATGAAGGAATGTGCAAGGAAAAGTTACCAGAAGAATTCCCTGGGAAGGACAGAGAATCAGAAAACTTAATGCCTAGCCCAGAAAATGAGGGAAAAGAATAATTGAACAAGGAAGAAGGAATGCTCAAAGTAAAGAGAGCCAGTCACATGTAGGGCTCAGAACAGAGGGAAATCATGTTGGCTGGGGTCAATATTCCAGCAGGAGCCTGGGAGAGCTCTGAGAATTCAGCATTTCTGATCAGAGAGGAGACCAGGCTCTTCTCAGGTTTGGCTTTGCAGCTCATCAGCAATGGAGGGAGAGAGGGAAGGGGGGATGGATGGGAATCAGGGGTGGGAGCTCCTCTCCTGCACTGGGACCACGGGCATGGCTGGCAGGAATCACCTTGGCCCAGGAATATGAGGGGTTCTCACACTTAATGTGCTTCCCTAAGGTTTCTGCGAAGGTGTCAAGGTGAATATCAAACAGTCCTGAGGAGCCCCAGGAATTGGGCTAAGGATGCAGTCGCCATGGCAACAGAGTGGCTTTTGGTCGACGCTATTGAGTGATGTGTCACATTCATAAAGGCACAGCGCTGAGGCAGCGCCTCCCAGGAGCCTTTAAAGCAAGCCAGGAGGGAGCAGAGAGAGCAGGGCTGGGGCTGGGGATGGGGCTGGGCATGGGATTGGGACTGCTGGGACTGGGACTGGGACTGCTGGGACTGGGACTGGGACAGAGACTGCTGGGACTGGTACTGGGACTACTGGGACTGGGACTGGTACTTGGACTGGGACTGGGACTGGAGCTGGAGCTGGAGCGGAGGCTGGGACTTGGGCTGGGACTGGGGCTGGGACTGGGACTGGGACTGGAGCTGGGACTGGGGCTGGAGCTGCGGCTGGGGCTGGAGCTGCGGCTGGGGCTGCTTTACCTCCTTCCACATGAAAGCTGGCTGCTGGGACTGGGACTGGAGCTGGAGCTGGAGCTGGAGCCGGAGCGGAGGCTGGGGCTGGGGATGAACTGGGACTTGGGCTGGGACTGGGGCTGGGACTGGGACTGGGGCTGGAGCTGCGGCTGGGGCTGCTTTACCTCCTTCCACATGAAAGCTGGCAACTTCCATCGTTATTCCATACCATGTGGCATGTGACGAGGTAGGGAAGTTCAAAAGCCAACAGATGGATCCAAACCACAATGCCCTATTTTACATTCATGCCATGACCTCGCTCAAGATTAACCTTTAGGATGAACCTTCCTGAAAACAGCTGAGCAGAGGCATTTTCTTGCTTTAACAGGAGGTGGTAGAATTGTAGAATGTGCTGAAATGGAAGGGATCCACTGGGGTCATTGAGTCTAACTTCTGACCCTGTACAGACATCCCAACAATCCCATCCTGTGCCTCAGAGCCTTGTCCAAATGCTCCTGGAGCTCTGGCAGCCCCAGGCTGTGCCCATTCCCTGGGGAGCCTGGGCAGTGCCCAGCACCCTCTGGGGAAAGAACCTTTCCCTGATATCCAACCTAACCCTGCCCTGACACAGCTCCAGCCATTCCCTCTGTCCTGTCACTGTCACCAGAGCAGAGATCAGTGTCTGTCTCTCCTGTTCCATTCAGAGGAAGCTGTAACTACAATGAGTCCCCCATCAGGCTGAATGGACCAAGTGCCCCCAGCTGCTCCTTACAAGGCTTCTCCTACACCTTCTTTGGACAGTCTGTAAGAGCTGAAATGATACTTTAATGTACTTACCATGTTTCTGTTTCTGCTCCCCTCCTGGAGGGTTCAGGTGTTGGTCCCTGAAGCCCCAGTTTCATTCACTACACACAGTCCAGAGCCTCTCTGGGCTGCAGCAGAGCCCGGCCCTGGACAAGTGAGCAGCCACACGTACACATCCCATGGCACATCCTCCACTCTCAGCTTCCCTGCACCCAGACTGGGGAGCTGGTGCTGCTGGGCCCAGATCTGGAAATGCAGTGTCTTGCTCTCAGGCTACAGCACAGAACTGAGCCGAGCACATCCCAGAGATCTGTTGTTGAGTCTCTGCCCTTTGGATGTTGTGGTTTTTCCTTACCCAGTAAATGTCAGATGTAAAACACCTAAACAGTCAGAGCAGAACCTCAAGGCATAGCTTTTTTCCAGCAGGTCCCACAGAAGAGATTTCCCAGCTGCTTGTTCCATAACATGTGGATTTTATGCTCGGTTTCAAAACACACACACAAAGTATTGATGCTCCTTTTCCAGTTTTAAATGCTCGCAGAGAGTGAGGGTGGTGGGGGGAGGTACTGCTGTTCTCCCTTTCCCAAATACTTGCAGTGATCCCCCCAAATCCCAGCAGGGATGGAGGATTTGCCCTCTGTCTCTCGAGCAGGTGCTCTCACTGCAGGATACAACACAGACGTACGTGTTTTATAAGAAGACAGAGGTCTAAGTGTCTAAACATAGGAATAAGTTTCATGCTCCAAATCCCAATTTCACAAGTTGCCTAAGTGCTGCTCTTGGATAGACACATGAACTCATGTGGAAGAAACTCCACACAACCTGTGTCATTGTCATCTGCAGAGCAGGGCCATGGGCATCCCTGTGCTCAGCATCATCCCTGTCACAAGCCCTGCTCTCTGAGCCTGGCCTTTCCATCTTCATCCCAGTGTGTGCAGGGCCCCCAACTCAGCACTGCAAATTCTATCCCTGGAACTGGGCTTCTGCTCCTCAGTTTGGGAAGTGCTGCACACCACAGAGCAAGAGTCCATCATGAATTTAGCCAGAAGAGCATTGTCATGATGAGGGATGAGCGTGGAGGAAGAAGGAGTTGAACATTAATAACAGTGGACAAGACTTGTCTGCATTGATGGATGGCTCTAGTACCAGGAAATCAAAACAGATTTAGACTGGACTTAGGATAATTTGCAAACTGGGCTAAAGCAAATGAACCCACGAGAACCTTTTTGTTTCTCTGTGCCCTCAAAACAGCATTGCAGAAACATGAAAAGAAACCTCTTTCCCCACTTGGATCCCAAATTGCTGTTTCAAAAGACAGACCCCCCTTTGAACAGGTGGTGTTTGTGACAAGGTTTTGGTGGAGAGAACTCCATGGGAGACCAGGGGTTCCCTGCAGTCTGTGCAGGACCTGCCCTGGAGCAGATGGAGGTTCCTGGCAGGAGGCACAGCCTGTGGAGGAGCCAGGCCGGAGCAGAGGAAGAGAATGAGAGGGAAAGGAGTCTCTGCACCCCAGCCCTGAGCTGCACTGCCTGTTCTGCAATAAAGGGCTTGGGTGAGACCATTGGTGGCAACAGCAGGGGCAGAACAGGACTTGGAATGAGGTCAACCAAGGAAAGGAGGAGGAAAGGTTGTTTCCCTTTGTGGGATAATAATTTTCTTTCTGATTCAAACTACCTGAATCAGTAGTTTTAAATGTTTTTTAAAATATATATTTTTATGGTTTTATATGTAATTTGGTACTAAAATAATTTCCCCAAACTGAGTCTGTTTAGTCCACAACAATGGGACCCTGAGTAACCAGATCTAGTGGGGGCCATCCCTCCTTGATTACCTTTGAGGTCCCTTCCAACCCAAACCATTCCATGATTTCTAGGATGACTTCTAGGATGATTTCCATGATATTTGGTAAGAGGTCTTCCATCTATATTTCAACCTATGAGTTTTCTCATTCCTGATCTTCCAAGCCCTCTCCCCTCCTGCTGCAGGGAGCAGTGAGTGAGCAGCTGGGCAGGAGTTTGGCCTTTTACTGGGACCAGCACACCAGTGTCCACTGCTTCTTACCAGAGGTGTAAGTCTGCCTACATAAAATATTTTCACTAGACTTTGTCAAATGTTATTTGCTCCTTTCTGCCTGTATCTGCTCATCAGTGTGTAATTAATTAACTACCACTCCAGCCAGTGGTTCCCCCACCACAGGTCTGAGCTGTAACACCCAACTTGGCTTCAGTTCTCTGAAGAACTGACTGCAAGTTCTTCTAGAACTGACCACAAGGATGTCCAGCAGAAAATCCTACACAGCTTTTATTGGATAATTAAACTTTGAAATGCCAACTTGGTTTAAATCATAGAATCCTAGACTGGTTTGGGTTATTAATCAAAAGTTATTAAGATTCCAGTAATATCACATGCAGGAAGTTATTCTGCCACCAAGGCTATTCGAAACCAATTCTCTAAGAACTCCCTACTGGAGACAAACAATCTTCTTTGCCAACAATAATCTCATCAATGACATAGTGTTCTTTAATCTGCTTTTTCCAAAACACAGCACAAAACATGTGCACACACACACACAGACACAGACACACTTTTTTTTCATCCTTATCGAGCAATTCTCACCTCACATTGGATCTGTGTCATTACCAGAATTTTGGTTGCTAATGTACTCGAAAAACTTCTTTGCTGTATTGATTGTAGCTGTGGATTTTTCACTGAGGACCTTAAAGCCCTTTATCAATTTTCTGTTCCGTTAAGTGTCTCCTTCCAGGAGATTGTCAGGTATCACCCCCTCCTCCTGTTATTTAGAGCTTTTCTTTGTCAGTAGTTCAGCCCAAGTCCCTGGGTGGTGGGGACTCAAGCAGCAGGAGCTACTGCTGCTGGAAAGAAAAGATGGGCCCCGAGGAAAGCAGAATGTGGGACACACAGATGGGGCAGGATGGAGGGGGGTGGTTTGACTCAGATACCTTGAGGGTCTGGGATGAGAGGAAATGGATGGGTGCCTGAGAGATGAGATTGCTCTTGGCAGCATCACAGGCTGGGGAGTGAGGAACTGCGACAAGCAGTTTACAAATGTGAGCCATGGGTGGCCTCCCCTTGGTCTGCAGCTGTGCTCCAGAGCTGCTCCGGCCGCTCGGGAGCTCAGCAGCTTCTGGGGTTGCTGACATGTTGTCACTTCACTGATCAAGGCAAAGCTGGGAGGGGAGGCAAAACACCAGGAAGAAGGAGAAGGAATGGAGAAAGATGCTCAAGGAGCAATAAAATCAGTGTTAGACACAAAGAGAGAAGACAGGAAAACACAAAACACTCATAAAGAGGAGAAATATCCAGAGGTTAAAGAAAGTGAAGTGAAACATGAGCAGCATGAGGTGTGAGAGGATATGGGAGAAAATCCCATCCTCCAAACATTCTTCAAATTGAGAATAATGAATTTCCCCATCTAATGGGGGAATGAGGTGGGGAACTCCTGCACAATCCCCCTGTCCTCGCCAGGTTTCTGGAGCACATTCCCTTTCCCTGCCCCACAAAGGAATTGTCTTTGCAGCCTATTGTAGCTAATGAAAAGCCTCAACCCAAATCAAGAGATGGCATTGCAGCACTTCGTGCAATATGTGGAACACATCCCTGTGGATCCCAGAACTCCAATCCCCCTATTCCTCTACTGAAAGATGGAATTTGTGCTCTAAGGCCAGTGGCTGTCTTGTTCCCTAATATCTTCCCCTCCTTGGAGCCACAGAACCCCAGGTTAGGGTTGGAAGGGACAGCAAAGCTCATCTCATTCCATGCCCTGCCATGGCCAGGGACACCTTCCACTATCCCAGGCTGCTCCAAAGTTGGTTGATCCAGCCTGGCCTTGGACATTTCCAGGGATGGGGCAGCAGCAGCTTCTCTAACATTCTTGGGGTGCTCTGCTCTCCTGCACAGAACCCCTTCCTTGGTCAACCTACATTCCTTACTCTTTTCCCCCACTACCAAACATCCCTCTGCAATTTTCCTTACAAGAAATTATGAGAGGAACACCAGCATCTGAGCCTGTCAGAGTGGAGGTGAGCCTCTGATCCAGCAAAGCAACCTGTCACAGACAGACACCTCTGGCCAGGAAATCCTGCTTGGAATGTGGCACCTGGAACTGAGCCAGAAATTGAAACTTGCAACCAAAACCTGTGGGTCCAGAGTTGTTCCAGCTGCACCTGCTCCTCGTTGTGCCTGGTTCTGCACAGCTCCATTCACAGCAACTTATGCAAATAATACCTTCAGCTACTTTTTTTTTTTTTATGTTTCCAGACAGTTTATCCACAGTTTTAAGCATAAAATTGTGGAAATGGGAAATAGAAAAGTATCACTTGTTTCATGGAACATCTGGATTCTGCACATGTTGCTCCCGTCTCATTTCTTAGGATGAGGACCCACCCCATACAAGAAGGGGCAGGACAAGAGGAAGTGGCCCCAAGCTGTGCCAGAGAAGGTTCAGATTGGATAATAGGAATTTTTTTTTTCATGGAAAGAATGGTCAGGCATTGACACAGACTGCCCAGGGCAGTAGTGGAGTCAACATCCAAAATGCAAAAAATTTGCAAAAACATTTGTAACTGTGGCACTTGGGGACCTTTAACAGTGACCATGCCAGTGCTGGGGCAATGGACATGATCTTAGAGGGCTTTTCCAACCTCAGTGGTTCCATGGTTCTGCAAATTCCAGAAGACAGCAAATGTACGGGATAGAAAACATTCCATGTGGGAAAACACATGGAGAAAGCTGTATCCCATCCCCTGACTGGTAGGGTGTGCAGGGGGTTTGCTCTCCTTTTTTGGCTATTTCATCCCAAAATCCCTCTGCATTTTGAAAAGTAAGACAAGGAAGAGACTTCTGCAAACAAAAGGTGCATCTGGAGGGAGGGAAAGGAAGAGGAACGTGGAAAACAGTCACCCAGTCCATAGGGGGAATAATAAAAAATGTAGTTGTCCTTTTCAAGCAGAACTTTCTGGGGTTTTTGAGTCTGTGTTGATTGTTTCAGGTCTTTTTGTGTGGGTTTTTGTTTGGTTGGTTTGGCATTTTTTGTTGATCTTGTCCTGGTATATTTGTTTTAATTTTGTGGTTTTGTTCCAAAAAGATGAATCTGACCTTGAAAGAACTTTCAACCATGAAAACCAAAGCTCTGGAGCTGTGAAAGGAGCTGCTAACTAGGAGCAAAAGATATTTCCACACGGGTTTTCAAGTAGTTCCTGAGGCTGCTTTTCCAGTGGACTTTGCATCAGTCCTTGTATCCAAACCTGCAGCAATTACCAAGAAGATTAGAAAGTTGCCCATTGGTGTCAGGAACAGCAGTCCCAGAGAAACAGTCTAATTAAGAATCAAATAATCCAGCATTTAGATAAAGCCAGAGTAGCTTGATTAGGTCAAACCGTCAGAGCTGCTGAAGGGAGAAGCATGTCTTGTTAACCTGGAAAAGTTAATAAAATCCGAGAGCAAGGTGACCCAAGTGTGTGTCATTTCCTTGGATTTTGAAAACACTTTTTATAAGGTTCCCCATAAAAGACATAAGGAAAATAAATAGGTATAGGAGAGAGGGAAATGAGTCATAATAACTGATTTCATGAAAAGATACTAATCAAAGAACTGCAGTGGAAGTTTGCTCCCCAGAGGAGCAGAGGTTTTCTCAGTGTTGTTTTTTATGGTCTTTAATTAACTATTAAAACCAATGTTAATTATATTGTCAATGGAAAAGATGAATTTGAAATATAGGAAATACCAAACATCCAGCTGTCTTTTGTAACAAGGCTCTGAACTGTCCATAACTTTCAAATGGATTTCCTTGGTCCTTTTCCATAAACACCCAAAGAAATGTCTCTTAAAAGCAAAACCAACAACAAACCACAGAGATTTTATCTGGAAAAGGATAAGAACTAGGATGATTTTTTTTCCCAGTCTGCCTGCCAGATCCAACAACCTGATGCTAATTCTGGGGAGGACTATCCCCGCTCAGGAAAAGTCATGTCATTCACTAAGTTTGATGTCCCCTTCTGGCTTCTGGAGATGTGGGGAATGAGGACTGTCCATGAATTCACACATTAAAAAAGTTGAAAGACACACACACAAAAATGTCCAGGGTAGTGCAGTGTCTTTAGGTGGGTTCACCTAAGCAAACAGAATATTCTGAATATTGGGAAAAGAGAAAAGAAGGTATGTGGTTTTCTGCATTCTAGTCACTCATGGAGAAAAGTAGGATTCAAAGAGGGGCTGGTATGTGAGTGTTTCCTTTTACCTTCACTGAAGAGGGTGAGAAGTTAAAGCACAGCATCTTTTATGGCAAATAACAAAAGCTCAATGAGTCTGAATTATTCAAGCTATCCCATGCAGGAGGATGTTGCACAACTTTTGGAATTCCTGGGGGAAAAAATGCAACAAAACTAAAACAACAAAAAAAGAATCCCATAATGGTTTGGGTTGGAGGGGACCTTAAAGTTCGTCCCATTCCAACCCCTGCCACAGACAGGGACACCTTCCACTGTCCCAGGCTGCTCCAAGCCCTGTCCAGCCTGGACTTGGGCACTGCCAGGGATCCAGGGGCAGCCACAGCTGCTCTGGGCACCTGTGCCAGGGCCTGCCCACCCTCACAGGGAAGAACTAGGAAATGACAGATACATCTCAGAAATGTTTCAGTAGAAATAGTGTAAATATGAGGCCTCTGCCTTCTCCATGAAGGTTGTCAACACTGTAATAACTATTCCCAGATGTCAAATGTTTCCTGAGACAGGAATAATGACAAATGCTCAATCTATTTTAATTTCATATAATAATAGACAAATCCAGGGTTGAGGAGGACCCATGGAGATCTTGTGGTCACCCCACAGTCTGAGCAGGTCTTTAAAGACCCATCCCGCTGCTGGACTCCTGTCCTTTCATGTGTTGACCACCCCCAGGGACAGAGATCCCAGCCTTGCTGAGCCCCCGTGCTGGTGTCTGGCCAGAGGCTGTCTTGCCCACTGGTCCTGGCAGGCTGCAATGACAGGGATTTAGAGAAACCAGAAGTTCATGTGATTGCATGAAGTACCTGCTGTTCCTGCCCCTTTGCAGTGATGTTTTTACTGCAAGTTTCAAGTCTGAATTTGTCTGCAGTGTGACTGATACCAGAACGATCCCAATATTAGATGATAAAGAGGACTTTAAGTAGGATAAAGAGACTGGTAACTTCCTCAAGCGCTCCTGGAAGAAGTAACACAATTGCAAAACCAAACCCACACCAAACTAAGCTTTAGCTGAGAGAGAACCAAGAGAATGGAGCAACCTGGGAGCCAAGAATGGGGGAAGAAAGCCTTCTACAGGTGGTGGATTTCAGACATTCTGCTCTTGAGGGATGGACCACAGGAGACCTGGTGAGACACTGCCCTGCTGCCCTAGTGCCAGGAGTCATGCCTGCCATGGTGTTTCTAATCAAGCAGCATGAAGGAGTTTGTCAGATCCCCAGTGACAGTGAGGGAAGGCACAGCTGATACATCAGACTGATTAAAGTGTTCTTTTTCTCAGGGCACAGCTAATGATGCAGGGCTGCAGCAGTTTGACTGTAGGAATTACACTCACCATCACTGCTCGTTGTTTGTGGGGTGGGGATGCCTTGGAGAGGCCTGGCACCACATTGTGATGGTGCTGCATGGACATGTCCAGACCACTTTGAGAAACAGGGATGTAAAGAGACAGGGAGACAGGGAGAGTGAGAGGAGAAACCGAGGCACAGTAGGAAGAAAAGCTTCCTGTCAGCTGTTCAGGCTTTCAGCTGTGAGCTGAAACCATCCAGATCTCCTGTGCTCTGCCCATCCTGCTGGAGGTGATGCCTTAGGTTTGGCTTTTCTATTTTTCAGGTTCTGTGCTGCTCTAGTGTGTGGGTCTGGGCTTCACATCAGGGCATGGTGAGCTCTCTGCACAGAGCAGGGAGACAAAACAATTCCTGCTCTACTGGGACCAAGGACAAATGATCCAAATCTCAGGCCCAGGAGCACAAACAACGTGGACTGAAGAGAGAAAAACAAGAAGGATGGGACTGCATGAGCTAAAGCTGGAACTGGACAATTAACTCCTATATTCCAATGGAGCAGAACTGATAAAAATGAGAGACCCCGTGACCGGTCATGTATTTTGTGGCCATTTTGGTTCATCTTGGGTGTAGCCCTGTCTGGGCTTTTGTGCTGCCCAAGGTGGATCTATTTGAGGCCTCCTAATAAGTCTCTACTTCATTCTTTAGCTCTGTCAAGTCTCTGTTCTAAGTCAACCTTCACAAGGCATCAGGTGAATGGACAACATCGCAGCGTTGAAAAACATGCCAGTTCTCCTAATTCTTTGGCCATGATTCTGGCATTTTAGGGCTTAGAAATTTTTTTTTGTTTGTTTGTTTGGTTTTTTTTTTTTTTTTTGGGTTTTTTTTGGTTTTTTTTGGTTTTTTTTTTGGTTTGTTTTTTTTTGCTAGTTCTGACTGGAAAAGATGAGCATTTCTTATATCCATTCTACATCAAAATACCATTTTCATGGTCGTGTTTCTGGTTCTTTAATACTATTCATGGTGACTTCTGCACTGGAAATAGAAATATAACAGACCATGAAATTGCTAAAGATTGCACAGGATTTCAGAGCTTTGCTAGACAGCTGAGGAAAATCCGTTCCAAGTGAGAAGAGTATGAAAAGCTAAAAGTTCTTTAATTTTGTATGATGTTCTAAAGCCAAGGGCAATTTAAGGTATGGAAGTTGTCTTTCAGAGAGGATAGGTGGTTGGAGAGATGGAACACTCCTCTTGTGAGGAAAGGCTGGGAATGCTGGGGGTGTCCAGCGTGGAGAAGTGAAGGGATACTTTAGAGCCCCTTACAGAGCCTAAAGGTGCTCCAACAGAGGAGGAGAAGAACTTGGGACAAGGGCCTGGAGTTCCAGAACAAGGGGGAATGGCTTCCCACTGCCAGAGGGCGGAGTTAGACGCGGTATTGGGCAGAAACCCTTTCCTGTGAGGGTGGGGAGGCCCTGGCACTCATGAGATTAGAACACATGACAGGCTTGCTTTCATGAGGATCCAGTACCTCAGTAGGGTCTCCTGAGCTCCACGAGGCCCCACTGCATCACCCTGGAGCGTTGGTTCCATGATGCCCTCACTATGGTATCCTTGGTTCAATGAGGCTGCTCTGAGTCACATTAGAGCCCTGGTTCCACAGTGTTCCATCACCTCACAGTGCTCTCCTGGGTTCCAAGAGGCCGTGCTGTGTCACATTAGAGCCTTTGTTCCAAGAGATTGCATGGCCTCACCATGTCTCCTGGGTTCCATAAGGCCGCTCTGTGACACAGAAAAGCCTTGGTTCCCTGGATGAGCAGAACCTCACAGCATCTCCTGGGTTCCCTGAGCACTCACTGTGTCCATTTAGAGCCCTGGTTCCTAGAGATTCCGTACCCTCACTGTGGTTCTTATTTCCATAAGGCCCCTTGATATGCCACTTTAGCATTTTGGCTCCTTGAGACTCCATAGTGTCAGTGTGGTCTCCTGGGTTCCATGAGGCCCCATGTGTCACACTGGACCCTTGGTTCCATGGGGTTCCAAAACCCCACCATGGGCTCTTGGTTCCCTGAAGCTCCTCTGTGTCACATTTGACACAGAGGGTGTCACATTTGAACCCATTGGGTTCCATAACCTCACAGCAGTCTCCTGCTTTCCATGGGTTTCAAATTTCAGCCTCAGTTTCATGAAGTTCCATAACCTCCTTGAGGTTGCCTGGGCCCCGTGAGGCCGTGCTGTGTCCATCAGAGCCTTGGGTCCAAGAGATTCCATGGCCTCAAAATGGTCTCCTGGGCCTCCTGAGACCCTGCTATTGCCCAGAGCAGCTGTGGCTGCCCCTGGATCCCTGGAAATGTCCAGGGCCAGATTGGACAGGGCTTGGAGTGGCTTGGGACAGTGGAAGGTGTCCCTGCCCATGGCAGGGGGGTGGAACAGGATGGACTTTAAGGCCCCTGCAACCCAAACCATTCAATGACTTGTAGAATTCTCTGATTCCTGGGAGGTAAATGGGCAGAACGAGGCCTCAGGTGATGACCAGGGTGTGGACTGAGGGGATGATGGACCCCTGGCACAAAAACAAATGTCAAGAAGTGAACCCAACACCCCATGACTGTTAAAAGTGACACTTGGTGACAATATAAGAAAGACCCAACTCTGAGGGACCCTTTGAGCTCCTCCTGTACAAGACTTTGCAGGAGTCTGAACCTCAGAGAGAGTCATTTTGGAAGGGACCACAAGAGGGTCCTCTGGGCCAACTTCCCTTTAAGCAGGGTTGTTCTACAGCACCTGGCCTGTCTCAGCCATGATGTGACCACAGCACCAGGCTGAGGCCCCACCTTGAATCCTGGGTCAGTTCTGGGCTCCTCATGACAGAAAAGACACTGAAGGGCTGGAGCATGTCCAGAGAAGGGAATGGAGCTGGGAAAGGGTCTGGGACACCAGGAGCAGCTGAGGGAACTCCTGCAGAAAAGGAGGCTCAGGAGGGACCTTGTGGCTCTGCACAGCTCCTGACAGGAGGGGACAGCCGGGGGGGTCGGGTTCTGCTCCCAGGAATGGGAACAGGAGGGGAGGGAATGGCTTCAGGCTGGGCCAGGGGAGGTTTATATGGAACATCAGGGAATTTTGTTTCATTGGAAAGGACTGTCAGGCCCTGGCACAGGATGCCCAGAGTCATTCTGGAGTCAGCATCCCTGGAAGTGTTCAAAGGGGATGTGGCACTTGGGGACATGGTTTTGTGGTGGTTCTGGCAGTGCTCAATGATCTTAGAGGTCTTTTCCAGCCTTAATGACTCTGTGATCCTGTGAGTTCCTCCCTGAGAGAACCTGGCAGTAATCCTGCAGTCCCTGTGCCTTGTGGGACACAGATGGTTTGGTGTCCCTTCCCTCTGCAACTCTTCATCCTTCTGCCCCACCTGCCTCACGTGGAACAATTAGTGCCTTTTTTAATGGGAGCCTCAGCGATGCTGGAAACCAGTGGATGGAGGGAGCTGGTGCCTTGTGTCAGCAAGAAGAGTCTGGGAAGTGCAATGTTGAACTATGGCAGGGGCACAACAGGGCCAGGGGGGAAGGCTGGACAGGGCAGGAAAGTCTCAGCAGCCTCCTCTGCATCCCGAGCTCCAACCTAATCTTGATTAGTCCCCTATAGTTATCAAATGCATTGGCATTGATGGGAATTATGGGAGCTTTTAATGTTTCAAAAATGGATTGAAAGGTAATTACTGCTTATATTGGCTCAGATATTTTAGGTGATGGATTTCTTTGCAAAAGTCAAGTATAACACTGCTTTAAACCTTGTTCCTGTGTGGTTATAAAAGTAGTAAAATTTGAATCAAGTGCAATCTTGAGATGCCTTTTCTCACTTCAACTTTCAAAATGGGCAAAAGTAGGTCTAGAATAGGTTTGGAAGCTTAAAAAGGCAAACTTTGAAAGCTAAGGAAATGAATTATTGAGTCTGACTAAGCAGCTCTGGGATCTGTGAGCAGAGAAGGCACAGGTACTTAAAATTCAAAATTCAAAAGGGAGAGAGAGCAGAGAGAAGAGGAATGTTTGAGAGGTTATAAACTGAAAAAGAAAGTTAGAATGACCAAAAACCCACCTCACACACGAAATCAAAATTAATAATAGTAAGTCTCACTTAAGCCATAGAAACCAAGAGGAGCCAAGAGAAAATTAGGACAGTTACACACTTGAGACAAAAATAGATCAGAAGTTACCTGTTGGCAATTCTGAAAATCTTATTTACCACAACTAACAGCAGCACCAAAGTGATATCAAGGGCATGAACATAAATCCCAGGGTAAATTAGGGTAGGTCATGAGGCCTGACATCATCTGAGGAGAAGCCACAATTTAGGCTGATTCAAGTGAAAAATAAAACACTGATTTCTACCTGGACCAGTAACAGCACTGTCTGAACAACAGATCAAGCAAGGACCATGGAGAATGATTATGGAAATCAGAGATAGTCCCCATAGTGGGGTAACAGATAAAACACCTCTGTCAAGAACAGGGTGAAGCATGGTTCAGACAAGAACAGGCTCTTAGTTGGAAGTCAAAGTTATGGAACAAGAACAGATAAAGCCAGGGGAGCAGGGAGAAATACATAAAGTACAAGATAATTTAACAAAGCTAAATTGTTTCTGGATAATTTAGCAGCATTTCCTGGTAGGATCAGTGCTGCCATGCATAGGACATACATGAACTAAATCCCTCTTGCTTTCTGTGATATCCTAATAAATTAGCCATGGATTTGGGCTCTGGAGCTGAAAGTGAATAAAAGGACTCTGCAAGTGTTTCCACTGAAGAGGGAACTACCAGAGAAGGGAATGGTAGTGCTCAGAGACAGCTCTGAATCCAACAGGACATGGACTCATGGGGAAAAGTCTCCTGGGAGAGATCTTTGGAGAGAAAACTCCTCTTAGGGCATAGCTGACTGCAAAGGGAAATCTCTTTAGTACAGGATGGTGAGCAAAGAATAAAAATTAGGTCTGAGTTTCATGGCTGGCATGTGACACAAACTGGGAGCTGCTACCAAGACTGGCAGAAGAACTAGACCTCACTCTTTGAAATGGGTCACCTTTTGAATGAGGAGACATTCAGGAACACAAAGCAGACTCGTGTCCTTAGAGTGTCTCAACCAAGGCTGTCTTTTTGATACCTGCTGTAAAATAGGGGGCCAAGAGTTAAGAAATAAAAATTCATGAACTACAGGCATAAGGAAGGTGGAAAAGTTTTAAGCATTTATAGGTTGCATATGGCTTTTTGTTTTTAACACTGGAACAACCAGCTCTGACTCATTTGAGACTTCTTGTACAGTTAAAGAATCCCAGAATGGTTTGGGTTGGGAGGACCTTAAAGCCCATCTCATTCCACCCCCTTCCACAGCAAGGGACACCTTCCACCAGGTTGTTCTGTCCCTTGTGTTCATAATTCCTCCAGGGGGAAATGCTTGTGTGACAGACAGGACATAAATGCCATGTATGTATCACTGGGAACTGACAGGTGGGTCTGCCGTGATGGCTGGAGGTGGATCAGGAGCCAGTTTGGGCTGAAATTAGGAGAACCTTCCAATTTCAAGAATAAAGTGCACCATGGGTGTCAAGTCAGCATTCACGTAAAATCCAGTGGCAGTTCGTCATACCCCAGTGGCAAACACTGGGATCAGAGTCACAGGGAATTTCCCAACTCCCTCAGCAGCTGCAGAGGTCTGAGAGCAGTCACTGAAGCACCTGGGTGTTCTTGCAGCATGGTCTTTGTTACATGGCTAAAATATCACAACAGCATTTGCCAACGAGTCAAGGGCACCTGGATGGTCCCAGCCATGGGGTGGCAGCAGGACCAGGACAGTGATTGTCCCCTATGCTGAGCACTCAAATCCTGGGTCAGTTCTGGGCTCCTCATGACAGGAAAGACACTGAGGGGCTGGAGCATGTCCAGAGAAGGGAATAGAGCTGGGAAAGGGTCTGGGACACCAGGAGCAGCTGAGGGAACTCCTGCAGAAAAGGAGGCTCAGGAGGGACCTTGTGGCTCTGCACAAGTCCTGACAGGAGGGGACAGCCGGGGGGGTCGGACTCTGCTCCCAGGGAACAGGGACAGGAGGGGAGGGAACGGCTTCAGGCTGGGCCAGGGGAGGTTTATATGGAATATCAGGGAATTTTGTTTCATTGGAAAGGACTGTCAGGCCCTGGCACAGGATGCCCAGAGTCATTCTGGAGTCAGCATCCCTGGAAGTATTCAAAGGGGATGTGGCACTTGGGGACATGGTTTTGTGGTGGTGCTGGCAGTGCTCAATGATCTTAGAGGTCTTTTCCAGCCTTAATGACTCTGTGATCCTGTGAGTTCCTCCCTGAGAGAACCTGGCAGTAATCCTGCAGTCCCTGTGCCTTGTGGGACACTGATGGTTTGGTGTCCCTTCCCTCTGCATCTCTTCATCCTTCTGCCCCACCTGCCTCACGTGGAACCATTAGTGCCTTTTTTAATGAATCATAGTCCTGTGGCTCAGTTGTCCTCTGTGACACACATGATACCAGGGAAGCAGAGCTCCTGGTGGAGCTGCTGGCAAAGATGGAATAAAAACCTTTCATTTTGATACTGGAGCATTTTCTGAAGCTTTTATAATTCACCATTGCTGTGAAACTGCTACAGGAGCTGCTCTGCTCAACCCATCAACCTGGAGAAAATGCTTTTCCCTCTTGAGTCACATTTAGTGTCACGAAGCAGGAGCAAATGTTTGAGTGAAAATGCTCACAATAATAGAAAGACATTTTATCTACTAGAAAGAGGTACAAGGTGGTTAGGCCATTATCAAGTTCTTAATGTAAAAAATGCTTTAGATAGAGGGAAACTGGCAAAAATGGGAAAATTACTCTTTATCAAGATTATGAAATGCTTTCCATTAACTGGATCCAACATATGCTCCTTGTTCTACACAATCTATCAGATTTAAAGGAAGATTTCTTCTAAAGCTGATAAAACCATTTTTGAAATATTCACTCTTTGCTCATTTGCATTTGCTTACAGAAAATTGTATCTACTGTAAAGACAGCAAAGCAGTAATTATTTAAATTAGTTTGATAGATGTTTAGTAATGCTTTGATTAAAATATCAATTTTAGATACCAGTAAGTTTGTGAAAAGCAGAGCGTTTAAATGATAATGAACTTTTCTTCAAGAAATAGTTTCATTCTGCACAAATGATTTGGAATGAAAAGCCCTTTTCATATAAAAATTTCAGGCACTCAAACAATGGAACCAGAGCAGAACTGAGGTCAATCTGGTGACCCAGCTGGATCATTATAAGACAGAAAAGGGGCCCATCTCTGTCAGATGAAATGTGGGTGGATCCCCCTCCACAAGCAAAGAGTTTTATTATGTGGGTGATGCCCAAGTAACACAAACTTGCCTGGAAAATTGTCCTGTAGGACTGACAGGCTTTGCTCAGGGATGAAGCTGAAGGTCACTGGCAAAAGCCAAAGACAAACCAACACATCCCTGGGAGCATTTCCTTTCCCAGGCCACCCCAGGGCTCCTGTTCCAGCCTGCAAGGAGTTGGTGAGCCCCGGAATCAGAGAGCAGGAGTTTTCAGGGATCTGCAGCCTGTTGGTCCCGCTTTGCACATTCATCTCCCCGGATAAATATTCATCTAATCTCTACATCATAATTTTCCACAATCTCCCTGCTGACTCTGACCTAAATCCTGTTATGCAAATGAAACTGAGTCGTTTCTGTCCTATCCATAATGGGTTTGGAACCAAGGCTATTTGTGTAAATCAGCTCTTCTCTGGATAAACATCTCAAATCCTTTTTCCCCCCTTGTAGTTCTCTATCCAACTGCTCTGCCTCCCCCCAGCTCTCTAAACTGGCAGTATCACTGCCACTGTGATCCTGCCCTTTCTGAGCACAGCACCATGATCACTGCACACGCTGAAAGAAAGGCAGAGATATTTACCCAGAGCACCTGTGGCTGCCCCTGGATCCCTGGAATTGTCCAAGGCCAGGCTGGACAGGGCTTGGAGAAGTGGAAGGTGGCCCTGCCCATAGTTGGGAGTGGAATTAGATGGATTTTAAGCTCTTTTCCAACCCAAACCACTGTGAGATTCTATGGTTCCATGATTCTATGATATATATAAATCTTTTTTCCCCTGTGTTCTCTTCCAACAGCAAGGTGTTAATGCACCTTAGGATGCATTACTGCTTCCCAGGTCTCTTTTACAGTGTTGGCACCAAGCTTCATTTTTCCTACCCAGTATTTTCTGGAATATTGACTCTTACCTGGAAACAACAGCATGATGAATTGATGTATATCAAACCACACCAATATTTTTCAGGGCCTTTTCTCATCTTCTCAGGGTTTTGCTGAATTTTAAGCTTTTTTCCTCACCTTCAAAAGGAATGGGCAGAGGAAGAAGATATGGTGACACTGGTAAAAATCTAATTTGGAAAATGTAAGGCTTTGGCGGGAGATTTGAACTGCAAATGGGCAGCCAGGGGTAGATTCGGTCTCTGGATTAAAGCATTTATGATTTGAAGTTCAGAAATGTGAATGACAAACCAGGGGTGACCCCCTCCTCCCACCTGGCAATTACTTTAATGTAGAGGGACACAAGCCCTGTTACCTATTGCAGCCTGAGGAATCAGCCTGCAAGCAGTAAAATAGATATGGAGCTGGCCAGAAAAACAGGATTTCTATCTTTTCTCAATAAAACTGTGCTTCTGAG
Source organism: Passer montanus (assembly GCF_014805655.1). Classification (NCBI taxonomy): domain Eukaryota; kingdom Metazoa; phylum Chordata; class Aves; order Passeriformes; family Passeridae; genus Passer; species Passer montanus. The sequence goes on along the minus strand of NW_024362605.1, from coordinate 679,299 downwards.
ACAATAAATTTCGGAGCAAACAGGAGCAGTAAGGGTGATGTAGGTGTCTGCTGCACTAATGAGCAGCATGCCAGGCTCTGTGCCATGATCATGAACCCAGGCAGGGGTGCACCACGTCCTCACCAGAGATTTAGTGCAGCAAGCCTCAGATCCTCCTAAGCAAAACTCAAAATGGAAATATTTAGAGCTTAGTAGAGGATTTTTTGCTAACGAGACTTCATTTAATTAGCAAATCTGTGAGCAGGGCTGATCAGCTATGAGAAAATCCTGTTTGGCTCTCACTGTGCTGATGTTTGCTGTCGGGTAGAAACACCAGGGAAGTGAAGCAAGCCCACAGCCAAGCTGCAGTAATCGCTGAAAACTGTCTGAAAAACTGTCTTTGCCTGAGAAAAAGATGGGGAAATGAAATTCAGCTGTCTCCCACGCCAGTTTGCAAGGGAGGGCTGAGCAACGTTTCACCAGCACCTTCAACATTTCTTTCACTGCACAGCTAAAGGCGACCTTGCTGCATCAGATTGCACCAAACAATTGTGGAACAGAGAGGAGGAGACAGATGCTAAAATAAAAATAATTCAGCAACAGCAAAGCCATTCCCATTGCCATGAGCTCGTCGTGAACCACTGGGAGTTTGTGCCAGCAGCTCATGTCTGCACAGTCCCAACCCAGCAGAGTGAGTCTGTAAAGCCATTCAAGGGGAAATACCTTTATGCTGATAAGGGGCAGATTTAGATGGCGTATTGGGAAGGAATTCTTCCCTTGGAGGGTGAGCAGGGTGCCCAGAGCAGCTGTGGCTGCCCCTGGATCCCTGGGAGTGTCCAAGGCCAGGTTGGACAGGGCTGGGAGCAGCCTGGGACAGTGGAAGGTGTCCCTGTCCATGGCAGGGGGTTGGAAGGAGAGGAGCTTTAAGGTCACTTCCAACTCAAATGATTCTGTGAGTCTGTGATTCTAAGAGATGTCAGTGCTACACCACGCTCACAAATGGCATCATCATGGAACATGGTAAGAGATTAATCACTGCTGTGTCTCACAGATGGAAGGCCACTGATTTGTCCTGGGTTTGGTTTTTTTTTTTGGGTTTTTTTTTTTTTTGTTTGTTTTTTTTTCTGAGTGAGCTTTGCATTCTCCAGAAAGATCCATGCAGATATTTTATGACCAAATCCACTGTCTCTTGTTTCAACTGCTGTTTGAAAGAGGCAAATTGGCTTTAACAGGCTCATTATCACAGCTGAGGAGAGGAAAGAAAGTCCAGCTGCTGATGGTGGATCAAGACAACATATCTCCTCTTGACCTTCAGCCCCCTTCACCCCTCCACCCTCTGTCCCTGGAAAAATCCCTACCCCATCGTGCCATGGTGTGAATCAGCACCTTTTGCTGGAGCTCTCCAATTAAGATTCAGCAATGCTGGGAGAGCAGCAGTCGGCCCACACTGGACTAATTAATTTTTCCTGCCTGAGTAATTACAGTCCAGAGGTGACCATGAAAGCCAAGCAAATCAATTTGTGTTTTACTGAGATCCTCATCAGTCACGGAGCACTAACCAAGAAGAAAAAAAATAACCAGGGACAGAGCTGGCCCCTGAACAGTAACCAAAAAAGGTTGCACTGAACCTGCTAAACTTCAGTGCTGGCAAATGCAGTCTTCAAAATATTTGTGGTTTGTTTTGTTTTGGTTTGTTTTTGTTTTGGTTTGTTTTGATTTGATTTGATTTGGTTTGGGGTTTTTTTGGCCCAATCACTCTGCTGCTCAAAAATTTAAACTCCATCTCCCTCACTGGCACTGACATTCCCTGCAACTGGCTCATTCCAGCCAAAAATCCTTCAAAGCTCAGTTTATGAAGATGAGCACAATCATTTTGCAAATGTCTCAGCAAGTTCTGGGAGTGAGTTTCCCACTTTCCAAACAGAGGCAATCTGCTGCTCTGCTGAGCCAGTGCAGTACCACCAGCAGCTGAACCTATCTCCCAGGAAAAGCTTTCCCAAATGTGCCAGGGATGCAAACAGACAGCTGTCTCCACACACCACTTGTTGATACCCTGTGAAATGTCTTGCTCAGCCACAACAGAGAAATCTTGTCTCCTGAAGCCAAAGATTCCCATCTAAATTTTTCTGCAGAGTTCATGCAGTCCTAGATGAGTGGTTTGACTGGTGGTATGGTGGAGAAGATCAAGTTTTTCCTACACTGCAAAGAACTGGCACACAGGGCTCTCCCAGGGGGTGTGAGGATTTGTGGATAGGAGCTGTCTCACCTGGAATGGTGCAGGTGGGGTGGAAGTGCCAGCTAAGAATGACCTTTAAGGTCCCTTCCAACTCAAACCGTTTCATGATTCTGTGATAGGATTGTGGGATTCTTCTGCCCACACCAAAGCAGGTGGAGGAGTCCATGGGGTGCACGTGTCCCAGAGTCACTCCTGAACATCCACTCAGTCTGTGTTTTCGTGGCCAGACGTGGCAAGGACAGTTCTGCTAACACGGTGTGTTTGGGCTGTCCTGAAGGCTGTCCAGGATGCCTCATCCCTTGAAGGAGCCAAGGAAGGAATAACCCCAGCTTATGTAGGCAGAGTCACTGTGGAAGTCAATGTTCCAGCTCTTCTCCAAGAGAATCAGCACCAGCAAACACATAAGCAGCATCCAACCAGTGCCTTTTTCCTGAAAACTTGGGTACCAGCAGATACCTGCAGACCCCCCAATGAACAATGTTGCAAAAAAATTCATATCAAGGAAGATGTGAAGGCCCCTGAGAAGCCACATGATGCTGTGCTGGAGCCTACAACCTGTGCCAGATCCAAGTGTAACCCATTGAGCTCAGAAAGGGCTGGGAGGGCTCTCTGAGACACAAGACAAAGAGAACAAACACAGAGAAGGGAGTGGGAGCCACCCTTTGTCCTGGGGGAGATTTGGGTCTGCCTGGCTGCAGAGATGTTCTTGGTGATCTGACAGGAGCTGAGGTGTTGCCCAAACAACATCCCTGTTACTGTTGGTGTCCCTGTTGCTATCACTGAAGGAGGTTTTGTTTGCAGGTATTATGACCTGGAAGTAGAAGTTTAGGAATGTGTAATCCCTAAGGAGCAGCACAGTCTCTTCCTGTGCAGTCAAGAGCACCCACAGAGGGAAAATGATTTAGATGAAGACAAGGAAGCTGCTGAGCTCCCAGACAGAACTCTGTGACATGGATGATACTGCAAAAAGCCCAGCAGAAATCCCTGTTTCCAATACAGTGGTCAAGAACATTCACCAGAGTCCAGAGGATACTGCTGGTGTGTTGAAGAAGATCTGATTGAAGAATAGGCCACAGACTGCAGAGACAGCCAAGTTAGAGATACAGGGTCTGGGTGATTTGCATAGGATTGCATTGGGGACATTAAAAAAGAGAAGGACAAAACAGAAGATGAGTGACATGGATGATACTGCAAAAAGCCCAGTAGAAATTTGTGTTTCCAATACAGTGGTCAAGACACATTCACCGGGGTCCAGAGGATACTGCTGGTGTGTTAAGGAAGATCTGCTTGAAGAATAGGCCACAGACTGCAGAGACAGCCAAGTTAGAGATACAGGGTCTGGGTGATTTGCATAGGATTGCATTGGGGACATTCAAAAAGAGAAGTACAAAACGTACAAAACAAAAGGATGGGATGAAATGGTAAATTTGGCACAAATGTGGCATTCTGGAGTTTTCAGGGAGAAAGAGGGGATCAGAATGGGAGTCAAAGTGTTGGAAGGGAGTGGCAGGACAAAGCTTTGTCACACCAGATCTATGAGTAGCCAAAGGAAGATTTTGATGATCAGAGTTTTTGTCTGTCATGGGGGTGAGAACCCACCTGCAGTGCAGTGGAGTGGGCTGCTACTGGTGTCCAAAGAGAACAACTCACCAGCAATATTTGGCCACTTCCCTTGCTGTGTTGTTTAAACCACTGACAGCTGGGCTCCAATGCTCTTTGCAAGGGCCTTGGGGTTGCTGCAGCTGCTCCTTGGAGTCCCCCTGGTTAACCCAACCCAACTCTGTGTCTGCCTGTGGGCCTGGAACCTGGGTCTGACCCTTTTCATCACCCTCTGGCCTCTTTTTTTTCTCCATGTCCTTCTGGAAGCTTGGGACAGTTCCTAAAACTGGCCACAGTAAGTCCTATTTGTCTTCCTCAGCACTGATCAGAGAGGAAGTTACTTTCCCTCAGTCGGCTGGGCACAACCCTCTAAATGTTGCCCAGGCCATGGTTTGCCTCATCTGCAATGGGATCAAGATCCTGGCAGACATCCCACACGAAGTGCACAGCTCCCTGAGCAGGACCTGTGACCTTCCAGCGAGACTGAGAGAATGCAGCGCTGTCAGAACAGGGAGCTGGCCTGATTCACCTCTGCCATGTTACAGTGCAGGGACAGACCTGAGCAAGTGGACAAGGCTGCTCAAGGGCATCTGGCTTTACCTTCCCCTTTAAAATAAATGTGTGTGCCTGCAAACACGTCTGTGGTGGTGTGGGATGAGCCTCACCCCCAGCCCCTCATGCAAGGGCAGATGGTTGTCTCTGCCAGTTATTTCAAGGTTTTGAGGGTGCTCAGATGTGGCATCAGCTGCATGTTTTATTTGGGCTGGAGCGGAGTGCCTTTGGAGCTGTTGTGCACACAGGACAATTGCTGCCAAAGGCTTTCCAGGATGCTCCTGTCTCAAACAATCCAGCTTCAGCCATTTCCATCAGAACTCATCAAAGGTCAGTGGCAGGGGTCTCAAAGCCAGGGCCAGTCAGGAGGAGAGTGGGATGGAGTGAGAAGAAGACTTCTGCCCCAATACTAATCTCCACATTCCCTTGTCCAACAGGCAGTGGGGCAACATTGCCCTGACAGATATCACTGGACAAAACCACCCTGCTACACCCTGAACATGAACTGGTTCATGGAGAAAATGTCATTGGCTGGGGAGGAGCTGGAGTTTGTTGCTGAGGTCCCATAATGGGGCTAGATGATGATCAAAGTGACCATCAGGGGTTCTCTGCCCAGATTTGCACAGCGTGATGGGGATTGCTTCATCCCTGGAAGTGTCCAAGACCAGGCTGGACAGAGCTTGGAGGAACTGGGGATAGTGACAGGTGTCCCTGCCCACGACATGGGGGTGGAACAAGATGGGCTTTAAAGTCCCTTTCTAACTTAAACTGGTCTGGGATTCTGCCATTCTCTTTAAGTCCATGGCCCACCATCCAGAGAAGCGCCACCTTCTATAAAAAGCTGATCCTATTAACCATGCTGCAATTGGCATTTGCGTTTTTGTTGGGTTTTTTTTTTCTCCCCATGCACTGAAGCTGCTTGGGATTTTATTTGGCCACCCAAAATGATGGCTTTTTTCCAGAATGGACTTTTCCTGCCAACACATTTATTTTTAGACATAATTGCTCTTCAGTTTCTCCCGATGAGCATGCTCTGAGGAAGCACTGCCTTCGGAAAGGCCCAAGCCCCGAGTTCAGCGAGAATTTGCAGAGAGGGACGGAATTGTTGGGATTTTTCGCTATGCTCTTTCTCCATGCTTCCTTCCCATCATGCCCGCTGCTGTCAAGGCAAAGACCTTGTTGTTTTGAGTCTCCCAACCTCAGCAGAGCGCAGACTGAGGGACCCCGAGGCGCTCTTACCGCAATGAATGGCGCACCAAGAGCTCTTTGTCCTTCAACGCAAGCGACTCTGAGCATGGCAAACCCACCCCGTGGGTCATGGACGATGATAAAATATTAATGACAAATAATTCATCAACATAGTCGTGTGAAAGCCAATTGGTGGTGACAATTACAAAACTTGCACCCCAGAATAATTATCTCTCACTGTAAGACAAAAATCTCCCCAAAATTCGCCCGCCCCTCACGCAATGGCGCCAAGAAGATGATTTCTCTTGACGCGCTGAACTTTTGAACCCAATGAAAAAATCTTTTTTTTTTACAAGAGAGTCATCGAAAGTTCATTGCCCTTTCTCACATTTGCACCACCAAAGGGACATAAGGAAAAACATCAAGTGTAATATCCGTCAATGTTAGCGAGGCATTCAGAATATATCACCGATGCATAAATAACCCCCATGAAACTCCAGTGGCAGGGGGAGGTTCTGGAAGAACGGAGATACACAACAATATTTAATTATAAATTGCATCAAAACAATTGTCTTTACTCATCAAAGGGTGTCTCACAAGCATTCCTTTGGTTCGGATGTGAGCCTGAAATCCTAGATGCCCCCATCCAAAAGCTTGGGATTTTTCTTGGTTGACTGGCTACTTTTTCCTGCCAAAGCTCATAAAAATCCAGACACCAATTTACTTAACACGAGGGGTGTGAAATCCCCACTTAGGGAAGGTGAATTTAATTGGAAAAGAAAAAAAATCATAAATCCAGGCCACTGAGCAGTTTGAATTGGCAAACTCTCTTGTGACCTCGATTTGTTGTGGTTTTATTTTCCTGAAATGTTTTTCCCAACACATGTTGGGTGGAAAAATCCACTGGAATCACCAAACATTGGGTTTTCTTACCTTTTGTACAGAGCAGTGGGTGCATACTCTTTGTCCAAGGCAAAGGCTGATGGAAAAAGCATCCTGGTAGGAGCAGCAGGAGGAAGTGGGTGGGAGGAATCCCAACCCACTCTAGAGATTAAAGACTTGGAAGCCTTTTGTTCTCTTCAAAGTAACATCTCCCACAGTCTTTTCTTGACTTGAGGCTGTCAGGGTCATCTGATCCTTAGTGCAAGATCAGTCCATGGTCAACATCCTCCTGTGCTCCCTTCAGCCTCCCCAGAGCTGTCTGGAATCTCTGCCCCACTGGGGTCTCTGTGGTGTGGAATCACAGAGTGGTTTGGGGGGACTTTAGAGATCATCATTCCCATTCCATCCATGGCTCTGTGGGCCACATCCCTGCAGCAGTTTTGTCTGAGAGTCTCCAAAGTCTCCCACCACAAGCAATGTTGGCACCCAGGGTATTGAGCAGCTGCTGCCAATGCCTGTGCAAAGAAAATTCTCTGGAGCACTTCCACTGCTACCCCAGGAGTTCTGTCAGGATTGACCCACAACACATGCAAGGAAGAAGTTCAAGCTCTCAGGCCCAGTGCTGTCTGTGATGGGAGACTCTAGAGACTCTCAGACAAAACTGCTGCCCACAAGGCTGTGGATGGAACAGGAATGATGATCTTTAAGGTCTCTTCCAACTCAAACCCTTCTAATCCTACACCACAGACACCCCAGCAGGGCAGAGATTCCAGTCACAGACAGCTCTAGGGAGGCTGAGAGAAGCCCTGGAGGATGTTGACCATGGTCTTGCACTAAGGATGAGATGAGTCTGACAGCCTCAAGTCTGAAACAGACTGTGGGAGATGTTAATTTGAAAACAGCTAAAGGCTTCCTAGTCTTCAGTCCCTAGAGAGACTCTTCTATTCCTTTCAAACACACATGTTAAACAATGTGGGTAAAGCACCCACATGGAACTTGGAGGAAGCTGAAATTACTGCACCCCCCATTTTCTGCTTGGACTGTTTGGGGAGGGACCCCTTTACTGCTTCCATGTCCTCACTGCCAGCAACAGCTCCTACTCTGGCTGCTGAAAGTGCACATTTGCTCTTTGCACAACAACTTCCCTCCCTTGAACCGTGTGGGAATACAGGGGGAGAGGGAAAGGAGGAAAGAAACTGCCCCAACTGGAGAGAGCCTCACGTTGCTGCCTTGTTGCCAGACCCAGCTCCCAGGTCTTGCCAAAATATACCTGGATGGGGAAGATAAAAGTCAACATGGAAATCTTACCCACAAGGTGTCAATATTCCACTCTCAGGGAGTCAGCTACCACCTCCATGGCTTTCAGAGGGAGACTGTCTGTAAAAGGGGCAGGAGCAGCTCCAGGCGATGTTTCCTGTGGGAGTATCCATGTGCTGGCCTGAGGCTGTGATCAGAAATCGTGTGGGGTCATTAAAACCCCCCTTATCCCGAGCTTTGTGTCAGCCTAGACCAGGCAGCCCTGACAAGGATCTGCTGTGGGAGCGGGGCCACGGCACATTCACAGAATCAGCCTGGGATACCCAGCTGAATTCACAGCTCCATAGTGAAGGCAGGCAGTGGGAAAAGGGAAATAGAAAAGGATACAAATGCAGCAGGAAGAAAGCTGAGGCGCAGTGTGGAACACTAAATTATTAGAGAATTATCTGGCAGATATGCAACAAGCAAAGTACTGAAATGGAGATGCTGTGCTTGGATAGGGATGTACAGCAGAAGGCACAGGAAATGTAACACAGAGCTTTGCATAAACTTAATATTTTGATATAAAGAGCAAGATACCTTAAATCATCATATCTGATTGAGAGTGGCAAAACAACTGAGCAAATTTCCAAGAGGGGAAACCAGCTTCTTTCTAAGTGATACAGAATGTAACACCTTTTTTTGTGTTTTGAAAAGTTGCAGAATTTAAGTTAGGGAGGAAATAAAGTCAGAGCAGCATCTCCAGACATGAAGGCAGTAGGAAAAAAAACCCAGAAATGTACACAAATAATTATTTCCTATCTCCAGGTATTTTAGACATATTTTGTTTACTAAAAATCAAGTGCAAATCCAAACTTTCTTTCCATGTACCAGTGAAAAAATTAATTAGGCTTACATCTTTCCAGTGAAAGAAATTAATTATTGTTTAATATCCCTCCTCTTTGCCCCATCCCCAATATATAGCTATAAAAAGGACATTTTAATCTGAACAAAAGGGTTTCCCATATTTAGTCCCTCCTGCCTCTTTCACTCCACCAGGCTGTGCTGTCCATGTGGATTTATTGTCACGCCACAGCTCACTGAGACTCGCTGGCTGTTACCAGGGTTTGGAGCATGTTTTCTTTGTAATAATCCACTGCCATTTTCTACACCATCCCTGGATTTATGACATTATTTATTCTCTATAAATCCCCATTGCCTTTTTTTCTAATGGCAATTTCACCCTTTGTTTCTCCCCAGCAGTCGCCCAGAGCTGCGGGCTGGGGGTGCAGGACTGGGGGCTTGTTGCACTCAGTAAATTAAATTATTGACATGCCCCCAGCACACACACATCCATATGTGTCCAGATTTGCTGCTAAAAATGCATATGCAAAGGAAAAAGGAAGAGCTCAGGAAGGATGGAGATCAGTAAAAAATTGCATTGTGTGGTGAATCCTTTCAACCAGAAAAAACAGAATTTTTTTGAAGTCCAACCAATCCTCCTCCAACCACTGCACAGAGAATCATCTGCCTGACCAGCCAGACCAGTGACTTGTGACATTTTCACATGAAATGATCTTACCTTTGACTCAGAAATTAATCTGTAAGATATTTACATTTGGAAAACAAGAAGAAGAAATCAGACTTGGAATTTTTATTTATTCTATTCTTTCTCGTGGGATACATGAATTTGTGGAACCAAAAAGGGTCCTTTTCAGCCTTGATAAATTCCTCAGGGATGGTGTGCAATTTTTTTTTTTTAATTTTATTTAACAAAACCAACAAAACCCATCTAAAAAAAAAGATTTCATGTTGATTTGAGCATCCTGCCCTCTCCCCTTGGTTTGGAAAATGAACAATTGATTATTCCCTTTCTGCTGCACAACCACTGACACTGCATTTATTTCCCTCTCTGCAAATCTTCCCATTGAGAGCATTCCCAGCTCCATAAATTCTCATGAATAATGTACTAACCAGCATAAATGTGACACTTTCATATATGTGGCCTGATCTGATTAATTGAGAACCACAACATCCTATTATCTATGTTATCTCATCCTGGCAGTTTATATATATTAGATTGACCTGAAATACACTTTTAATTGATTTTTATCAACAAATCCGAAGAGCTGTGGTTTGATTTTATTGTGCTTGTAGTGAGCCTGGATCTTCACTTAAGTTGAGCTGCATTTCATACTTTGATGGATTTTCCATTAAGATCACAAGAAAGAATCTTATTTAGACATTAAAATGTTAAACAAAACATGGCATAAAGGACTAAGAGAGAAGAATGCAAACTGATACAGTTAAAATTCTTACTAAAATAAATATATGATGACTAAAAGAAGATGGTGCAACAGAAAATAAAATTAATAATAATAAGAACTGTGAAACAGCTTGGCTAGGAATTTTAAAAAACCCAAGGAAAAAAAGTCCAATTTCAGTGCTAATATTCAGTGAAAGTGTGGAAGGAAGAGGTTTGATAGAGCACTACAATTCTTTGAGTCCCTCTAAAGAAAAATATGTATCTCTATGTATGTGAAGGCTGGTGGCCAAGGAACGAAGCCTCAGAATCTCTGGTTGGAGATGGGAAAGGGCCATTTCTGAGGGGGTGCTGCAGCCCCAGGGAGGGGGGGATGCCCCATTTGGGCTGCCAGACTCACCTGCCCCCATCTCACAGCCCTGGGATGCCTGGGAACATGTGGGAATTCATATTCACCATAAGGAAGTTGCAGATTCCCTTGCAAACGTGCCTGGGAAGGCCTGAGGAGTCAAAGCCTTCATCATGATTTGCCACCAGAAGTGCATTGGAAAGTAGCTACAGCTGCTAAGGCTGCTGGAGGCTGCAGGAAATTCACGTGCACTTGGTCTGTCTCTGAGCACAAACTTCATGGACAGGGTGAGCTCGTGGTAGAAATGGCCCAACAATGAGCCAAGATGCTCCTGGTATTTAGTTTGGCTGCTGAGTACCCTGAAACCAAAGAGTAAAGGCCAGAAAAGCCTTGATGAGAACAACCAAGGCCTCGATGAGCAGAACTGAGGCTCTCAGTGACTCCTCTTGGTGGCAGGGGGATGATGGAGGATGGTGAGCACAGGGCACAGGGGGGCAGACCCAGAGGCAGCTGGAGAAAACAGGGAAATATTGGATGTTAGGAATTCCTATTCCTGTGAGGGTGGGCAGGCCCTGGCACAGGTGCCCAGAGCAGCTGTGGCTGCCCTGGATCCCTGGCAGTGCCCAAGGCCAGGCTGGACAGGGCTGGAACCAGCCTGGGACAGTGGGAGCTGTCCCTGCCATGGCAGGGGGGCACTGGATGGGTTTTAAGGTCCTTTCCCGTCCAAACCATTCTGGGATTCTATGCAGCAAAAAAAGTATCAAAACTGTGAAAGGGAAATAAGAAATATACAAGAGGGGAGATAAATATGCAAAGAAGGAACACTGCAGACAATGGATAAACTGCCTTAAGAAAAATGCCTTGTATCTAATAATCATTGGAAAATCAACTATTATACAGAAGTCTGCAGACCAGAAAAAGCCAAGGAAAAAAAGCACAATAGAAGCAGTGCCTCAAAATATCAGATTTTATACATTTATGACACCAGCACATTCCAAAAAGGCAGACATTTTTTTTTTACAGCTCTGACTAGCACCAGATAAGGAAAAACCCTGGCAGAGGAGCACAAACAAGCAGGAAATTGCATGGGAAGTCAACATCAATGCTCTGTGAACGAGCAGAGCTACAAAGGCTTCACTGCATTGTGCTGAGGGAGAAAGCAAACCCAGAGCTAAGCAAAGAGAAATTAAAATTTTATGCAGGGTCTAAGGCAGTGTAAGACACAAACACACCAGAAAGGATATTTATCGGCCAAACAACACAGGAATCGTTACTTTCAGCAGTAAATTAAAGGAATGCTGACATGAAATCAGAGAGAAATATTCCATACAAACCCACAGGAGTGAAATGGGTAAGCAAACATAAAATATTCAGTCAGGATGATGCATCTTCAGCAAGAGAGAAATTGTTTCTGCTACCCAGAACTGCAGATATTGGAGTAACTTCAGAGACAGGAATTCCAACAGGGAACTGATCTCCCACACTTCCTTTTGCACTGAGAGGACCCTGAATGAGGCTGTGAAAATCTTGACCTGGCAGGAATTGATGTCACAGAGCATCAACCATGGCAGCTGGGGCACAGGGGGCCTGGGAAACCCACCAGGAGCATTGCTGGGATCTTTTCAGGGAACTATGGAGCTGGGAAAGCACTGGGAGAGGTGCCCAGAGCAGCTGTGGCTGCCCCAATCCTGGCACTGTCCAAGGCCAGGCTGGACGGGGCTTGGAGCAGCCTGGGACAGTGGAAGGTGTCCCTGCCATGGCAGGGGGTGGAACAGGATGGGCTTTAAGGTCTCTTCCAGCCCAGACCTTTCTGGCACGCTCTGATTCCATGGTTATTGGTGATTCCATGGTTATTGGTGATTCCACGTCTCAGCACAAGTAGCAGCACGCGAGGGTTCACTGCTGGAGTGGCAGGTGAGAGCAAACTCATGACCTGATCCCAGTGAAGGGAAGAGGAGCTCAGTCAGGAGTACAGGAAAACCACTCCAAGCTGCAGGCTGACCCAAGGGTGGGCTTGGGTGTGAAAGGTAAAAGTGACCCCAGCAGTGGCTTTGTACTGGCTGGAGCTGAAGTCTGGCAAGTCAAGGCTCTCCTGGGGCAGAAATCCAGCTGCTTAAACTGCACATTTTGGGGATCATGACTTAACCACTTGGGGCCTGAGCTCACATGTGGGTCTCAAGCAGGGATTGCTGAGACTTAAAGCTTGATCCTCTTCAAATTCACTCTTTAGGTCTCTATAACTTTTGGAAATTGCAGCCCTACACTCCCAGCATAGATTCTGATTACACAGCAGTTTCCTCTCAGTGTTTTTCCACCAATCCCCACTGAGTTCTGCCTGACTTGCATCAGTGTGATGGGAGGGAATTCTCAACTACTCAGCACTCACTGCTGTGTCTTCCTGGGGTGTAGCAGAGAAGCTTGGGGTGGGGTACAGGGGGATTTGGGGCTGCTCTTGGCACTCTTTTCAAAGCAGATCAGTTACTGGGGGAATGGATGGGCCAGAACAGCACTGTGCTGTCACCTTCCCTTCCTGGAACAGGAAAGGAAAAGCTTACAGCCTGGGAAGTTTAAGTTTTTACACCAGATCCATCCAGCTGAGATTCCTTTTTTAATGGTTTGCTCTGCGAGCAAGGAAGCAGTCTGGAAACAGCCCAGGCAGGACCAGTTTCACATTTGCACAGCAGCAAATCCCTTCCCCAGTGTCACAGAACCACAGAATCATGGAATCTTCAGAGCTGGGATGGACCCACAAGGATCAGGGAGCCTAGCTCCTGATCCTGCACAAGACAACCCAATGATCCCACCCTGTGCCCAAGAGCTTTGTCCAAACACTCCTTGATCTCTGTGCCGGATATTTTGCCTGTAGATACATGAAAGATCCATTGCTCTGCTTCTATTACCAGCTTCGAGTACAAGTGTTCCACCTCCCAGAATATCCTTCCAGTGTCACCTCTCTCAGGTCTGCCAAAGGGTTCTGGGCTCAGGAGCCTCCCTGAACTGTCTGCAGGTTCTTTCCCCACTCGCTGCAGCTGGAGGAAGGTGTGCAGGGCCTCGAGCACTGGGCATCACAAAGGCCCCTGGGAGAGGGAGTGACTGGGTGCTCACGCAGGGCTGGGAGGTGAGACAGGGAGCTGAGAGAGCTCCTGGTCCAACAGGAGAGCCAGGAGGAGCTGCCTGCCCCAGGCCAGTCTGGCACCACTATGGCTGGATGTGTGGCTTCCTTGGGAAGCACTTCAGGCGTGCCCAGAGGAGTCCCTGGGAGCTGATCCTCACCCCATCATCTGTTCAACAGGTTTCCAGCGGAGATCAGGTCTTACTCCAGATGAAGACAGCGCAGTTCCCTCATAAACTGAAGTGGCCAGGAGGGTGGGAGGTGAGCTTTGATTTAATTTAAGGCAATGAATGCCTTTACTGCCTTCCTAGACCCTCCTCTGTGCTTGTTCTGCTTGCAGGCCTGGGTCAGTGTCAGGGTGGGTGAACACCAGCTGCACCCACTTCCCTCCGGGTCAGAACAACCTGGTCCCTCTCAGGGATCCTTTCTCCCCAGTCCTCCTGCTCCTGTGACTTGTACCCCTTGCTGCTCACCAAGGGCTCTTGGGAAGAGCTGTCCCTGCAGGAAATAAGGCTCCCTCCCTCCCTCCCTCCCTCCCTCCCCAGACACCTTTAGGGCCTTTCCAGGACCCCATTAAAAAGGAAAAACATATGCCCTGCTCAGCTGCACACAGCTGTGGGGTGCCAGGACTGGGGCTGGTTCACAACCAAATAAAAGCCTTGCTGGGCTCACTGGTTCCAGTCCAAGGCTTCCCATCCATCTTCCTGCTGCCATTTCAGGGCTGTGTGGGCTGATCCTGGGCAGAGATCAGAGCTGGCAGGTGCAGACCCTGACCCAAAGATCCAGGAGGACCCCCAGCTCCACCTGTACACAAGTGTCTTAGGACTGCAGAAATATTTGCCTCAATTGCAAAATCAAACCCAAGCTTCTCCTGACAAATCCACATAGAAATTTCTTTTTTCCTTTGGAAAATAAGTAGGAGGGTGACAGAACCAGACACATGGATCTGTGACTATAAACTAAATTATTGATGTTCTCTTCTTATGAGTCAAACTCTTTATTGCAGCTGAATGTTGGATTATGACAGCCAATGGTCTGTGCAGACTGTTCACTGCATTATTTATATCAATCATCTGAGCTACACCTTGTTCTCTAGATGGGGGCTCTTTCAGGGTTGAAAGATCACTGCAGAGAAGAATTTGTGGATAGTAATTAAAATAAAATAAAATTGATTTTCATAGGACTTGATTTACAATAATCCCTTATATATGTGATTTTCCTTTTAAATTTTTTGGTTTTGTTTTTGTCTTTACACAGAATTGTCAAGGGATCAAGATTCCCATGAAAACAGCTGTGATTTACTCCCAACACAGAGTTCAAGCTGGGGGTTGGTTGCTTAGACACTGAAATTCCTTGAATTTCCTTCTCCTCTTTACAATTGTTTGTCAATCCACTGGGCATTGATACCTCCATGAATAATGAAGAAAAGGAAAATCACTATTGAAGTTCTAAGCTAAAATACTCAAACACGTGCACATATAAATTTGCAGCATATTTTAACTAAAGAACAAGTTAGTGACAAACAGAGTGGATAATTTATTGCTACACTTGAGGGTTAATTATTCAGATTAAATGGTTTAAGCAAGGTAACAATGGTATCTGTTTATCTTGCAGCCATTTACCAGGCACTAAACAAGTTCTGGGCATGTTTTCTCCCTTTTAAGTAGTCAGTATCTCTGTTGTTTCTTTACCTTCATATTTACACCCAAGCAGGATTATTGGGAAGGGGAAACGTTGGATAAAGCATCTAGAAAGGAAAGCCACAAGCAAATGCTTCAAACTTTACAATTCACATTTATTTTGAAAAAATGTTTTGTTAAAAATACTCCTACAAAGGCATTGGAGCAGCAGGTTTCTGTTTCCTTTATAAATACATCTGATTTATTTATTTATTTATTTATTCTCAGTAACATCGAAAGACATCTGACAAAGCCAGGGAAGCCCTGGGCTGAATGGAAGACACATCCCTGTGTAACAAGGACCTGCACATGATCTCCCCATTCACAATTAAAAAAAAATACAAATACTGTCATGAAAAGTGTTCTGTTGTCCTCAGGGTCACGGCCAACACAGAGCAAGAGAAGGAAGCCAGGGCTGGGAGACCCTGGAGCCCAGCTGATGGATCCTGGGGCTGGCGGCAGGGGAGGACAGGACACAGTGTTGACACCCTTGTCTTTGGGTGGCTGAAGAACTCACCCCATTTCCCCAGCCCACTCTGCAATTCCTTCCAGAGCCATGGCCACGAGGTCAGAGCCTGGCAAAGCCTCCTCTCCCTGCAAACCTTCCCTGTGCCTTTGGCAGCTCCTCCACAAATCTTCCAGGGAAGGACATTTTCCACAGATGCTGTCACATCATGTCCTGTGGGAGGACCCCATGCGCAGATCACAGGAGCCAATGCCCTGATGGACAAGAGAATTCCCTGCCACATCTCCCCCACTACCTCACTGCCACCTGCCACCTCACTGTCACCCCTCTGGGACCTTCTTGGGATTTGGTATCTGAGCTAGGAAAAGATCTTCCCTGCAAGGAGCTTTTTGGAATAGGAGCACAGACAGCTACCTTGGCTCTTCAGCTCCTCAGAAGCCCATGGGTAGATGCTGGCACAGGAAGGAGGTTTGGATACCTGTGCCCAGCTCATCCTGAGAGAAGATCTCTGAGCTCCCAAACTCCTGTTTCCTGCTCCCCAGTGCTCTCAAACCACGGCTTGGGGAAGTGAGAAGGGTCATGCCTTTATTTGGAAGCATCAGACTAATTTATCCAGCAAGAACTGGGACACCTCAGCTCTGGCTTCAGGGGCTGGAACACCCCCAGGCTCCCCAAACTTAAACCAGGGCCTCACAGCACTCCCTGGGTAGACTGAGCTCCCATCAATCCAAACAGAATGGCAAGGAGTGACACAAGGTCAGCAAAGCCCTTCCAAAGCAAACCTGGACATACAAATTGTGTTCTGACACTGATGGATGTGCTCCTTCTCCTGTGGCAAGAGGCAGGGATGGAGCCTTTTCCCTGAACTGTCCCAGGGAACACTGGCCAGGGATCCTGACACACCAGACTGCTTTCATACAACTTTCTACTGCTTTATCCAGGAAGATCTGTGTTGTGAGGTGGATGTTTCCAGGAAGAAAGGGAGGACTTTTTAATGGGAAGAGATGTAGCTAAGCAGAGGTTCCCTGCAGAGATGTGCTGAGCAAGCTCCAAGGAAGAGAATCCCTGGCCTTGGCCAAACCTGAACAAACCATCCAGCCCTTCCATACTGGGATGGGGACAGAGGGCAAAGAAGCAGCAGAGAGAAAGAAAGCTGTAGGTGGAGGACAGGCAATGACAAAGAAAAGGGTGCAAGAGTCACAGGATGAAAAGTGAATGGAGGAGGGCATCCAACAGAAATCTCCAATGCAGGGGCTGCGGATCCACAGAAGAAGAAGCAGATGCAAACCCCCATCTCTGATCCTTGATTTCTCCCTCTCCATCTCCAGCAGGATGGCAGGGGATGTGCTGTGATGTGGGGTCTTGAAGGACCATCCTGAAGAAGGGAGAAGCAAAGCCAGGACCCAGGCAGGAGAAGCTGGGTGATCCAGGACACCCACAGCCTGGCACCAGGGATTGCCCTCCTTGTCAGGGCAGCCACAGACTGCAGCTCCTGCTTAGAGTCTCCAACTCTTGCACCCTCCAAGGAGTCTTTCCTTCCTCCCCTGCTCAAAGCAGGCTTTTCACTGCTCAGATCCCACTGTTGGAGGGGACAGGAATGACCACACTTATCTGTCTCTCTGCCCATGACTGATCCTGGGCAGGGGGAACTGGGCTGTTTCACTTGCCTCCACTGTTGAACACCTTGAAAGAAAACTCTAGAGCTTGAGGGATGGATGGTCAGTGGTTCTACAGACCTGAGGGATCCAGCCACACCTGACAGCCTCACTCTGAGCAAGTTCTCACTCCAGAACCCTGGAGGATTTTCGGAACTCCTGCAATATGAGCTTTATTTCTCTGTTCTTCAGAGAATGGCCAACATGAAACCCAAAGCTCTGAACCTTGGCCACCTCACATGAAGGCTGGACTGTTCTTCACTAAAATCTGGGATTTTCCTATGATCCCAATGCTCCTAGGATCCTAGATACAGAAGCTGTGATTTTTAGAGGAAAAAAGAACCATCAGAGAACTCATAAACCCATCTGTTCCTCCTGGAGACCAGAGCCCAGGTCAGGCCAAGCAAGAAGCACTGATGCACCAAACCTGTCCCTTCCCTGGTCCCCTACAGCTCACAAGGGGCAGGAATGCAGTCAGGGACCCTTCAGCTCCAGCCTGGGCCTTCTCCCACACTCCTGGGCTGCTCTGCAAAGGGACAAAAATCCCTGCTTGTGCCAAAGACCTTTTCACTTGTGCAATCAAGGCAGACAAAGCAATGAAGGGTTTTAATATCTGTATCTAAGTTGTCCCCAGGACATAAAGAACAAATTCATCTTCAGAGCTGGGCCAGCACTCAAAACCAAACCTTGCACTTAAATATCTCCCTGGATCTTGTCCTGGAGCCCTCAACACTCAATGCCTGCTCTGGGGCCCCTCTGGGATTTCCCTGCACTCCTCCAGCCCAGCCCTGAGTTGCTCCATTGCACCAAGAGCTTTTTGCCCATTTTAGAAGGTTGTCCCTGTCTCCTTTCCTGCATTTTAACCTTGAGGAAGCTCTGACATGTCCATTTGGACTCCTGGTCAGATCCCCAAACAACCAGCAGGTCACAAGCCTGGGTCAGCCAATGCAGAGGGACAAATCTCACTGACCGAACCCTCTCTAGAGCAGAGGAAGGGAAGGACAGGGATCTCTCATACCCAGCACTCCTCAGGTCATGAAAGAAGGTATGAGGTAAGAATGCTTGCACAGAGAGCTTCCACATCCAACACATGGTGGAACACCCAGTCAGTCTCTCTTTTTGTGCTTTTCCAGTTGTTTGAGGCACTGAGGTCCCACTGCACCTCTGAGCCCCAGGGATGCCTCGGGATACACAAGAAATTGGGAGGAGAAAGCAAGTGGTTTCCTCTGATATGGGAAGCCCTTTGGCTCCACACAGAAATCCTTCCCCAGAAAGAGTGAAAATGGAAAATCAATGATGCCTGATGGAGTGTTTGGGCTTTTAAGAGATGTAGAATGTGTCAGTCCCAAGAATACGATCAAATAAAAGAATTTCTGCAGGAATCCTGTTATACACCCTGTGCCCCCAGGCATCCGTGACCCAGAGAAACTGGAAGAGGCATTTTTGTGTCAAGATCAGTCTATTAAAAGTTTGTCCAGTCACCTTTTGAATTCTAGAATGTTTTGGGTTGGAAAGGACCTTTAAGCCCAGTCCCACCCCTTGCCATGGGCAGGGAACATCCACTGTCCCAGGCTGTTCCAAGCCCCATCCAACCTGGCCTTGGACAGTGCCAGGGATCCAGGGGCAGCCACAGCTGCTCTGGGCAATCTCTGCCAGGGCCTCACCTCTCTCACAGGGAAGAATTTCTCCCTAAAATCCAATCCAAACTTATCCTCCTTTAGCTTAAAGTCATCTGTCCTTTTCCTGTTAATCCATCTAGTGCTGGCTATCCATGTTCCAGCCATGAGTTCCACCCTCCAACCACTGTGTTCTGTGCCAAGGAATATTCTGCTTCCCCTGCCTTCGAGCTGCTACTGTCAGAAACAGTGGCTGCTTCTTTCTCACCTTTCTCACATCTTTCCTGATTTATGGGCATGAAATTTTTATCATTGTGGTTTACCTCTGCCAGAACCAAAAATCAAAATCTATTTATCTCTTATACCTCCCACAGATTTCTGGCTGTTACAGAAGCCCTGATCTGGCTGCACCTATCTGTATATTTATTTCTTCATTTCTGTGTATCCCTTTTGAGTGGAGGAGAACAAAAGCATCTCCAGCATTTGCAGAGCCAGCACATCACAAATTCACTGGCTCGTGACCTTGTGTGAAGGCTCCTGAATGCCAATATTTGCTAGCAATCAGAGATTTCACATTTATTCTCCACCAGCAAAGGCCAAGCCAGGCTGTGGGTTTGCCACACCATCTGTCCCAGACTGGTGATTTTATCAACCTCCATCTCCCAAGCCAGCCCACTCAGCCTGGGGTCAGTGAGCAGGAAGTGCAGACAAAAGGCAATTTGGGGAAAAGGGGGATCTGACTGCCAGCTTCATCCTCGGGTGGAGTAACGCACTTCCCCCAGTCCTCATGGAATCCTGGGATGGTTTGGGTTGGAAAGGACCTTAAAGATCATCCTGTTCCAACTCCCTGCCATGGGCAGGACTCCTCCGTGAACTCCTTCCATTAGTTTTTCATAACACAGCTGTTTGGCTCTTAAAGACAAAATTTATTCCTTCCCTCGCAGACTTAGTTGGAATAACCAAAGGATATGGCACAACACCTGTGCCAGAGCTCCAGACTGACCCCAGAGGTAGAAGCTGAAGCTACAGTTGAGGCAAGTGAAAAATTCCTGAAGTTTACTGAAACAAAAGAGCTGGAAATGGATGAACCAAGTGTTTGTTGTTCTTTTTTAATGAAGGCAAAATGGAGTTCCTGATAAAAAATGAGGCACGCAAGGCTGAGTTGTGGTTTGTTTGCAGGGGTGGCAATGGGGCACCGGGATGTCCCATGGAATCAGACAGGGAGACAGAGTGGCACTGCTGCTGCACTCCTGCAGAGCTCACAGAGGAATTTCTTGCAGAATTTAAAAAGGAGAAAAAAGGGAGAGATACTGCTGAATAACTTTTAAGACAGCAGGAATGCAGATTCAGGAAAAGATTTGTGGGGAGAGAGGACTTCTTGCTTCCAGTCCCAAATTTCTGCAAATAACATTTGTCAGTGGAGTTGGCAGGAGTTTACACAGGGACAGCAAGGAGGTAAATTCCAGGAAATATTTGGAGAGTGCAGGGAGTTTTCTAGGAGAGCAGTGGAAGATTGGAACACATATGGAAGCAAACACAGGCCAAGGTTGTGTCTGGGAAGGGTAAAGAGTTACAAGAAGCAAAGACGTCCTGAACAAGTTTAAATAAAAAAGGCCAAAACGTGACCGTAGATAAAAAAAGTTGAATCCTGTATGTGAAGAACTTGCAAATATGTAACATTTTTGAGGATGGAAAAAGACCTACATTAAATCAGCCTCGAGTCAGACATGCAGGAAAGATGATGATTTACATTAAAACAATAAACTCCACTAAACCAAACCAGACAGCAGTGACACTTCCAGCACTCTGTTGTACATCCAAGGCAGTCCCAGATTTATTGCATCATCAGAGGATACAACTGTTAACGATGCAGCAGAGTTCAAGCCCTGACTCCAGGATTCATATAAATCAGCCTGGCAAATATAACAAGAAGTTTCCTCAGCTGCTCAAACCCTCCAAGAGGTTCTCTCTACAGGCCACTGCTAATCCACAGCCTGGGTGAGGATTCCTGGGAAAGAACCTTCCCTTTAACCCAAATTCCAAGAACAGCTTCAGGGAGTGTGGGAAAAGCCCTGTAGTCCAGCCAGCAGCTGATGCTGATGAAGGTCCCTCTCCTCTCCTCAGCTCAGCTCAGCTCAGGCCAGGAGGGAGCTGCTCTGGGCAGTGCTCATTAGCCAGTGGAGAGAGCAGGTCCTGCTTTGGGGAAAGGGCTAAGAGGAGCCAGCAGTCCCTGTGGGGCTGCTCTTGCAAGGCAGAGCTCACAAGGATGAAGCTCTGCCGTGTCCCCAGGTCCTCCAGCCCCTGCCCTGCACGTGGCTCTCCCTCACCATGAGCTGACCCTGCTGTACAACTGCAGTGAAGCCGTGGGGTGGATCCCAGCCCACCCTGGGATTACAGCACTAAAGGAACCCTGCAGCAGTGGGAAACCCTGGGACAGCCACGTTTATCTGGGTCACATGGAAGCCCCAACATGGATTGCTGCCTTTGGGAGCTGCTGCTCGGCACTGAGGATGTTATGGAGAGGAGGAGCTCCTCAGCTGCTGAAAAGCACAAATCCCCACTAATTCATGAAAGGCAGTTCTGAGGGTTTACTGGAGAGAGCAGACCCTTTAGGGAGGGGATGTGCAGCTCACAGTGCCCTGTTTTGTGTCCCCACAGCCACCAGGACAAGTGATTCCTTATGGCAGTGCTGTGCCTTACAGGGCTGTTTTTCCTTTCTCCTTCACACCCCTGGGCTGTAATTCCAGAAAACATATTTTAACTTTTTACTGTCTACATGTGCTTTGCCTGCTCTGCCCTGTGATGCTCTGCAAGATTTGAACTTATCACTGAGAACTTCCAACCTGCTCAGCAGTCCCACTGAACACCCTCCACAGGCTGATCCTCAGCAGGAAATGGGAAGGGGAGAAGGGAAGGGCTGGGAGGTAGATTGAAAGGTAGAGGGGAAATGTGAAAATTGCAACAAGCTGCCTGAAAATCTCCATGTGATGATTTTTGTTACGTACCCACACATGCACACATGCACATGCACAACAGCATTTCACAGTGTCAATGTTAGCAAGTGCCTTTTCCCCTTTTCCCCTTGGAACACGCTGAGTTTTCCATTAGACTCCCACTTCATAGCAGTACATTGGAGACCCATGAAATAAATGTTATTGTCACTCCAGTGCCTCTGCCCTCACTCTGCAGCATGTGCCAGAGGCGTTTACAACCAAAGCACTTGACAGGAACTCGGTTCCTCGTGCTCCCAGGAGAGCTGAAGGATGCAGAAAACTGCAGTGTTTTCTGGACCATGCCTATTTTAGTCCAGCTCTCCATTAGTCCTACACAGCCAAACACAGATGTCACAGCCGTGTCTGGGATAAACAGATGGGAAGGTGTTACTTTCAGTACCACCACCACTGTGTGATTTTTGGTCAGAAGAAGAGACAGGGATGTGCTTTCTCTGTCCTGCAGATGGCTGCCACAGCTCTGGGGGCTGTGGCACTGGGACCTGTCCTTCACAGTGGGCTGGGTCTGGCAGGTAGATGTGTCTGAAGCAGCCAGCGAGGAGATTCAGTGCATTGAGACAAAATGTCTCCAAATGAAGAAGACCTGAAGTGCCCTTCCAAGGCTTGGGTGGCTCTGTAGGGATGCTGCCTGGACATTGCTCCTCCTTAGTGTCTGCAGCAGTGCAGGGGGTGGCAGAGAACAGTCAGGAATTGTCTGGGGAGGACAAGTGAGGGGCATCATGTGCTCCTTCCACATGGCTGCCCCACAGGAATCTGCTGGTGAGTTTTGGAGGCAGAGCTCTCCTGGCAGAGCTCTGGGGCACGAGGTCACTCCTGGCTGTGGCTGGGCATTGGCACAGCACCATCCTGTCCTCAGCCTGCATTGCCATCAGAGAGCTTCACATGCCTTTGGGGCACAGTGCCAACTGCTCCTTGTCAAAGCACAGCAGCCACGACATGGGACAGACCCACCAGGGGAGGCTCCCACACCACACTGGGACTGGGCACACCTGGGAGCTCCTGTTTCCCTGTGTGCCCTCAGCAAACACTTCCTGTGGTTTAGTCAACTCCAGTGATTTTTTATGTCCTTTCAAAGCTGAGCCCGTCACCTGACCAGGAGCAAGTGCTTTTTGGATGCAAAGGCATTCCAAGTATCCCTTTGGATACAAAGGCTAAACCAGGCTGGATTTAGGGCATGGCTGCCCATCCAGGTACCACCTGCACACCCCATGCCTGCAGCCCACTGCCCCTTGCTCCACACCACTCTGGGGCTGTCCCAGGGCATGCCCTGTGGGCACTGAGCTCAGGACAGGACCCTGGCACCCAGCACACACCTCCTGCCGGGTTCCCATCAGTGCAGGCAAGCCCAGAGCTCAAACCCAGGGCTGAACTGGATGCAAACACAAACACAACACTGCACTAGAGATTTTGGATTAACAGGCCCTGGGGGGACAATTGAAAAGGCCCTGCTGCTGGAGCACCAAACCCTGGGACAGGACAAGAGCTCACAAGTCTCTCTTGTAGGGACTGCTCTGGTGCCACTCGCAAGGGCTTTGTTGGTGGATCTGGTCTGGCAGTAGGAAATGCTAGAAGTATTTAATAAAGGGCCTCATATTTTACAAGCAGTCTGGGGAGATGGTGTCTGGCCACAGAGGTCTAGACAGCTTGGGATTTTCATCCACAGCAGACACACTTCCTCTTGGATTCAGCTCCTGGAAAATACAGCCAGGCAGCTCCCAGTGAACGTGCCTTCAACTCCTTGCTGCCAAAAACAAGAGGAGGAGCCCAGGAATGACATGGCAATGGCAGATAAGGGCTTGTAAACACCAGTCCTGAGGCCATGACCAGGAGATAGGTGGGAAAATGCCGCGTGTGGAATGCTTCAAAGGATGCAAGGTGGTGTTGAGCATGGAGAACAACCTGATTCTCATCTGCACCTCCCTGCGCTCAGCTGGTGGCATTCACACATCCCAAAGACCTGGTCAGTAACTAAAGAAATTTTTTTCAGTTATTTACAAACCTATTGATTGATCATTCAGCTTCACCCACAGCATTTTGCCTCTGGAGAGCTGGGATTGGAATTTTTGCTGTCCTGGGCGCTCAGTGAGGGGCTGAGCCTGAAGCTGCATCACCCAACGAAGGGACAGGGTCCCCAAGGCACAGAGCCCACCTGCACAGCCTGGCACCTGCAGGGACCCATCCTCACCTGGAGATAACACAATCCCCACTCCAAAATGCTGTGCCACGAGCTCCTCTGAGAGAACTGGGCTTGTCCTGCCTTTCTCATGCACCAATCCAGCACCTTCCTCAGCAGCCAGACACTTCCAAAGGGCTCTGAAGCCAGCTGTGGAGTCATCATTCCCTCACAAAAACCCTCCACCCTCCCACATTTCCCTCCCAACCCCCCTGTGATGCTGCTCACCCCCGAGTTGAGCTGGTGGCCATTTCACTTTGGCAAACACCTGGAACCCCAACAGCCACTAACATCTGTTGTGCCACGACCAATTGGAAAGAACAAATAAGCAAACAGGAGGAAATGTGCATATAAAAAACCTTTTTCTCCTGGCATATGGTCAATAAGCTGCAATTTTTCCTTCCACAGGGAAGGGATTTAAATTCTTGGATGATATGATGCTTGGAGATGTCATTTCTTTTTCATTAAAAAAAAACCAAACCCCCAACCAACCGAAAATTTCCAACCCCAAACTCACAAATTGATGTTAACAAAACAATGTAAAAGGACAAATCTCCCAACAATGACAACCGAAAAATAAAGGTACACGTCAGCATTTGTAATCAAAAACTACTACATACTGTACTTGGGAAGTCTTCTGGGAAAAGATCATTGGCATCTAGAAAGGATATCACTAAAAGTCTTGAGCAATGATATGTATGAGACACGATGCCATTGGAGGGTGGATGGACGGACCCTTAGGAAACTGTCACTCACAAAACTGTTCCATGACAAGAGAAAATAAGAGATGTAAAAAGGATTGGTTTTCCCCATCCCCACCCCCCCAGGCGTCACAGATTCCTTCTCATTCGTTGGAAACAGCCTCCTCGAGTCTTAGTTTATTTGTTGTGTTTTTGTTTGTTTTTTTTTTTAAAAAAAGTCTTCAGCTTTTGAAGGAGTCCATCAGTTTCTGAGATGCACTTGGTTTCACAGCACCAAAGAGCTTCAGCTCTCCCCGTCTGATCTGCTCACAGGGGCTCTGGGGAAGGGCCTGGCTCACAGCATTCCCAGAGCCCACGGGAGGAAGAGATGTGCTTCTCGTGGCCTTTCCTTGCATTCCTCTTCCTGGAGAAGTCCCACTGCTCCAGAGGTGCCTGGGTCCAGCTGCAGCAGCCTTGTGCAAGAGGAAACATGAAGCTGCTCTTTTCTCTTCCTTTGGAGACTCCCATTGGTCTTGGAGCCCTTTTCAAGAATGCAATTGCTTTATTATTATTTAAAAATATTTTGTAGTTTGTTCATTTTTGTTTTTTTGTTTTTTCTTTTTTTCAAAATAGTTGTCTTTTTTTTTGTTCCCTTTTTCCATTGCTTAAATTCTAGAAGCTCTTGGCAACTTCTCATTGTTGAGGACAGGGTGTTCCCTCCTGCTGCCGTGATCCTCAGAGCAGCTGCCTGTCTCTGGTCCATGCAGAACACTCAGGAACTGGAGCTTGGACATACAGGGGCAAAGGGGAGCAGGGCCTCGAGGAGGAGGAGTGGGAGGACAGGCAGCTATCAAACCTCCACAGACTGGATTTGGTTCATCTGTGCTCTCATCACCTGGATACTGTTCAGAATTTTCTTCTGGTGTCCTGCTAAAGTGACCCCGACTCGCAGAATGTCCCTTTGGGAGGAAAGGAAACAAACACAAATATCAGGAGGTATTTTCTCACAGCAGAACAAGATCATAGATGGTATTTAAAATTATCTTTAAGATCCCTTTCAACCCAAACCATTCTGTGATTCTGTGATTCTATGATTCCCTGATTCTGAGTCCATGAGAACAGTATTTAGAGAGCTGAAGTATGCACAATTTCTTCCTGAGTGCAACAAACAGATGCAAACCCTGTGAAACCTCTACTCTTTCACTTTTTCCTGCTTATTGTCCAATCTTTGCACTTTCTACCTACCTGCAGCACCCTCAGAGTCCTGAACCTCAACAGAGAGTGTGAAACAAAATGCCACAGGCTCTGCTCTCTGCTTGTGAGTCAATTTGTCTTAAATTTTTTACCCATTTACTGTTTTGTATTTTTGATTTTCTTTCATTTTGTGACACACTAACCCATTTTTTCTACCCCTGGAGACATTGGACAGGGATGTGCTGCCCCTCCTCAGTGTAGATCTGACCCCCATATGCAGATGATGCTGTTCATGATGCTTTTCCTTTGAGCAGATAAGACCATGAAGTGATCAATTTTTACACTTATCCTTTTGTTAAGTCATGGCAATCTCATTTCTGGACAGCTATTTTTTATAGATTTAGACATCTGAGAGAAATCAAAGTCATGCCGAGAGCCTGAGTGTGGCTCTAAATTGGTCCTATCTGTGTCTCCAGCTGAGTTTGCTGTCATCTCCCCCTTGGCGAATAAACCTCAGTCATGAAATCTTCAGATCTTCTTCTTCTTCTTCTTCCCATCAGGGGATGGGAGACCACGTGACCCAAATCTGACCTGAAGGAATTTCAGGTGCCTTTTGTCCTTGAGTGTTAAGAACAGACATTTAAGGGGAAGATGGCAAAATCTTTGCCATTATTAGAGTGGAGGTTATTGGGCAAAGAAGGGTAGAGGGGAGCTCCAAAGGGTGCAAAAAATTCTTCACTTGTGTCTGTAAACCAGAATAAGACTGTGGCTCTGCACAATCCTGTGATTCCAAGCCTTCTGCCCTAGACATTAAATATTTGATTGGATATTGGGAAGGAATTCTTTGCTCAGAGGGTGGTGAGGCCCTGGTTCAGGCTGCCCAGAGAAGCTGAGGCTGGCCCTTCCCTGGAAGTGTCCAAGACCAGGCTGCATGGGGCTTGGAGCAAGCTGGGATAGTGGAAAGAGCCTTAAAGCCCATGGCTTTAAGATGAGCTTTAAGGTCCCTTCCAACTCAAATGGTTCTATGACTCTTGAAAGATAATTTGGTGTCCCAGGTGTCCAGACAAACCAGTGAAAATCTCTTCCAGTAGGTCAGTGTTGAGACCATGTGGATTTGGGGAAGTGAGTCAGTTTTCAGGAAACATTCACACTTTGCTGGCTTTCCAAATCTGGATGAATCAGCAGCTCCACTGACATTCCTATCAGCTTCTGCAAAGGCCAGTGAACATCAGGGGTGGTGTCAAGTCCTGTTACACCACAATTTTCCAAGGAAAAAGGACTTGGGAGTGTCCTCTCTATTGCACATTCAGCCAAGCAGGTGAGGAATGTGGAAGTTTGCCAAAACTAGTGGGACATGAGCTGAGGATGCCCTTGGAATTGTGGTGAAGGCTCTTGGAGAGGATTTGAGGGACATGGTAAGGGACGGGGAGAATTGGTGTTTAAGGGACACAGGATGTCTGTGAAAGAACAGCCAGCATTAGCTGGATTGTCTGCATCCTGCCTGCTGTCAGATATTGCAAACAGCAGAACCCAGGCAGGGGTGGGTTGTGGTCTGATACCTCCCTTTGGTCGAAGTTCCTCCCTACCCTTCAGAGAGTCCCCTCCAGTGAGCTCTTTCTCTTTCTGTTGTATAAACCCAGCCAATACTGTGCCAAAACTGTCCTCAGGGCCTTGGAATTGCACTACAGATGTCCCAAAACAGAACTGCCACGGGAACTTCCCAGCAGCAAATAAGAACAAAAAGCCAAAGAAAATCACAGTGGCTGTTTGAGAGAATGGATTCTGACTCACTGGTAGATTTAAGATCTGGGTTTAAGCACAAATCCAAAATCCTCCCTGGCCACCACGCTCAGAGACACTGCAGCCCTTAGAGATGGCTCTAATGCTTGGCCCTTTCTGAGGGTTTCTACAGATACCTGCAGCCAGCCACAAATCTTTCAGCAGAGGCATCAAAGTCCCAGTCAGCCACAAGGGATTTCAAAACCCTCCAGAACTGGGATTTCAGCTGCCTGATTTCTCTAAAGAACCTGCTAATAATCAGGTGCTGATTGTCACTTGTCAATTGTCATTGCAG
This sequence comes from Passer montanus, assembly GCF_014805655.1. Classification (NCBI taxonomy): domain Eukaryota; kingdom Metazoa; phylum Chordata; class Aves; order Passeriformes; family Passeridae; genus Passer; species Passer montanus. The sequence goes on along the minus strand of NW_024362605.1, from coordinate 651,355 downwards.
GATAATTTTTGTAGATGCAGGACACTTTTAGTGGATGCAGCACAAACTTGAAACCACCCCCCACAAGGGGATCTTATCGAGGTGTGTGAGGGGACATGGCAGAGGCTGGAGCCAGGCTCTGCTCCGTGTGGCAGAGCAACAGGATGAGAGGCAATGGGAAGAAATCAATGCCCAGAATGCGTGTGAAATCTCTTTCCACAGATATAATCCTGAGTGAGGAGCTCTAGAAGCTGAGCAGGAAGGTTGGACTGGATGACCTCCAGTGGTCCCTTTCAACTGTAACCACTCTGATTCTGCCTTTCTTAGGCACATCTTTGCACCATGCTTGTCTCCATCAATACATCAGCCATCCAAGAGGACTGCAGAGTTCAGAAGTGCTCTGGAGAATTGTCTGATGCCAGCCTGAAATCTCAGTTTGTCCTATGGAGGGGTTTGGACACCCTTGGCAGGGGTGTTCATTTTCACAGAGTGGTAATGGGGAGAGGAATTCTGCAGGTGCAGAGTGACAGACACATGGTCTAGAGAATGACTAGATTAGAAGCGGCTCCACAAAGCAACAATTCCATAAAAGTAAAACTACATCACATGAAAACAAAATCTAATTCAATACCAATTGTTGCAAAACTGCTGGGACTTTTCCTTGTGCTTTGGGACTCAAAGCCTGGGCACTTACTCTACAGTCATCTGAGATACTACATCAAAGGTGGTGAAACCAGCACTGGCAAAGCTCTCCTTGTACTGGCTCATCTTGATGGCATCCAGCCATTCATCCACAGTGTTGAAGCTGGTGTAATCCGGGATTGTGCGGTCAAGGAGGGGGAGGTTCATCCTGAAACACAGAAATGGGCAGTGACAGACCAAGAGCTGCAAGGATGACTGCTCCTGCACCCTCCAGCAGCTGGAGGCACAGGATCAGCATCATTCACAGTGCACACACTGCCCTGTAGTGTGGAATTCCACCCAGAAATCACTGTTCTGCCAAGGGAAGCACTGTGCAGAGCATCAGGGAAGCCCTTCTGGATCAGTTCCTGCAGGAGAGGCAGCAGCCATCAGAGATGATAGGATGCTTTAAATCCTGGCTGCTCACTGGGAGAAAGCTCATTCTCATATCGGAGCAGTACTTCCCACAAGCTGCTGCAAACCACCCAACCCAGGAAAACTCCACACTGCCTCACGGGGCTTTATCTGCTCCCAGTGCAGTGGGACTGGAATAACAGAACAATCCCACCACCCCAGCATCCCCATGTACATGAAACCAAGGTGCTCCTCTATGTGCAGAGTGCACTGTGCAAGAGCTGCCTGTGCTCACCAGAGCTGCCCAAGAAGAGGGACCTTGACATCTGCATCCCTGCTCTGTGGATGCCCCAAGCCTGGCAGTGTCCAAGGCCAGGCTGGATGGGGCTTGGAGCAAGCTGGGATAGTGGAAGCTGTCCCTGCCCATTGCAGGGGTTGAATGAGATGGACTTTAAGGTCTCTTCCACCCCGAGTTGTGAATTCTATGATCTTTTAATGCTCTCCCTATAAAGGATCAAACACAGGTCAAGCTCTAAAGTAGCTCTGAGAGGTGCAAGGGTGGTACCACCAGGACCCAGAGGACACCAGACTTGCTCAGAGAAGCCAAAGGACAAGAGGAGGACAGAGACATACCCAGAGGAGAGAGGTGCCATGGCTTTCAGGCTGTTTGGATTTCGGATCATTTTATCCAAGGTGTTGACAATTTGCCCAAATTTGGGCCTGTGGTTCCGATCCTTCTGCCAACAGTCAAGCATCAGCTGGTGAAGGGCATTTGGGCAGTCCATGGGTGGTGGCAGCCGATAGTCCTGCTCAATGGCATTTATCACCTGCAGGAAGAAAAAGAGGCATCAGTACAGCTGTGATAAAACCTATTTAATTCATAAAGCGCCTTTTCTGGGATCCTGAGGGTGACTGACATGACTGATCCTGTAACCTGTACTCACTGCTGCCTTCCCACCTCGTCCCCACCTCACACTGTAACTTCCAGCCCTCAGCAGGTCAGGTGAGGTGTGAGGTGTCCTGGGAGGTGCCACCAGCTTTGCTCAGCCATCCAGCCTGGGTGGCTGATTGTCAGGAGCAGTCTCCTGATCTGGGGAAAGGAGCACCCCTGTTGCCCTGACAGGATGTGTGATCCCACAGCTGCAAGCAGGGGAGTCAGAGAGAAGGGATCATGCTTCCCTTGCACACAGCACAACAGCTTGCTGAGAAAACAAGGGGGGTGAGTTACAGACAGGGAGCCCATCCCTGTGTTTTCCATCCCCCAGTGGTGTTTTGTACTCCTGACACAAGCCAGCTTGTCCAGGTGAGAGGGTCGTGCCATGGCATGGGAGGCTCAGTCAGCAGAAACAGCTGGCTCTTTCTGCAGGCCTGTGCAAGTGCAAAACACCATGGGGAGGACTCAGACCCCAGTCAGCAGAGCCCAGGAGAACTTGGTTGCAGTGTGCACAGAAGAGCTGCAGCACACCTTGCCAAAGTCATGCTGCACCTCCAGGCTCATCCAAAAAGGCTTTGGTCTCTTCTTATTGCTCCACACAATCCAGGAAAATGTCTGGTCTTGCAATGTCCACAAGGGTTGGAGCAAGGACTGGAGGATCTTCTGGAATGGAACAAAGACTGGAGGATCTTCTTCAAGGGGAACTCCAGCTCCCTGCACTCAGCCCTCAATCCTCTCCTGGGTGACAAATGAGGATGGAGCTGCTCCACTTCTTCCAGGAACATCTGTACAGGCAGGATTCTCCTGCCTCCTTGGCCACGCACAGCAAAGGCACTGAAGGATGAGCAGAAGGAGTCTTGAACACCAGAGATGGGCTTGTGCATGGCAACAAAACCCAGAAGTAAGGACAAAAACCAGAACTGAGGATACTGCAGAAATCAGGAGCAGATCTTGAAATGTTGAAGTCTCCATGGGAATGATGGTCAAGGGAAGGAAGAGTGCCAGAACCTCCCTCAGGGATCCTGAGGAAGAACCTCCATGTCTCTGGCTATTCTCACCATGGGATCAAGGCTGCCATGGCTTTGTCCAGCCATGTCTTGCACACTTCTGAAGATCTTTCTGGTGGGATTCCCTATGGCTGTGCCCCCATCCTGGGGAAGTCTAGACATACTCGTGATGGTGGACATATTGTTGAGTAGGGAGACTACACAGAGAAAATTAAGGATACTGGGATTGGGAATGGGTATGGGAATGGGAGAGAAGCAAGGAAGAGCTGGTGGCTGATCCATGCCAAACAATCCAGAGTGTGAGATGGGGCATCTGGCAGGTTTGAGATGGCCTGTGGCTCTAGGCAGAGAATGGATTGGGAGTGCTGGAGGCACTGTTGTGTGTGGCCAAGCTGCTGGGCAGGCTGACCTGAGACATGGGGCTGGCACTGCTGCTGCCAGAATTTGCCAGATGGAAGAACCCAGTTCTGCTGCCCTGGTTGGACATGGTGGTGGCCCCACGGGGCCTGTGAAGGTCTGACCAGAGGTAAGTCCTCTACAAATCACTGACAGGAGGGTGGAACCGGGGAGTGATGGTCTCTTCTCCCAGGTAACAAGTGGCAGGACTAGAGTAAATGGCCTCAAGTTGTACCAGGGAACGTTTGGATTGGACAGTAGGGAAGGGACTGTCAAGCATTGCAACAGGCTGTGCAGGGAAGAGGTGGAGTCACCATCCTTTAAGGCTTCAAAAGGTGAGTGGATGTGGCACTTGGGGACATGTTTAGGGTGAACACAGCAGTGCTACGTTGATGGTTGGACTCACCGATCTCAGAGCCTTTTCCAGCCTCAAGGATTCCATGGCTACTGATGCACTTTGTGCAGCTCAGGGAACCTCCCAAGTGGTGCTAAGCCCCAGCCCAGCTCCCTGGGTTCAGGGCCAGTGCCAGGGGAGGCGCAGGGTGGCAGCAGCTCCACGCAAGCAGCAAGCACTCCTCTCTGTTCCCAGCGAGTCCCGCTGCCATCAGCCACATCCCAGAGGCAGCCCCAGCTCTCTCCATGTCCTCTCCCAGCCACCGCCCCAGGCGCTCACACCCCAGGGTCAGGAGGGTAATCTGCCCTCAATATCCGCCACGTTCCTCCACAGCAGGACCAGCTGTGCTTAAGTGGTGACAGCTTCTGGGGAACCGTGTCCTGCAGCATGGAAAGGGAGCAGGGGCTGGGGACAGCGACGCGCAGCGGGAGGTGCCAGGGACAGGCACAGCTCTGCCATCCCCGGCACAGCGATCGGTGCTGCCGCAGCCGCGGCAGGAGAAACCAGCTAGGGAAGAGCTCCAGGAGAAGGACAAGGCACAGGGAAGGTACAGGAATATCTGGTGCAGGACACGCTTGAAACTGAGGTGACAACAATGGCTTAGCAGGAAGGGAATTGTCCTTGCTGAGAAATGCAGACCCCAAAGTCCCATCCCTCGGCTTCCAAGATCTGATGGAAACATTTTCCTGGTGTAGCAGAGGCTGTGAACAGCCAAAGGTTCTAAGGCATCATCCCCCTGCTCCAGGCTTAAGAATTCATATTAATAAATTTCCCACCAGGCAGTAGGGAGGAAACAGTCCCACTCTAGAGAAACCTGATGTGGCACAGATGGAGATCTATTGAAATAGAAAAGGTCTGATCTGCCATAGGGACAGGAGGAGGGACAGGAGGGACAGGGAGCTTGGCCCTCACTCTCTCCCTGTAAGGCAAGGCCTTTGGAGCCCACAGGATGGTGGAGACAAAGTGCATGTCTGCAGGCTTCCAAGGGACTACCCAGAGGCTGCTCTGAGAAGCCAGCACTGGGGAAGCCAGCAGAGCTGCAAGAGCCAGGACAAGCTTTCTACATCCCCTAGGTCCACCCAGGACCTTGGTGTTACATTCTGAGTATTCTTTATGTGAGGGCAGCTGTTCTGAGAGACAGAGTTAAAAGAAGCCTTCTGACGCACACATGTAGATGAAGCATCCTCACAGCACTCACTGCCACTGGCCAGATGGGCTTTGACCCCAGGTACCACAGCAAGAGGACCAGGGAGAATGGAAATGGCATTGCTGTGCTGAGGGCAGGGAGTGCAGCCAGGGGCCACCCTTGCAGGAAACACACCCGGAGCAAGGAGTGCATGTAACTGTTTGACATGAATTAGAGCAGAGGAATGAAATATTTAAAATTGAGCATGTTATGAAGTACCTCGTGGTTTTGGTTTCTAGCTGTGCCTAAATTACTTGGCTTCTTACAGACCACAGTCCAAGCTTCCCACAGGAGATTTCATGACCATCTAGCAGATGTCCTTGACCATGGCAGGGGGTTGGAAGGAGATGATCTTTAAAGGTCTCTTCGGACACAAGCCATCGTGTGGCTTTGTAACAGACCTTCCTGGAGTGTCTGTGATCCCAGCAGATGAAGCTCTGCTCCAGAGGCTCTCAGCTCAGTGACATCTCCTTTTCCACTCACCTGCTCCTTCCCTTTCTCGGCACCTGCCAACACCCCTGGGGTGCTCCCGTTAGCCCTGTGCAGTGGGTGCTGTGCCATCCCCAATCTGTGCCACAGCAGCACCATGGGGCCACAATAAACCCCAGATCATTCCCATTACTGCTTCCAAAGGTGTTGACCTTGGACACATCTGCCATAACAGAGAAGGCTCTGGACCTGCCAGAGGCTGGGACAGGCTGTGGACATGCTTTGTCCTTGCCATGCTCCCCATTGCAGTGTTTCTGCCCCTGCTTTCCCAGAACTCACATCCTGGTTGGTCATGTCCCAGTAGGGCCGCTCTCCGTAGGACATCACCTCCCACATGACGATTCCATAGCTCCACACGTCGCTGGCTGAGGTGAACTTTCTGTACTGAATGGCCTCAGGTGCCGTCCAGCGGATCGGGATCTTCCCACCCTGCAGGACAAAAGCGGGATGGTAACAGAGAGAGCAGGAGCAACTGAAAAATAGCATGTCCACACCTCTGTGATGTTCTAGTAAAATCCCAGAAGGAAGGAAGCACAGGACTGTCTGTCCCTCAGGGTGGATGTGAATTGTCCAGTCATCCTGGAAGCCTTCATTGACGATGGTGATTCTTCTCATTTGGTGACCTGTCCCAACACCCTCCTGAGGAAAGAGCTTTTCCTGTTGCTCACCTTGAACTCCCCAGCCACATTTTTGTCTATGACCCCTTTATTTTATCAGCTGGTGCCACTGCAAAGAGTTTGACTCTGTCTCTTCGTTACTGCCCTGAAGGTCACTGAGAAGTGTCCCCTCAGTCTCCTTGTCACCATCTTAACCAAGGCCAGCTCCTTCCCCCTGCCCCCTGCTCCTGGCATGGCAAAATGCCCATGGTGCTAACAGGGTCTTTGGTAGAAAGTGAATGCCCAGGAATGTAAAAAACCCAAACTGATCTGCCTCTATCCTTTCACTGTCACCTGGCTACCTGCAGAGCAGAATAAAGGGAATTAGATCACCTTCCTCTTCAGCCTCCTACAGCTTCCACTCTTTGAAGTCAGCAGTAGACCATTTCTGGCCTGAGTCCTGGTGCCCCAGTCTGTCTGTGGATCTACAGCTGATCCACCATGTTCTGATCCTTCAGTATGGGATGGGGGGGTCACTGGTGGGAAATGGGATAAGACTGGGTGGGCACTGGGGTCTCTGTCATCCAGCTCTGGAGCAATCAGGGTTCTCCACTCCCTCTGACGAGTTAAGCACAGAAGTGGCACACACAAATGGGGACACAGGGATTGAAGGCTCTGCTTAAGCCCTTCCTGCCTCCTGATTTTCTACCAGGGGCTTTGGACTTGAGCCATTCACTCAAGGGATCTTCTGAAGGGAAAATCTTCCTCTGTGCTGAAAAAATAAACAGAAGTGTCTGTGTTTTGTGGCTGTGAGAAGATTAAAAAACATTATATTTTGTCAATGAACAACTGCCACGTCTTATTAAGGGTCTCCCAGGACTCCATAGTACTCAGCCCCAGTACATGCCAGAATAATGAAAAAAGATAATGTTTCTTAATCTTTTCGCAGCCACAAACCTCAGACAAAACATTGTTTTCTACAAAAGGGGAAGACGAAGCAATCCATACCAAACAGGATGTCCTCTCCATCAGGCAGACTCCTGACAGAACTCCTGGCAAGCAGTGGATTTTAAAAATGGCTAAAAAGAAGTCCTAAAGAAGAATTTAGACTTTGGAGGGTTCTGAGTGGGAACTCAGTTCAGTGACACTGCCTATCTCTGTGGGGGTCTGACCTGGAGCTTCACCACTCCAAAGACTTTCCAAAGGTCCAGCATGAACCTCCCAGGCCAGAACTTGTGGCTTTTGCTCACCCATGGACACAAGGTCATTGGGAGAATGATGATAAAAACCATTTTGCAGAGGAAAATACTTATTATACAGTAGGTGCATATAGTCTGTCATTATGGATAATAAATATCCTGCTACAGTGCCCACAGTTCAAGGAGAATAAATTAGCAATGATGAATTTATTACTAGAGAGAAAAGCTACAGGCATAAAACCAGGGATAGAGAACAGCAGTAAACACCATGTATTTAGTTAACAAAGGGAAATTTAATTGGCTGTAAGGGATATATGAAAAATAAATGTTATTAGTGTTTGTAAAACCATTGATGGCTGTGTGAGATGGATCAGCTGATGTCTGAAGCTACACAGATGAGAATAAACCCACACATTTTTAGGTGTTTGTTAGGTATTTAGCTACCGATAAAATTTACTAAGAGCTGTGCCAGGCAACTCATCATTGCCAGCTCCAAAAGACCAGGAGAGGTGATTTCCTACAGGTCATGGCCCAGCTCTATCAACACTGATTTCCAAGGATTCCTGATGTGGGCATTGATCCTCATGCACTGTGCAGAGCATTTCTGTGTGGTATTAATGAGAACTCCTGGCTGAGCTCTCATTGAGCAAAACCAAATAATCCTCTGGTCCTGGGGCACCTCCTGAAGCCTGACATGAGCCACAAGTTCTTGGTGGCACTTGCATCTATGGCACCAAGGTTTTCCTGGGAAGTTGTTACATGAAGTCATTTTTAGGAGTGTTTTTCTGTTTAAATTGGATACTCGCTGGAAGATCAGTATCTGGCACCCACCCACACTTCCTACACTTTCAGTCTGTCCTTCTTGGGGCTGAGCCAGTGAGATGACATGAGGAAGGACAGCAGGGCAGCATGACTGGACAGTGATGGTAAGAAACCCAGACTTGCTGCCCTGGGAACAAATCTGTCAGGGTAGTGTCACTTCTCAAAGGATCCCAGGTGAATCATACGGGGAGGGCGCAGCACATGATCCCAACCAAGGGCTTTTCAGGGACATGTGTGTGTTTGCAGGCACATCTGGAGGAAGGCTCAACTATCCACAAGAATGACAGGACCTTGCAAGGGAAAATCTTCTTCAGTTTATTTCATCGCTCTTTCTCGTCTGGGACCTCTCCACCGCTGACACCCTGAAACAGTGCTCCCTGCTGTCAAGGGGGAGGTCCCTCCTTCCTTCACCCCTGCCCCTCCCTGGCCGAAGAGCAGCATTACCAGAGCACTGGTGTAGGTGGGGTCGGAGGTGTCGTCCTCCAGGAAGCGGGACAGGCCGAAGTCGGACACCTTGCACACCAGGTTGCTGTTGACCAGGATGTTGCGGGCGGCCAGGTCCCGGTGCACGTAGTTCATGTCTGCCAGGTACTTCATGCCCGCGGCAATGCCCCGCAGCATCCCCACCAGCTGGATCACCGTGAACTGCCCGTCGTTTTGCTGAGGGACACACGGACACAGGTGACAGGAGCACATTCACAGTCCAGGCAAAAGCCAGGAGCTTCTTTCCACACCCCCGGCAGGATATTCCCTCCCAGGGAGGGTGGGGAGTGCACAGCTCACAGGGGTTGGGAGTCACCTCACACATCCCAAGGGCACCACTACGGCAGCTGCTGTCACCCCAGAATGCACCCACCCTGCACAGGAGAGCTCAGAAGGGACAATTTATTCCCATTGACCAGATTACTTTCTTTCGACAGAATCAATTATCCACTTCAAACCCAGAACTAGAAATATTTAGAAGAGCAGCTGGAGGTGGGGTCCTGCTGGGTTAAAGCTGTGTCAGACTGTCCCTCCATGGGTGTCCATGGGTCAGTCTGGATGTGTACCTGTGGGCAGGCAAACACAGCCTCTTGCTGGGATGAGTGGACAGACACAATAGAAATGACAGCCCTGGTGCTGCCACCTCCAACACTGTTCCCAAAACACAGAGCTCTGGCTATGCAGCAGCTGCCCCAGTGACAGGGAATGGCTGGCAGGGAAGGCCACTGGAAAGGCAACTTTCCCCCCAAATCCCCTCTGTGCTAGCACAGCCTCTAAAGCTGTGCACTCCCAGATCTCTTACCCGCAGGAAGGAGTCCAGTGAGCCATTCTCCATGAACTCAGTGATGATCATGACTGGAGAGCTCTTGGTGACCACCCCCTCCAGGTGGATGACGTTGGGGTGGTCGAACTGCCCCATGATGCTGGCCTCACTCAGGAAGTCCCGCCTCTGCTTCTCCGTGTAGCCAGACTTGAGGGTCTTGATGGCCACAAAGATCTCTCTTTTGCCTGGAAGCTTGAGATGCCCACTGCACACCTCACCAAACTCCCCTGTGAACACAAGGTAGGGCCTATGAGCCTTCTCTACCTCTGCTGTGCCCTCCAGGGGACCCCTGGCCCCAGCTGCGCCCTCCCTGCCTGTCCCTGAGCTGAGCACCCACCCCCTGACCCGTGTGCCCTCCCTCTCCAACCCCCCAGCTGAGGAACACTGCATGTGGGATTATATGCACATAGGAACTGATGGTCTTGCTTCTCCTGCATTGGACTCCCCTGCTCCTTCTAGTCCAGCCTGGGGCTAATTAAGATCTTAAGAGGCATCAGTCCTAGTGGCATCAGGCTAAATCCTCCCAAATCCTGGCACCGTGAAGGAGCCTGTGCTGCTGAGGGCCAGCCAGCCATTCCCAGGTCACCTACCTGCCCCAATCACCTGCTCGATTTTGACACAAGAGATATCGATTTCTTTTGCAAATTCCCTGACAGCCTCATTGGGATCTTCATAGGTGAAAGGATCGATATAAATCTTCATCCCTGGAGTCACTGTGCAAAGGTGAGGGAGAGAGTCAGACAAATGGATGCAACTGGAATGATTGGCATCAAGGAAAAGAGAAAACGTTTTGAGTGACGGTCTTTTTATCTCAGCAAGTTGCATAATCAAGGCTCAAAGCAGACAGAGAGAAACAGTTTGAGAAAGAACATGCAGAGCCATGTTCCACAAGACTGTTAAAACTGTTTTTAATGAACACTGGCCCACAGGTCATTGTTGGGGCAGTAGGGAGCTACATCGTGAGCCTGGACTAGAAACTGCAGACTCCTCCATGGGGGATCTGTCACCCTTCCAGGAGCTGTGCAAGCAGGAGGCACAGTCCTGTCTGCCCTCTTCTCCTGACTGGCACTCCTACCCAAGGCTGGGTTCCCTCTTGGGAGCCCCAAGAGAAGTAGTGGGACACACTAGGAAAATCACAAAAGACAGGTTCCTCTTGCTAGGCTGAGCAGGGGACACAGTGACATGTCATGGGAAAGGCAGTGGCCAAGGGACCTGGTGAGGCTGGACTGCTGATGCCACATCCCAGCGACCTGCACTGTGGGACAACCCTCACCTGTGCTTCTCTCCCTTCTGTACTTTTCTGGCCCCTGGCTCACTCCAAAATGGGCTGTTTGGAGAGCAGAGCTCACAGCTCCCTGCACAAGGAGCCCCACACAGCACCAGACTGACTCCCAGCTCCAGGATGCTGGCTGTATTCAGGGGGTTCTGCAGGGCTCACAGGCTCCCTGGGCCATGGCAATTTGCTGCAGTGTCTGCCCAGCAACCACTGCTGGGGACTGAGCAGGGACTGAGCCTGGCCAGGTGTGTTGGGTGAGGAAGGGGCTAAAAGGCACCCAGGCAGCATCAGCTCTGCTGCATCCTGTGGCACCAGCCTGCTCCAAGTGGTGCAGGCACAGTGATTAAACCCATCCCAGCCTGGAGCTGTCACATCCCACACCAGGCCCCGGGAGAACGTGTGAATGTGTGTTTGCAGCCCAGACTGACAAACAACTGAGAGCTGCATTTACATAATGTCTCCTGAAAAGTGTCATTTTTCCTGGTAAGTGATAGCGAGGCAGCCAGCACAGGCTGCTGGGGCACAGGGCTGCAGATCTGCCTTTTGGGACATGTTTCCCAGGTAAAAGCAGCAGCAACAGTGAGTCCTGAGTGGAAACACTACTGGTGTTTTCCATGCTCTGAGCATAGCATGGAAATAAGGTATTAAAAGGGCAGAAATCCTGAAGCTGCAAGTAGAACATGAGGAAAATCACAACTGAGATTGGAATAAAGCAAGATTAGAGCAACAGGTCTCTAGTGAGAGGAGAGAAAGGAATTTGAGGGACATGAAAGCAGGGGTTAATGATAGAATCATGGAATGATCTGGGTTGAAAAGAATCTTAAATGACCTCATCTCATTCCACCCCCTGCCATGGTCAGGGACACCTGCCACTATCCCAGGTTGCTCCAAACTCTGTGCAACCTGGCCCTGGACATTTCCAGGGATGGGGGAAGAAGGATGCACTGGGGTGAGGCAGGGTGTGCAGTGAGGCTGAGCAGGAATACTGGATGTGAGGGAGTGCCTTGCACAGGGATGTTGGAGGAGGGAGGCTATAAGAGAGGGCATATTAGGTATTGTATTATATACCTATATATATAGATATATCTCATATCTGCTGGGAATCTGGGAGCACTGGGATGGGCTCTGGCAAAGGTCTGTGGGTGCCTACAGGGGACAGAACTCTGCAGGACAAGGACAGGTCAGGGAAGGGGTCTCACTGCTGCCCAGGAGATGGGCAAAGCTCAGGAGCTGGAGGAGCAAGACATGGTGTGCTGGCAGATGCTGCAGCACAGAAGATGGTGATGCTTCAGGGGGTGTTGGTTGTCACAGAGGTCTGGAGGACACGCTCAGGAACCTGAGAGCGTGCAGGGCTGAGAGCAGGGCAGGATCAGGGGCAGGGGGGATCTGGGGCTGCCCTGCCCACACACACATGCACACCCTGCCCAGAGCCCTCCCTGCAAGCCCCGAGTGAACAGGAGCACGAACCGAGCAGCGAGCGGCCCCCCAGGGCTGGGGGGGGCCCCCGGTACGTACTGTGGCCACTGGTGTAGTGCTGCAGCTTGTCCGTGTACTCCGAGTCAGCCCGCTCGAAGCCCCGTCTTCTGGAAGGGAAGGGAGACCTGAGCACAGCATGGGCCCCTCGGGGCCGGGGCTGCACTGTGGGGGCACCTCTGTCCCCCCGGTGCCATCCCCTGTCCCCAGCGCCCGCGCCCTGCCCGGCCCTGGGCTGTCTCAGCCTGCCCTACCTGTTGCACACGATGCCGATGACCACCACGGCGATGAGGAACACCAGCCCTGCCGCTGAGGAGCCGATGATGAGCGGCAGCTTCTCCTGCACGCTGGTCTGGTACTCGGCTGGCACACGGGGAGAAGGGAACAGGTTACTGTGGCACGGGCTGCACCATCCCTCATGAGGTCATTGAAGTCAGAGGACAGCCCTGAGCATGGGCCACGTTTGATCCCTGGCATGGCTTTGGTCCTGGGCAGTCAGGACTTCCCTCTGGCTGGGGGATGTGTCCCAGAAGGAAGGTTGGATAGAGCTATTCCTTTTGGGAGGAAGGTTTAGTTTTGTGGGTGCATGCTGTGCCTTGTCCTTGGCCACAGGGCCAGAAAACTGGCTTGGTCTGTTTTATTTAGCGGCACAAATTTAGAAAAGAAAGACATGGCTCTGTGTTTGTCATCAGCAACTGTGCAGGTAGAAAACATAAATTTTGTTTCTTCTACATCCAGCTGAGCAGACACATACCAACAACAGAAAAGCTGGGCAGAAACTGGGGTCTTCCCTGCATGGAACAAGCACCCAGGCCTCTCTCCAGGTCTTGAATGTGATTTCTCAACACACCCTTGGGACTGATAGCAAGGGGACAAGCTGCTTGTCTATCTCCACATCTCTCGAGACCCTGAGTCACCTTTACAGAGCAGCTGCAGACTCACCTTCAGTCATGGTCTGGAAATACATCTTCCCACTGTAGCGGCCGTAGCCGGCCACGGTGCGCGCCCGCACCTGGAACACATAGATGGTGCCAGCCTTGAGGTTCTGCACTGCCACAGTGTTGGTGGGGCTCTTCACTGTGGTCGAGTTCAACTCGCTCAGATCCTACCACGAAAAAACAAATCTGTCATCAGCAAAAACAGTCCAGAATCAGGCATTGTACTTCTGGGAGGAGGAAGGGCAGGAGACCAGGGTGGACATACCACCAAGGTCTGAACAAAGAGTCTGAACAAAGTCTCCTCCTGGCAGGGAGACACAGACTCAGGGATGTGAGTGTGGATATCCCTAGGCTATTCACCACGTCCCAAGAAAGGCTCTAAAGAGGGCAGTAGCTACAAAACTCATGTTGCTTCTCTAAGCCTTGAGGTCAATGGAGATGGGAACTTCTTCCCTCTTTTGCGCCTTTTTCTTAGCACTTTCCTCCTTCCCCATCCCCTCCTGCTGTGCCTTAGCCAGCCTCAGCACAGTCCATTTGCTCTTCCCCAACTCCCATCTCCCTTTGCCAGGAGGTAAAGCCCACCTGAACAGTGGGTTTTGGACCTCAAGAGAAGTTCTGCTTCCACCCCACTGCCCAGAGCCTGCTTCTCCAGGGGCCAAGGCCAAGTTTCTGAGGCTGGGGACCCCAAGACCATATTTCAAAGTGACAGTGAGACTATTTCTAAACTTTTGTTTTGCCCCTTGTCTGCAGTTTTGTAGCTGAGGACTGGATCAGTCACACAGTGGTGCAGGAAGCTTTGCATTTGTGTAGGTGATGGTTCCATCTATGCCCTTAGGAATTGTGCCCTTCATCCAGAAGCACTGGTGGATGGGCAGGATTTCCATATACAAGAGAACAGGTAGTCCCTGTCTCCCAGGGACATGGAGTCAACAGAGGACAATGACAGAAGGTCCTGAATGTCGCCAGTGAAAGGTGGCTGGGAGCATGGCTGCCATGAAGTCCCAAAAGTCAGAGTAAAATAGCAATGCCAACAGCACAATGCTTCTGGAAAACAAAGAGCTCTTAGGAAAGCCCAGCTGTGAGCAAGCTATGGAAGATGTCCCTGCCCAAGGCAGGGGACGCAATGGGATGGGCTTTAAGGTCACTACCAACCCAAACCATCCTATGATTCTGTGGAACACCTGGGAGACCTCCACTATTAACACTGTTCAGGAACACTTTTCCCTTCTAAAAACTACAATATCTGTTTTATGCATCTGGACTTGGTGCTGAAGGTTCCTGATTGTCACTGGGGTCCCTGGTAATTAGACTGATGGCAGTGAAAAGCTCAAGTACAGATACACACACAGCAAGGAAAGATGAGCACACAGAAAACTCACGGCCTCATTTGTCTGATCAGGCCTCAGCACTCCCTTGGACCTTTCCCAGGCAGGCAAGGAGAGAAATAGGTCAGGAAATGTTTACAGTTTTAGAGCTTAAGGGCTTGGATGAATCCTCCCAGGCCCTTGGAGGGTACTAACAACACAGTTGTCTTAAAATAATTTGTCCAACTCTTTTGGAGAACCTCAACCCTGCTCCTGGAGGATTTTAAATGGAATGTAATGGCCAAGCCTGCAAGGTGGTTGATAGCCTGGGAAATTGATGTTTGCCTGGCTGACAGGAGGAAGGTGTGCTTGTGATGTGCTCTTCTCTAAACCCAAACCACAAGGAAAAACCATTTACACCTCTCCACCCTCCCTTATCAAACCTATTCCTTCTCCTTGGCATCACCTCTCCAGAACCTGCACGTTCACCTCAAACACTTCTCCCCTTTCACCTCTGGGCTCCTCCAGCAGGCCAAGTGCATCCCAGGTGGTTTAAAGCCCAAGTCCAAGCAGAGATTTGTGGTATTTGGGTTGTTTTTTTTTGTTTTTTTTTTTTTTTTTTTCTTTTCCCCCTGATGATTTTCTTTTGAGTTAAGTCCAAGCAGAGATTTGTGGTATTTGGGTTGTTTTGTTTTGTTTTTTTTTTTCCCCTGATGATTTTCTTTTGAGTCTGGAAATCCTAATTCAAAATAACACACTGGTTAGATTTTGAGTCCTTGTCTGGTTCCCCCTCCCACGAGTCAAACTGAAGCTGAAACCAAAGTCTGATCAACAAAGAAAGAGTCTCTTGAAACATGGGTGGGCTGCGAGACACCCAAAGAATTTATAAAAATTACTTCTAAAAAGTCGTATTCAAAAAAAAAGAAAATTGAAAGTGAAAAATCCAAGAAAAAAATGTCAAGCGACTGCATTTGGCAGAGTTCCTATGAGCCTGCACAGTGACATCTGCCATGGCCCCGGGGGCAAACACAGCAGGACACAGCCACGCCAGGGCCGGGTGCCAAACCATCACACAGCTGCATTTCGGGATGCCCACGTGTGGGAGCAGGGTGCAGCCAGCCACACTGGGGCTGCATCTGTGGCACCCACAGCACCTGGACTCTCATAAGGATCCACCACTTCTGGGGACAGCCCAAGAAGATTTGTGCCCTCAGCCAGGTATCCCATCAGGTGGGACAAGGAGAAATGGCTTCAAATTGTGCCAAGAGAAGTGCGAGTTAGATATAAGGAAACATTTCTTCATGAAAAGGGTTTTCAGGCATTGTCACAGGCTGCTCAGGGCAGGGTAGAGTCCCCATGCCTGGAAGTGCCCAAGAAATGAGATGCTACACTCAGCAATGTGGCTTGGTGGGCATTGGGTGAAGGGTGGAATGACTGATCTTGGAGGACTTCTCCAACTTTAATCATTCTCTGAGTGTTTGAATGCCTCTCTCAAATCCACTGAGTCCTGGACAGTGCCCAGTCCCAGTGTGGCCCTGGGCAGGGACCGAGACTGCAGGTAGGCTATCCCAGGGCTCCCTGGCAGGGTTTCCTCTCCATGTCCTTGAACTCCCAGCTTTCTTGGGACAGAGACCCCTCCAAGGATTTGGGCAGCACTGGGTGAAGGGGCAGCCCCACCTCACGACAGATGAGAAACACCAGGCAGCAGCTTTGGCTCCAGGCTCAGGGATTCTGAGGACACTGCAGGACAGACTCCAAAAAGTCAGAGAATCATGGAACCCCACGATGGTATGGGTTGGAGAGACCTTAAAGACCATCTCTTTCCAACCCCCTGACATGGGCAGGGATGTCCCCTGAACCAGCCTGGGAGCAGCACCTCCAGTGTCCTTGGTCCAAGCCCTGGGCTCTGGCCAGAAGCTCCTGGGCACCAGGAGAGCTCTCCTACCTCCACTTCCATATCCACCTTCACAGGTCCTCTCCCTGAGCCTTCATCCCCCAGCCAACCCATGTCCCTCCTCCAGCAATGGCTGGAGACATCAAAGGGCTCTTTGGCCTCCTAAAATCTTGCACTGGTAACCAAACTGGGCGGAATGTCTTCAAACAATTACAAAATGGGTGACTTTGAGCATCATCAGACCCAATCATTTTGCATAATGAGGAGGGCTAATTACTCTGCTGTGTCTGACACTGCATTGGATCTCCAGTTCCCACACTCCAGGATGAGTTTGGCAACTTTAGATAAAAACTGCTACGCCCTTTCTAAATTAAGACAACACAGACTTTTTTAATAAGACAAACACTGGCAGGTACCTCTTGGAAGTGGAAAAGAAGAAAACACATTTAGGCGAGGGCTACAGAGAGCAGCCGCATCAGGCAGTGATTGTGCAACAATCTGTGTGGATTTGCTCCAACTCCACGTGAAAGAAACTCATAATGTTGCCTTTGTACAGGCATTTTTAATGGCATCTAAGAATAGCAGTGTTATAAATAATCTGTGAAAGGGAAACAAAAATACACCTTTGTTTCAGGTATTGTGAACAGTGCTTTTCTGTCAACACTAAAGTAAATTCTTCTATTTTTTATGTAATGTCTGTATATAGAAGAGAATCTATTAAAAATGAAGAGTCAAGGTGCTTTTTATATATAATGTGTATGGTGCTATTCTTCATTTGAGCTGTTTTCATGAAAATAAAATATAATTTTCTACTGGGGGAAAAAAATTCCATCAGAAAAAACTTAATCACGTGACCAAATCCAGAGATCTTTGCTGAGCATTCAGAAGCACATGGGAGAGTTTGTAATGAAATATTTGGAAGGAAATCACCTCTGCACAGACTGGCAGTGGAGTGAGAACACACCTGGGATGTGTCACACACCATGTCCAACTGCTGGATTGATGGGAAGCAGGGGAAGAGCATGTCAGAGCCAAAGCCATGGCACAGGTTGCCCAGAGCAGCTGTGGCTGCCCCTGGATCACTGGAAGTGCCCAAGGCCAGGCTGGATGGGTCTTTTATCAACCTGGACTAGTGGAAGGTGTCCCTGCCCATGGCAGGGGGTGGCACTGGATGATCTTTAACGTCCCTTCCAATCCAAACCATTCTGGGATGCCTCCATGGTTCTCTGAAATACCAGGACAGGGAGAATCTCAGCCCAGCTCTGCCCTCTGTGCCAGGCTTAGTGCCCCATGAACAGCACTGCCTCAGAGTGGGGCCACTTGTCCCCATCATCAGGGACATGCTGTGCCCTCACTCAGACAGTGGGACAGGCAGATGTGGCTGCCTGCGAAGACTGGTAGCAGCAGACTGGACCATTTTTTAGACAAAAAATCCCTTTATTTACAGCCTCCCTCAGAAAACAGAGGAGAGGGAAGAAAGAACGAGGGCGAGACACTAAGATAAAGTAAGAGGAGTAGAATGTACTCCCTGAGATCTTCTGCCTCTGCATTGAGGGTCCCCAGGGAAAGGACCCCTCTTGCTTCCCAGATCTGTCTTGTTATCTACTCAGCCATCTTGCCATCCATTCTGGGATAATTTCCAAGGGTCAAAATAAATGGCTGTGATTTATGCAATATAGGTCAGGACCTATTTAACAGCTCACAAAGGAGCCCCCCCTCCTCCCCATTCTCCCTCTGGCTCTTGGTGATGAGAAAATAGGTCACAGGCAGGCAGTGGGGGGGATTAATCATTTCTTCCGGCAACTGCTGGGAAAAATATTTTCAGTTCCATTTAATCATAAAGCTTTTTAATTAGTTAGTTTGCAATTTATAATGTATAGTTTATAAGCTCTTGTGCAAGGGAGCAGATTCCTGGAAGAAGTCTCCTGCTCCCCATCTCCCCTGGGCTGCACAGATGAAGTTCAGCCTGGCAGGTCCTGGGACCAACCACCACGTGGTCCTCAGCTCTCTGAGCAGCCACTGGTGGGATGGACACCCTGGCACAGTCCAGAAGAAATCCCTCTGTCTGCCTGGACAGGGAGGTTATGGAAGGAGCAGGTTCCTCAGGGGTGAAAGAGCCAGAGCTGCAGGACTCCTTCATGCTGACTCCATAGTGCAGCATGGACCCTCCATGGGAGCATGAGACACCTCCCTGTACAACATCTGAGCGTTGGATGGGATGCTGAAGAGATGCCAAACTCACCTTTGGTGTAGATGTACCCATGGGCAGCACTCCAGAAAATCTCCAGGACTGTACATGCACTAAGTGTGCTCCAGCCTGGGACTGGATGTTCCCTGTCATTCCCATTTCCTGCTGATGCCACAGTACACCAAAAGGAAAAACAGGCCCTGGACCTTAGCTACCCTGCTCTCCCTGCAATGGGTCGACTTGCCACCAGTTCTGTGGAGGTGACAGGAGAAGCTCCTGAATGACCAGTGGATTTTCTACACTTAGGCCACTGGAACCATCACTGGACCCCAAGGATTGATGGCCACTGTCATCCATGTGACCAAATGCAGCAAGAGAAGTCTCCTACTGAACCACTGTATGCCCTTAAGTGAAGCTCTGCACCCCTCCTCTCCCCAAAAGCTGTGGGTGACCCCCGTGAAGGTCCCTCAGTACCTTCTCGTAGTACTGCAGCTCATAGTCCAGGATGACTCCATTGGGCTGGTCGGGCTGGGACCAGGAGAGGGTGATGCTGTCCACGGTGCGGCTCACCTGGTGCATGATGGACACGGCAGAAGGGGCTGGAAGAGAGAGAGGGGGACACAGACAGTCATCACCTGCACAGGCAGGACCCTCACCCTAGCAGACGGTGGGCAGGAGGGTTATTGCTGTTTGGAGCTTTGGAATTCACTTCCTGCATTGGGAGAGCTGTGCAGAGGTCAGGAGATCCTGATTTTTGCTGTTTGTATAGAGCAGTGAGGGGAGAATAAAAATGGTTCTGCTGAACTGATAGTTAGAAAACATGTAGGACAGTGCCTCAAGCAGGAAACTGGCAAAAGGAGCCCACGGTTGGAGCAGGCACAGCACTGTGGCACCGCAAAAAGCCCCATACCATGCATTCAGCCCTGCCCGCCATGGGGAAATGGGTGGTTTTTACTTTTCCATTTGCATAGAGCAGCTTCCCAAGGCTCAGGCAGGCTGGGGCTGCAAGCTGCACATGCCAATCACGGGAGGCGCATCCAGCAGCCTGAGCAAGCAACACAAAGCTGACCTGACACGCTGACAATGGAGAGCCGCCCGCGCCGGGCCCCGCTCCTCCCGGCGAGCACAGAGGGCCCCGCCGGCCCGCAGAGAGCCGGGCCACGGCCACGGCCACGGCTTCAGCCACGGCCACAGCCACGGCCACGGTCAGAGCCACAGCCACGGTCACAGCCAGAGCCAGAGCCACGGGCACGGGCACGGCCGGACCCTCGGGCAGGCGGGCACCGCGCGGGCCCGGCCGGGCCGCGCCCCGGGAAAGCCGCCCAGGGAGCTGTGCTGACAAGCCCACGGGGCAGGGACCAGAGCTGGAGCTGCCGCCTCCCCGGCAACCCTGACCGGCTCTGGCCCGGCGTGCTGGGGAGCGGGGCAGGTGAGCCAAGAGCCCGGGCCGCTCCCAGTCCTGCGCGTCAGGGAACGCATCGGAGCCCGCAGCTTCTCCTGAGGGGAGCTCCCATCTCTGCTCTGTGAGCAGCGACAGCACCCACGGAACGGCTGGAGCTCTGTCAGGGGGCTTAGGCTGGATATCAGGGAATGGTTCTTCCCCCAGAGGGTGCTGGGGCACTCCCCCAGGGATTGGTCCTAACCCCGATGCTGCCAGAGCTGCAGGAGCGTTCGGATACCGCTCCCAGGGATTGTTGGGGTGTCTGTGCAGGGCCAGGAGTGGGATGCGATGATCCCTGTGGGTCCATTCCAAGTAGGGATATTCTCTGATTCTAGGTGCTGACAGCAGAGCAGCTGACACCTCCACCCCTCCTGCAGGGCTGACACCCACGGCTGCCTGCACTGCCTCCTCTCCCCGCATCCCAGAGTGGTGAGACGAGCTCTGCCCGTGCCCAGCCTGCTGCTGGCACTGCCAGCACATCCATCTCGGTGCAGGGCTGCCCCAGACCTCCCCTGGTGCCAGCCCAGCCCTGGAGAGCTCGAGCTGCAGTGAGCGTTCGCCCTGGCACAGCTGTCAGCACTGCAGCAGCTTCAGGGCACAGGGGAAGCCTCAGGGGTGGGAGAGGACTGCAGAGTGGTAGCATGAAAGCTTCCCCATCACTTACATGCCAGGCCAAATGGATGCAGAGAGGTTTGCACTCAGATGGGCTTTTCCCAAGTCCAACCCTTACAATATTTCATGAAAGAACAACTCATTTGGCAACTCTGAGAAACAGCCTGGAGGAGCAGCACCCGGAGGAAGGCACCTCTCACCCAGCTCCAGGCTGGCTCCCCTTGGCATCAGGGGCAGTGACAGGAGCTGTGCCAGCTGGAGTTGCAGTGGCAGGACTGCGGTGCTTGGACAAGCATGGCCCCAGCATGTTCCTGCACATCACAATAAATTACCACTGAGCAACTCCTCTCCAACACACCAACAAAAGCCATTTTTCTGGTCCACCATCTACCTCTTCACTGCTGCTTTTCTGACTCAGAGCATCGCAGTTCCCAGGATGCTCAATGTCTGGGTGCCAAGGGGCTCGGTTTGGGTAACACAAGACCTGCCACCACACTGCTGCACCATTTTCCTTCACCTGCCTGGCATTCCCCACTCCTGAAGGAAGGTGTGGATGTGGATTAGCCTCAGCAGTGTGGTTGAGCTCCAGTTTTGTCCAGGAGAACAAAACTAGAAGGACAGCAGAGACCTTTCATCCCTGAAGTGTCCCAGGCCAGGATGGATGGGGCTTGGAGCAACCTGGTCTGGTGTCCCTGCTCATGGCAGGGGTGGGACGAGATAATCTGTAAAGGCACTTCCAACCCAAACCATGTCATGATTTCAAAAGATCCTGAGGCCAGTCCTTCCATCCATTTCTGCTTAGCAAAGCCACATTACCCAACAATCTGAAACCCTCTGTGTCACCTCAGCCCTCCCCTCCCTCCATGGCACTGCTCCCCTCCCACCCTGACATCCTCCTCCCACTCCTTCAGGCCACATCTTTCCAATCTCCTGGGCAGAGTTTCTCACGCTGGTGTGAAGATAAAACACAGGTAATGTTTCTGGAGCCTGTCAGCTCTTGCCGGAGCTCACTGCTTCCTTGTTGAAACAGATTCGGTAGGACATCTGCAATTTTCAAGACAAACATCTCTGTCTCTGGAGACCAGGCTTAGAAGGAAGATGTGACTGTGCTGCGGATGCCCTGTGGCAGGGCTGGCACTGGACTGAGGGAAGCACGCAGCCCATGGTGTCTCTGCCACCTGCTCTGGGAACTGATCCCACATTTACACTCTGGGCTTTTCCAGGACAGGGGCCACGTACAGCCAGAGCTGTTCCACCACAACTCCGGGATGTGGCAGCATCCCATGACTCAGGCACAGGTTCAGTGGCCTTCCAGCTGGAGAAACTCCTCAGCTCCAGGTTCCTCCTGGTAGGAGTGAGGTCTCTGGGATGTTCTTCTTCCAATTCCATGCACTGCACCCCAGCCAGGGAGTAAAGGACTTCTCCAAGGCATCTCCTGCCTCTCCTGAGGGACATGTACAAGACAACAGGTACAGCAGGACGTGTGACTCATGTGCTGCTGGTACCTGGTGAACCTGCTCTTGTTTGAAGAAGACCCAAATGGACAAGGTGGGGCTCATCTAAGGAGCTTAATGAGGCAAATGTGCTGCATGGTGGGAGGAGGCAGGTGAGATCAATGACTGCAGCAACCTCAGCGCCTTTCCTGTACCTGGGGCAAGGGAGTGGCTCTGGAAGAGCAGGAACGTCCCCACTGCATGTCCTCAGTAACTGCTGCTCTTATCACAGACATTCAGTGCACAGCAATGAAATCACAGGAAGGCCTAGGTCAGAAGTGACCTCTGGATGTTTCTGGTCCCACGGGCTGGCAGAGTAATTTCAAAATCAGATCATTTTGCTCAGGCCCATGTCCAGATGAGACCTAGCGAATCTGATCCCCATGGATGGGGCTCCCACAGGCTCTCTGAGCAGCAGCCCCCAGCTGCCTTGCTCTTTGGGGCAGAAACTTTCCCTCACATTCCACTGGGATTTTGCTGGTTGTGCCTTGTGGACGTTGCCACCGTTCTACCCCTTGATGCCCTTCAACCTTCCTCCTCTCCAGGCTGACCAGACCCAGCTCTCAGCTGCCCTCATCTCTCACGCTCCAGCCCCAGCCTCAGGCTAACCTCACTGTCCTGCTGGACCTGCTCCAGTTTGTCCATGAGTGTGATACTGGGAGCCCCAGAGGATGCAGGAGCCCAGCTGAGGCCCTGAGGCTGCCGAGCAGATTGAAACAATCCCTCTCCTGGACTTTTTGCTAACAGAGCACAGCACTCTGCAGTGCCACAAAACACAGTCCTTTGTCACACCGTTTATGCCAGGTGAGGGCCTGGGGTGCACAGAGAGG
Organism: Passer montanus; assembly: GCF_014805655.1. NCBI lineage: Eukaryota > Metazoa > Chordata > Aves > Passeriformes > Passeridae > Passer > Passer montanus. The sequence continues at coordinate 628,563 of NW_024362605.1, read as the reverse complement.
CTCCCAGTCCTGTGAATCAGGGATGGGCTGGCACTGGATGTATGAGCTTGAAACCAGTTTAGAGGAGCCAGCCAGAGTCAGAGTGACTTTCCCAGGTCCAGTCAGCAGGAACAGCTTCAGCTGGATTCTGACACGATGCCCAGGCAGCTGACTGTGCCCTGTGACACACAGAGGAGATCAGATATGGAGAGTCCCCACTCTCAGAGCCTTGATCACCCTGTGATGTCACCATGAAGTGTGAACAGAGGTGGATTTATCCCCATGGGGTCTCCAGGGGTAGGTGTGTCCCGAAAGTGCAAAAAACAAACAGACCTTCCTTCATTCCACAGCTGACGGAAACACTGCTCCCGACTGAATCCCTTAAGCCTCAATGTCATTTGATTGCACGGATTTCACAGAATATTCTGAGTTGGAAAGTATCCACAAAGATCACTGAATCCATCTCTGAAGGGAACAGTCCATATGGGGATTGAACCCACACCGTTGGCACTATCAGCACAGGGCACTGAGGCAACCACTGCAGTCCTTGAAAGGCACTTTCTGCATCTCTTGATCAGGGATGGCCTCAGATTCCTCAGATTCCTCAGAGTGGAGCCCTGTGGCTTCCCCAAATTGCTGGAGAAATAAACCACACCAAAACCACCACTGGAGTGTAAAACAAGCTTAATGAAAATCCACTAATGTACAAAGCCAACATGTCCCACACAGGGACCCCTCTGGGGCAGAGGCATGGGAGGGATGCCAGTGACACTTCTGTGGTCACCACCCCGAGCCCCTGCATGGCCACACAACACTGGTCACAGCCAGACCCCTGCCCAGGCTGGGCTGGTGTTTTGGCAGTTTATCTTAATCCAGGGAGCTGAGCAGACTTCTGTGGCTGGGGCAGCTCTGCAGGATCAGTGTAGGGGTGCTGACAGCTCTGCATCACACACAGAGTGTTGCCTGAGCTCAGGAACTGGAAACACTTGGGAAGGATGGGGTTCAGGAGGTCCTTCCATCCTCAGATCTTGCCAGCAGAGCTGCATGGCCATCACCTCCCCGAAGGGATCACCCCTGAGCTTTGCCAGGGCTGGAATGGCAGAAAGCCATCTGTGTCCTGGGCTGATCCCACAGCGTGGGCAGCAGGTCCAGGGAGGGATTCTGCTCCTCTGCTTGGCTCTGGAGAGATTCCCCTGCAATTCTTCCTCCAGCCCTGGGGTCCCAGCATGGAAAGGACATGAAGGAGTCAGAGCAAGTCCAGAGGAGGCTGTGGAGATGCTCCAAGGGCTGGAGCCCCTCTGCTCTGGAGCCAGGCTGGGAGAGCTGGGGTGTGTTTAGTCTGGAGAAGAAAAGGCTCCAGGAAGACCTCAGAGACCCTTCCAGAGCCTAAAGGGGCTCCAGGAGAACTGGAGAGGGACTGGGGACAAGGGGTGGAGGACAGGACACAAGGAATGGCTTCCCACTGCCAGAGGGCAGGGATGGATGGGATATTGGGAAGGAATTCCTGGCTGTGAGTGTGGGGAGGCCCTGGCACAGGTGCCAAGAGCAGCTGTGGCTGTCCCTGGATCCCTGGAAGTGTCCAAGGCCAGGTTGGATGGGGCTCTGAGCAGTCTGGGACAGTGGAAGGTGTCCCTGCCCATGGCAGGGGATGCAATGGGATGGGCTTTAAGGTCCCTTCCAACCCAAATCATTCTGGGATTTGAAGACACTTCAAGACATTGTCCTTTCAAACCAGCTGGCTCAATGTCACAAGGTGGACATAGGTAGGCAGGTCTGAAATTCTCAAATTAAGGCATCCTTATAGAAAAAACTGAGACCTTAAGTCCTGCTTGACTGACTGTCTCCCAGGAAGGCTCAAATATCCATTGGGGAGGAAATGTGTGGTCCCAGTGTGGTTTGGCAAGGGAAGCATCAAAGCCACCAGGCTGGGTTTGACCTCCCCAAAATTAGTGTAGCAGCTTCAGCCTCACAGAGGCCAGTGCTTCTGGTACCACGAGGTGGGTCTAGCCCGTGTCAGCTGGGGCTGACATATCCTCATGCTCTAATCTAACAAAAGGCTAACAGCCAAGGAAATGCATCCTGTGCTCTTGGCTTGGTCCCAGAGCTGTGGTGTGGAGTGAGTACCAGCAGGACAGACACAGCCCAGGCTGTGCTGCTCTGGCCTCTCCCACGTTCATTATCCATGTCTAGGTGAAGCAGCTGGACTAGATGATCACTGTAGGTCTTTCCAACTGAAATATTCTGTATGCCATTCCATTCCACAGACTATGCTGAGGAAAGGGATGACCCAAGAGGCCCAGGTGCCTCCACACAGAACAGAGAAGAGCTGTGACAGCTGACAGGACTGAGCCCTCCTCTGCCACTGCCCCCTTCAGGTCCCTAGAGCACCAAATCCCAGGAATGCTGCTGGGATGGTCCAAACACCACATCAAGGAAGGGAAGCTCTATTAGGTGAATCTTTAAACTCGAAGGATGGGGCTTCCCTCAGTAGCCCCTCTGTATCAGCACCTCTTAGCCTTTCTGATTAGCTCTAGACACAATCTCAATTTTTGGTATAAAACACATTCCTTCTCTGCCACATCCCTGTAATGAGCCCCACCATGTCCTGCCTCCCAGGCACTGTAGCTGAGGCACATCCAGAATTTAAAATATGTCTTCTAGAGGGGAAAAAGAAAAAAAAAAGGTAAGAGATCACAAGTGATGGTCTGGGCCCTGATTATGGAGCTGAAACTACTTTTATGAAAGAGTTTGTTGGGTTTTTTTTAAGGAGCTTTTGCTAAAGATCCCGTCCAGGCACATCTCTCTTTACCTCTTTACATCTTTGACTGAAAGCATGTCCAGGCTTCCCTGTGACAGAGGTGCTCTCTGAGGATGCTGTGACATGAGGATAACACCTCCCTGGGCACAGAACCAGGGAGCTCCATGGCTCCAGAGTAGTTCCTCAAGGCTACTTCAGCAGCCTGTGCTAAGGGAAACCAAACCCCAGGTGGCACAGATCCATCACACAAATGCAGCTTAACCTGCACTGATCCTCCACAAGAGGCTTTGGGCTCTGTAAGTAAGGATTTGCCTGATCTCCTGCAGGGACAAAGGGGGGTGTTGGTTGCAACACAAAGCCTCAGGCTTGGCATAGCCAGAATTTGACTTTCATACAAATAGTTGTTTCTTTGGGACTTGCTGGAAATGATGAAAAGTATGAAGGGAAAGAAGGAAATGGAAGAAAACAGGAAGGAACAAAATGTGAGTTTTCCAGGAGAAATAATCACTTTTTAATCACAGGAAAACCTGAAGAAGGTCACACGAAACCCAGGGCAGTGCAATGAGACAGCACAAGAACACAGCAATTTAGCAGAGAATTGGGAAAAGCTCCATAACACCCAGGTCTGAACATCTGCACAAACCCAGGCAGAGCTAAAAATAGCTGAAACACTTGTGTTTGACCCCCTGAGTATGCTACAGACACACCCCCTGCTTCCTTTGAGGACTTCAGATGATGCTGAGCCCACCATGCCTCTGGGGAGCTTTCCCTCAAACTCTCTTTGAAAATGCACCATTTATTTTCAGGTTAAAGTTTATGGACTTCAGTTTCTAACTGCAGGAACTTTTCTGGGTTTTGTAACTAAATAGAGGAGGAGTCTAGAAAAAGAATATTGTCATCATGGACCAGCTGAAAGACAGTGAAAATATTTCCTTTTTGTCCGTGCAGTGTTGGAACTGGAAGATCTTTAAGATCCCTTGCAACACAAACCAGCCAATAATTCTGTGATTTCTTTCTGTTTCCCAAGTAGTTTCCTGAGCACTTCACACATTTATCAGCCTGATGACTTCCTCTTCTACCTTTTCTAATTTTTTGTTAATCTCCTTTTCAAACATAAACCTCAAAAGTGACTTCAGTACCCAGGATCCATCTCTCCAAAGATAGCATCCAGCTCCTTGCTGAGGTTTGATATTCCTCTGAGTGTGTCCAAGGTGACATTTCCCTGCCTCAGCTCAGCCCTGCAGAGCTGCTCTTCCCTCTCCCCTGGGCACTTCCACAGGGTATTTTTGGCTGTGCCCCCCAGCTCAGGGAAGGGAGGAGGCTGTTCTGCATTTCCTATCATCCCAGTTCTGCTGGGAGTGGGGTGAGAGATCCTTAATTCATCCAAAGTTCATGTAATTGGTAAAATTCTTGCTAAAGCTCAGGGAAATTCATTAGGAGAAAGCTGACAAAAAGCAGCAGGAGGGCATCACACAATGAAGAATTGTTTTGGGGCAATGAGAAAGAAACAGGCCCATTTTCCTCCTGGCTTCTGTGTCTCTGAGTTGATTTGAGGGTTCTTAGGCAGCTCACGTGTTTGTCTCTCTAGCCCATCCCCACAACACCACAACTCTGAGCAGTTCCAGGAGCCCCAGGACATCTCCTAGGACATCTTCCTCTTTTATTCAACAAGAGCTTCCATCTGGGAGCTGTTCCTTTCTCCCAGGCCTGCTTTTTCAACATCCTGAGCTCACCTCCCTCCTATGCCACCTCTATCTGCCTCATCCCTGGAAGAGTCTAAGGCCAGGTTGGACAGGGCTTGGAGCAACCTGGGATAGTGGAAGGTGTCCCTGGCCAGGGGAGGGGTGGAATAAAATGATCTTCAAGGTCCCTTTCAACCCAACCCGGTCTGGGATTCTGTGATTTTATGATTCAGTGTATTCTGGTTCATCCCATCCCAAAGGAACCATCAGGGCATCCTTGTCTAATAGGCTTTGGTAGCAGAGGCCAATTTTCTGTGTCAGGTCCTGACTCTTGGGCCACCACCACTGCCAGTGATTTTTAGGAAGTCTGGCTCCCAATGAACCACTCATCCAGCTACACACTGGATGTCCATGGCACTCCAGGGCCACTTTGCAGCCTCGGTGCTGCTGTGACCTGTGGAAGGTCACAGTGTGCAGGCTGGGAAGCTGTATTGCTGCTGTAAAGGGAATAAAATGGGAAAAGACACTGCCACCAGCCAGGGCAGCTCTGCAGGAGCAGCCCAGAGATTCAGACTCTGCTGGCATCATCTTCTGGGAGTGTCTGGTGGGACTGCGTGGCTCCAGCCTGCAGGGGGGACACGAGGATCTTTCCACAGCTTCTCTTTCATCATCTTTAGGCCCATTTGAAAGGCTGCCATGCAATCTTTCTCCCAGTCTGCAGCCAGCCCCCCCTCACCTGCCAGTCCCAAGGCTGAGCCCTACTCCTTGCTAGTGGGGCAGCACTGTCGAGATCCCGGTAAAATCAAAGCGTCCATTCCTCTGCTGGCTTAGCTGGGAGAATCAGGTTACAGGCAGCAAACCCCCTATCTCTGATCACTTTAATTCCACTAACCCATGTCATGTCAGACAGAGTCAACATTTGCTCTGGAAAACACTCACGACTCAGAGAGAGCAAAGCCAGCCCAGCCCGTGGCCTCTCCCTGGCAACACTTTGAAATCACCCAGGGGAAAAAGCGAGGTGAACAGCTGGGAGCTTTCCAGCATCTCCTCAGAGCCCTCCTGACAGATCTCGGTCCCTGGAGTGTCAGGTTACTGGACGGGGGGAACTGCTTTTATTATAGGAAGGTCAGCAGGGAATTCTGGCATTTTCAATTACCCCGTGCAGCAGCGGCTGTGATCGGGGTCAGGATTAACTGCCTGACCCGTGGCTGAAGACAGAGTGGCAGGGAAATGCACCATGATGCTGCAAGGCACCAGCCAGTCCAGAGGCCACGGGACAGGGCAGGGAACGGGGAGATGTGGGGGAGAAGGTTCTGTCAGAGCAGAATTTCTGTCAGAGCATCTGGCAGGGGATGCCTGTGACTGTCCTGCCACTGTGGCGAAGAGGGAGACTTGGAAAACCTTGGGGGAAGGGGGCAAACTTCCCTCTCACTGCCTTCACCCAGGGACTCAGTCTGAGTGGGTAACCCAGGTAGCTCCAACATGTGGGGAGCAGGATTCCCACTGTGGGTGCAGAGCAGGGCATTCCCCAGGACAGCATTCCCACACCCCGTGCAGCGAGGCTGGAGGTGATGCTGAGCAGCAGCCAGGACGGTGCTGTGATCAGTCACAGAGCAAGGGCTGCCCTGACCTTCAATCCACAGGGCCTGGAGACTCTAGGCTGGGGATCTGTTACTATAGGAATCCAGGCTCCAGCAGTCTGGAAGACTGTGTTTGAAGTGGCAGGAGCACACAGGGCCTCTGTGCAAGGCTTCAGGCAGGTGGAGGAGGCACAGGGGTGGGGGTGAGCTCTGTTTCTTCAGCATGGGCAGGGGGGACAGACAGGACAACTGACCCCCACATTCCCAGAGACCTGGATGTCTCTCACCAGTCTCACCCACAAGACACCTAATCCAAATCAGCCCTCCCTTCTTGCCCCATGGCCCCCCAGTCCCACACAGTCCCCAGCAGGTGGGACAGACTGGCACTGCACAATGGTCCAACTGTCCCCACTCCAGGTGCCACCACTGACCCCAAGGCCCTTGTTTTTGTGCTCCTGTTCAGCTCAGAGTCCAAACACATCTAGGTATTGAACTGAAAATCAGTTTCACTGGTTAAAACCTCCCTCTAGCATTTAAGCATCCCAGGCTTTCACACCATGGGCCCTCCTGGAGAATGCATTTGAACTCAGACGCCTTCCTCCAACACTAGCACTGAATGCACCACAGTGAGGAACACCTGGATGAGGAAGGGAAGAAGGGAGGATTCCCCTGACCTGCCCTCCATGGTGATCCTGCTTTGCATGGGAGGTTAGGCTGGAGACCTCCAGAAGCCCCTCCACCAGCACTTGTGTGTCTGTGACTTTCCTGCTAAAAGGGTTCACTATTCCTTGCACTATTCCAATATTTGTCCCCCCAGTTCCTTTCCCAGTTCTGCCCCTGTGATGCCATGTTCAGGAGCCACACACTTTTGGAACCGATTCTCTCCAGCAGAAGCTGAGGAAAGCAAGGAATGGCAGCACTGGGCTCTTTAATAAGCAACATTTGCCCATAAAGGAGTAAAAATTCTCAGGTCTGGGATATTCCTGGACTTGCTGAAGCTCTGGAAAATTGGTGTTTCACAGTGTGTGAGGTTTTTGTTCCGAGGTTCTTGGCGAGGTGGCCCCATCAGACTGGTACCCACACTGTGTCAAGTGTCTGGAAAACATCCCAGTGGGCCCAGCCTGCAGCTCCTTGAGTCTGTAACTACAAACGCTGGAAAATCTTAAAAATATGGCAAAGCAGCCCAAAGCCGGTCCTGGCTGCATCCCCACTTAAATCAAGGCAGGCTTTGGTGTAGATTACAACCTCTTAAGCAGTTGCTAATGCCACAAGCCCAGCGACTTGGCCCAGGCAGCCAGGGTTTGGCTGTGTTTGAGCCCTTTGTTCAGTGGGGCTTGCAGTCCCATTTGCATGTGTCACCCGACCTGCAGGGCTTTGTTCCCACACAGAGGAGCTGCTCCAGAGGGTCCTGGCACCCCCCACACTGCTGCAAGAGCAGCTTTGGGGTCACAAGATGCCAAGGGTGTCCCCACCTCCTGGATCCCTCTGCACATGGAAAACTCATCTGCTCCAGATCATGGCATGTCCCCAGCAAAAGGCTGTTGGGAACAGGAACACCGAGGGAGGCAGACCCCCCTCACCTCCAACCTGCCCCCCAGATTTTCCATAAAACAATACTTCCCCAAAAAGTGCCAATTAATTGCTGTCATTAATTGCAATGATAACTGCCCTTAGGAACAACCTGACTTCAAAATTTCAAACATAGAAAGCTTAGAGCTATAGTCCTTGAAAGAGTGATGTCTGCTGCAGAGCATCCATGGAATCACAGAATGGTTCAGGTTGGAAGGAACCTTTCCACCCCCTGTCATGAACGGGGACACCTTCCACTGTCCCAGACTGCTCAGAGCCCCATCCAACCTGGCCTTGGACACTTCCAGGGATCCAGGGGCAGCCACAGCTGCTCTGGGCACCCTGTGCCAGGGCCTCTCCACCCTCACAGCCAAGAATCCCTTCCCAATATCCCATTCATCCCTTCCCTCCAAGAGTGGGAAGCCATTCCCTGTGTCCTGTCCCTCCATGCCTTGTCCCCAGTCCCTCTCCAGCTCTCCTGGAGCTCCTTTAGGCACTGGAAGGGGCTCTGAGGTCTCCCTGGAGCCTTTTCTTCTCCAGGTGAATCCCCCCAGCTCTCCCAGCCTGGCTCTGGACGGGTGCTCCAGCCCTTGATTTTGCTAATTTGTGACTGAACCTTTTCCCTTGCCCTCTTGCATGGCAAACTCCACCAGGTTCCCAGTGTGTAGGGGAAAGTTTTGGAAATACCAGTTTCTCTTGGGAAGAGCATTTCCTGCCCAGCCCCAGCCATGCAGCTGCCTCCTGCACCCCTGCCAGAGCAGGGATGGCCAGAGACCAGCGTGTGGAGAGCCAGGCTCTGTGAGCATCCTCCTGCTTGCACAGGGGCACACAGAGACTCATCCCTTCCCACAGGGACCCCACTATCCCCCAGGGACACCAGGAACGGCTGAAGGACACCCAGCCAGGAGGCTGCAGTAACCCCTTTGCTACAACAGCCTGCCCACCTGCCCCAGGGCTGTGGTTGCCAAGGGCAGCAGGAGACATAAATCAGCCATCTGGAACACAGGAGGAAAAGGAGAACCCTGGAGCCTTCCCATCAGCTCCCAGCACAGCACAGAGCAGGGATGGTGGCACACTGGGGAGCCCCTGGTTCAGCAGAAGGGACTTTCCACCCTATCCATCATGAACAGATTGTTGTTTTCTGACCAAAGTCAGCTCCAGATGCACTGGAATAGGTTTCTGAAGCCCCAGGCAGGTGTGGGAAAAACAATCCTCAAACTCATGGTGTAATTTATGCAACAGAGAAGCCTGGGAGTCAGCAGGAGGAGAAGCCCTCAGAGATGGTGGTGGGCAGGGAAGGGCATCTGCTCGGGAAGCTCCAGCAGTGCAGCCCATCCCCTGCTCTGCCAACATCCCCCCAAACTGCCCATCACAGGAGCAGGAAGAGGCTCCTGAAGAGCCAGCAGCTGACAAAGCTCCTGCCATCTGCTGCAGGATGGTCTCCAGGCAGAGAAGGGATTTGGGCATGGCAGGATCCCTCCTGGGCACTTGCTGCCAGCTGCTGCAGGCTGGGGGGATGCAGTGAAGGCAACAGGTTGGGGCAACAAGAGAGGGGAGGAGGGCAGCAAAAGCAAAGCCACAGCATGTTTTGGGGGCCGTCAGGGTGAAGATGGGAACTGTGGGTGAATGGAAGAGGGAGAGAAGATAGATGATGGAACCAGGATGGTGACACAGGTCCATGGAAGGCAAGGTCTGGATCTTAACTGGGGTAAGAGAAGCAGCCATGAGGATGTCAAGGTTTCAGGAGGTTTGGAGCATGGGAGCGGGCTGAATTGTCACAGAAACACATCCAGGGAAGTCTCCAAAAGATGAAACCTGGGATTTAAGTGACCTCAGGACAGCAGCCCAGCAGACCCTCCAGCTTGCTCTGTCACACAGAGAAACAGGCTTTGTCCTAGCTCCTCCATGTGTGAAATGGCTCCAAAGCTCAGGAAATTTCTGTATTCCCCCTTTTGTGTCAGTTTTCTGCACAAGAAGTACCCTACCAGGTCTTGAAACATCAAGAAGTATGGAAGTGCTTCTCATGGACCTCAGCCACCTCAGCTCAGCTGAGGCTTCCCCCCTCGGGTCATTGTGGTCTCCCATTTATGCAGTTCCTGGACAGACTTCACAGAACCACTTCCAGCTTGCAGTTTCCCAAATCAAATGTTTTACTGGTGTCCTGACAGACAGAGTCTCCTGTATTTCCTTTGAAAGTCAGTGATTTCAGAGGGAAAAAGGCAGCGATCTACACAGGCTCATGTACAAGGATCCTTGTGGGCTGCCTGTCTCTTGATGGCTCAAGACTAATTATCTTCCTGAAAGGTGTTTTAGCTAAAACCAGGAGTGAATTGGAGGAAAATTCCCATCCCTAGAAGTGTTCCAGGCCAGGCTGGACAGGGTTTGGAGCAGCCTGGTCTAGTGGAAGATGTCCCTGCCCATGATAGGGGGTAGAATGAGCTAAGCTTTAAGGTCCCTCCAGCACAAACTGGATTCTGGGATTCTGGGATTTGAACTGCTATTCAGGCTGATCTAAAACATCTCTGGGCTAGAGCCTTTGAAACTTAGTTGAATGAAGAGCAATGGCCATAAGTCATAACTTGGGATGGTCAGGTTGGCCATCAGAAGAAGTTCCCTCCCCATTTGGGACAAATCAGTGGGACATGAGGAGAGCTTTGCCTTTGGAGATAACTAACAACTGTCTACCCAATCCATGACTTTGCTTATGTACTGCTGGCAGCAGCCCTCCTGCAAGTGGGAAGTTGGATGAGGATTCTGAGATACTCCTGCATTTTATTCTGGAAGAAACAGGAAAGTGGAGTGTCAAAATCTTGTTGAAGTTCAAGGCCAGGTTGGATGGGGCTTGGAGCAACCTGTGCCAGCAGAAGGTGGCCCTGCCCATGGCAGGGGGTGGGACTGGATAATCTTTAAAGTCCCTTCCAAACCAAACCATTCTGGGATTCTATTATAAACAAATACTCAGAGCTTTGAAGCTCTGGAAAGCTCATTCCAGCCCTTTGAGGTAATTTCTGCACTTTCCCAGGTTCTGGTTTCACTCAATAACTCTTGGCTGCAGCAGGGCCCAGCACGAAAGAGAACAGGAGGAGCCACTACTCCTGCTTGTGTCCAGAGCAGCACGGGCTCTCCTGTGCCTCCTTCACAAGAAGGGAGCCAGACTCTTCCTCTGACAAACAGTGAAAGTGAGAAGATAAAAGCAAGACTCCCTGTGCCCCAGGCAGTACAACTCTCCTGTCCCTGTCTAGCCAGCAGCATCACTAATGTGACAAGCAAACAGCAGGCTGGGATGGCTGGTGAGAAGGTCTGGTCCTACCCACCTCATCCCTTCACCTCACCTGCTCCCCGACCTCTCCGTGCCCCCTACTGCCTTTGCCAGCAGAGCTCCGGGGCTGTGGCTGCAAGGGAATTGTTTTGATTGAAGGTGAGGGGAAAAAATCCTCCTTTCTGGTGCTCTGCACAACCTGGGATCTGTCTCACCTGTGCTCCATCACTCATGGATGAATTCCTCAAGGTCTGTAACAGGATCAGGCTGGGCTCAGTCCAGTGCTAGGAGACTCCCAGCAGAGCAGAGCCATGGCCCATGTCCTCACTTTGGACTGTGTCACCTGTCCTTGAGCTCATGGGCTCCTCTGAGTCCTGTCAGGACAGCCCTCCCCAAAAGACCCTGTGTGGCTGGGACACAACCTGGGCTGTGCCAGCCACCGAAATTCAAACTCTACTGATGCCTGGCATGCACCTGGGACAGAGCTGTGAACTACACATCTTCCTGCCCGTAGATGTAGAGAATCATGGAAGGTTGGAAAAGACCTCCAAGATCATCAAATTCAACCTTTGACTGAATGCCACTTTGTCCACTAACCCATATCACCATGTTGTGACATACTGCTGTAAAATGCCACCCAGAATAATAACACAAATAATCATAACAACTTTTCTGGATCTATAGAGGGGGAGAAATCATCTTGTTTTATTGGGACAGTGGGTTGGTTTCCTTCACCACACACTCCTGGCATTCCCTCTGTAAGGGCCCTTTATGGCTCTGTGTGGCTCTGATTGCAGCCAAGAGCCTCTGACATCAGCACTAATCCTCCCTCCTTATCCCCTGTGACAAGAGTTGCTCACAAAAGGGACACATTCCCAAGAGCCTGGATGCTCTCTTACCCCCACCGCTGGGAGGTCTTTAATTTGTCTCTGGATACGCCAGAGCCCAAGGCTTCCTCCCTCTCCTCAGGTCACAGAAGCCACTTACCAAGAAGTGCCCTTCCCACTGCTATTAACTCATCCCTGACCATGGAGCCCTTTCCTTCAGCTTTCCAGGGCACTCAGCCTGTCCACAGTGTGGACAGAGCCTGCAAATCCTCACAGCACCAAAACTCTCCCCACTTCCCACCCCTCCCAAAGAAAGCCCACAAATTAGTAGTCAGGGGCTGCCAGCAAGAGCTGGTGCCTGGCAAGGCTCTCAATTAGTCAAGTGTTGTTATCCAGAGCCCTGGGCCAGGCGCAGCTCCTTGACCCCTTGGGATGCTGGCACAGCTCTCAGTCACTCTCTTGGCTCAGATCATTTGTTGAGGAATGGCTGGGAAAAGACCTTTGGTGGCACCCAGGCTCTGTCACAGTCCCTGCAGACGGGACTGTGGCACATGGAGAGCCCTGGATTTCACTCCTGAAGGGATGCTGAGCTTTGGGGGATGAGGCACTGCTCAGCTGCAGGGTGTGAAAGCAGCAGTGCAGGTGAGCTGGAGATGCACAGTGTGCAGCTGGAGGTCAAGGAGAGCCTGCTGAGAAGAGCAGGGAGAAAACCCAGCCTGGGCTCAGAGGTGACAGAAGGTATTGCCCAGGAAGGCAGGTGGATCATGGTTATGGGGACTCAGTTTGCTCGAAAGGGTCAAGGCCATGGGATGATGGTCACCAAACCATATGCCACTCACCTGGCCACACTCAGGACCTTCCTTCCCTCTGGCTGCTCTAGAGGGGTTGCTTTCTTACTCTCACAAGATATTTTTCCTGGGATCCCAGCATGGTTTGGATTGCAAGGGATATAAAAGCTCATCACGCCTTGCCATGGACTGGGACAGCTTCTACTATCCCAGGGTGCCCCAAGCCACATCCAACCTGGCTTTGGGCACTTCCAGGGATGGGGCAGCCACAGCTTCTCTGGGCAACATGTGCCAGGGCCTCCTCATCCTCCCAGGGAAGAATTCCCTCCCAGTACTCCATCTAACCCTGCCCTCTGGCAATGGGGAGCCATCCCCCCTTGTCCCAGCACTCCATGCCCTTATAAAATGTGGGTGCTGAGGAACTGGTGACACCTGAAGGTTTTGGATGCTGCTGGTGAAGGGGCATCTCTCCTCAGTCTTGCAGCACAGAGGGTCCCCAGCACTCACCCTGTGCTCCTTGGGGAACCAGGAGGGTTTTCCCTGCTTCCTGCAGGGCTACAGGACCCTGAAGGGTGGTGGGCACTTTGCTTTGTCCAGCTGTGGCAGGAGCACAACCCCTGCACACATTCAACAATGGAGCCCCAGCTGGCTCCTCCATCCAGAGCCAAGGCAGGGGGAGGCTCTTCCTCCCTCTGCTCCCTCTCCTCTCCCCCAACAGCCCCCATTCTCCTGTCCCAGCTCTGCCTTTGTGTCTGCAGCTTCTGTTACCAACTGCTAATGATCTACATCAAGGCTGCCAGGCGGTGCCGGTGCGAGTGCAAGCAGAAGAATCCAGAGCCTCTAATTACAGAGGAATTAGCAAGCAGACAGTTAGTGTTTAGTGCTAATGAATAGATACATTAAGAGAGACATCACACAGGCTGAGAAGTGTGAGCCCCGATAATAAAGGAGTGTCAAACCAGGAAAACACAAGGAGGAGGATGCAGGGGACTGAAAAGGATTTGCCTTCGACTCAGCTCGCTGCTTTTGCTCAGGTGGGAGCAGCCATGGGTGATATACGAAGGTTCAAGCACAGCAGAGAAATGCAAGTATGAAATATGAGCATCAAATGATTAATCCATAGTACAGGACCATGGTGGGAGGGTGCAGAGTCCCTTCCCAGCTCCAGGCAGCATTACAGCCACCCCATCTCCATCAGGTAAAGGAAGCTGGTCATTCAGATCCATTCCTCTCTCCTCCTTGGGACAGACCTGTCCCTGCTCGGAACCAAACCATGGCTCAGCCTGTGTCAGACCTTCCTTCAGGTCTCCAAAACACTCTGGCCCCACTCCTGAGCTAACTCCAGATTGATCAAAAGGCACCATAATAATTCCCCCAGGCATTTCTGCAGGTTCCCTCTGTCCTCATGCTCTGGAAGTGATGTCCAAGTGATGCCCAACTGCCTTACTGCTGTTTTACCACACGCACCATCCCTGGCAGCTAGGACACACCATGGCCACCAGGTGATTCACCCACGGCTGCCAAATTCAGCCCTGGGGGTCAGGTAGTGTCCAGAGCATCTTCAGAGGGACCAGAATCTCTCCTGCTCCCAAGCAGGGCTGTTCCTCACTGGCATCCTTCCACCTCAATCCCATTAAGACAAGCCCAGCCCCGGCCTGTGCCCAGCTCCAGATGTCTTCCAGGTGGGCTGGGAAGGCAGCCCCTGGCCAGCAGCTCAGTGGGGCTCCTGCCACCAGCACAGCTGCCAAGGGGCTGCTGGGGACCCTCCTGGGAGCAGCACTACCACCACTCTGACCATCCCTACCCCCAACAAAGCCCCCCTACACACAGCTGGAGACCCGACTGAAACCCTTCCAGCTCTGTGCCTCAGCTGCTTCACCAAGTGACTCTGCAATGGCACAGGAACTGGAGCAGATTCCCAGACTGTTAGCCCAAATATCCATCTCCCAGCCCCTCTCCTGAGCAGCTCTCCTTTGCTTTCTCAGTCTGTCCTGGCTCTCTCTACAGCCCAAGCAGGGACTGCAGCTCCCATCAAAATGCTGCAGCCACCTCACCTTCCCTCCCCAGAACCAGGAGTGTGCCTGCAATGACGCTTCGAGGCAACAGCCTCAGGCCCAGGCACACCCAGTGCTGGAGAGTGATGCTGTGACACCGGGGGACAGTGCCACCAGCGGTTCTGCTGCCATGATGGGGAGGCACCTCTGCCTTGGGGCACGCTCCAGCTTTTCACTCAAATAAGGGATATTTTGACACTGAGGACTTGGGATTCACTCAGGAATTGCCAGGCACTCCTCACCACCAACACTATGGAATAAACAACACCTCACCCCACCTCTTGTCCCCTTCCAGTCCACAGGGGCTCAGCCAGCACTGCCCAGAGATGCTGCCCACCCCTGATGCCTCAGGTTTAGCTTTTCTATTTTTCAGATTTTATTCTGCTTTAGTGTCTACGTCTAGGCTTCATATCAGGGGATGGTGAGCTCTCTTCACAGAATAGGTAGATAAAACAATTCCTTCTCTGGCTGGGAACCCAAGGACAGCTGATCCAGATCTCAGGTCCAAGAGCATAAACAACATGGACTGAAGAGAGAAAACAAGAAGGATGGGACTGCATGGGCTAAAGCTGTAACTGGACAATTAACTCCAATATGCAAATAGACCAGAACTCATAAAAGTGTGAGACCACATAACCTGTCATCCATTTTTGTGGCCATTTTGGGTTGTGCTGCCCAAGGTGCATCTAACTGAGGCCTCTTAATAAATCCCTACTTTATTCTTTAGCTCTGTCTAGTCTCTGTTCTAGGTCAGCCTTCACCGGGCACCACCGCGCCCCACGGCGTGGGAGCTGAGGGAGGGGGCTCTGGGCCTTACCGGCCTGGTTGGTGGTGATGTTCACGGAGGCGAACTGCGGGGAGAAGGGGCTCTGGTCGGTGACGCCGTTGACGGCCTGGATCTCGAAGGTGTACTGGGTGTGTGCCAGCAGGTCGCTGATGTAGATGCGGGGCTCGGTGAGGCCCAGCTGGCGCGGGGCGAACTGCACGTTGTCCCCGCAGCGCGTGCAGGCCCCGCGGCCCGCCCCGCAGCTCTTGCAGATGATGTTGTACACCAGGTCCTCCCGGCCCCCCGAGTCCCGCGGAGGGCTCCACTCCAGCATCAGCGACGTCTCGTTCACGCTGGAGATCACGGCCTGGGGGGCGGACGGGATGGCTGGAAAGGGAACACACAGGAAGGTGTGAGACAGCTGCACGCCTCTCCCCCCATCCCTGGGCAGGACTCTGCATGAGCCAAGCTGGGTGCTTCTCTTGCTGTCAGGATGTGTGCAGCAAGCTGGACATCCAAAGCAAAGAGTGCGAATGAAACCAGTCCTCTTACCCTGGGCTAATTTGACTGTGTGACAGTCCTGGCAAAATTTACCAGTTAGTTGTGTAGTGTCCCCCAAAACCCCACTGGGACAGACACTTTTGTCAAGCATCCCTCGGTGCTTTGACTGAGGATCATCTCCTTTCCCCAGCACGTGGTCCCCTCCCAGCTGCCCAGACCCACATACTGGTGCACGGCATGTCCACGGGGTCGGCGTCTGCCCGGTAATATCCATTTCGGCACACGCAATTTGTGGCCCCTTCCGAGGTTGTCCGGCTGTTGATGGGGCAGTGGACACACCCTTCATCCCCTTGGCTGGCCTTGAATGTTCCTGAGGGACAGCCTGGAAGAGAAGAGAGCAGTGGTGAGCAGTGAGAAGAGGGCTGGGGGGATGCCTGGAGCCCAGCACTGCTGCCCAAACTATCCTTGGGGTCTGCAACATCCAAAGCAAATCCTGACAACTGAAGGTGAACACCATAGAGAAGGAACAGCTGGTTGGAAGGCCCTGAGGAGGCACCTGCAGAAATGGGTCCCTGTGTAGACACTTCTGTCCCTGTTCCCCAGCAGTGCAGACGAGTACAGAACAGGGATTGTAGGAGTGCAGAGAGAATTTTTAGCCACCGCCACATAAGATGTCAGTGGCTGTACCAGGTCAGACTGTGGACACCACAATTCTCCCCCCAACAGCGACTGTCAGCGGGCTTTAGGCTGCATGTCAGGGAATGGTTCTTCCCCCAGAGGGTGCTGGCACTGCCCAGGCTCCCCAGGGAATGGGCACAGCCCTGAGGCTGCCACAGCTCCAGGAGCATTTGGACACTGCTCCAGGGACACACAGGATGGGATTGTTGGTGTGTGTGTGTGCAGGGTCAAGGGTTGGATTTGATACCTATGGGCCTCTTCCAAGTCAGGATATTCCATGATTCCATGACCACCCAAGGAGCAGGGCATGAACCAGGTGCATGTGTTGCCCACATCTCTTCCCCACTCCCTTCTGAGACACAACCCCTTGCACTCAATGCCCCACGTGGGTGTTTCTCCCACTCTGTTACCCACTCAGTTTGTCATTCCCCACAAATGTCCTGCATCTGTTTCACCCATAGAGCCCTGTGCTGTAACCACACGCTGCAGAAGAAACTGCTGCTCTCTGCTTCAAAGCAAATCTGCCATTCTTGATGCCATCCCACATTTCCATTGCCAATGGACACTCAATCACCATCTGCCTTGTCCATGACCTCTAGAGTTGTCCAAATCTGTCATGCTCCACACTGCATCACAATATTCACTTTTTTATTATTTTCTTTTTTCAGCAATGCCCACATGATTTTTTAACCACTGACTGTGAAAGCCTCAAGATCTGAGTTGTGAGGCCAGCTCCTAGCCCATCTCTGTGCAGGTGTGTGTGAATTGGTCTGCTGGAAGATGCCCCTGCCCATGGCATCTTTAAGGCACCTCCAAACCCAAACCATCCTGTGATTCCACCATTCCATGAACCTGGGGTGGTTTTCTCCCATTTGTATCACCTCAGGTCTTGTGAATTTCAACTGCCTTCTCATTCCCTGGTCACACTGTCTCACAGGGTCCTTTTGCAATTCTCCACAGAGTTTTGTCTTCACGACTTTGTAGATGTGGCACTTGGGGACATGGCAGTGCTGGGTTGATGATCCTAGGGGACATTCCCAACCTTAATGATTTTATGACTCAATATCACAAATAAATTGTTGGTTCTGCTGAGCAGTAACAGTGGGCTGGGCTCTCCCTCCAGGCTCTGAGCCCCTCACACGTGGAGAAGATGCTCCATAAGCAGCAGCCACTCAACCCCACGTGTGTCCAGCCCCACAGGGCGGGTGAGGGGACACAGGGGTGTGTGGTGCCTACAGCAGACAGTGGTGAAGACTGGACCATGCTGTGATCCAGCACTAACAGGTTTAGCACTCATGGATAAAAGCTTTCAACACCAGAAAGTCCTTCCAAGCCCAGGGATCACTGGTGCCCAAGGAAAAGCTCAGCTCACACCGTTCCTCTGTGGTTTCTCCTGTTGTGACTTTCTGCTGCTGTTAATTCTTACACAGCCTGAAGAGCCTGGGGGTAGGCAGGTGGTTCCTGTGCTGAAACAAGTTTAACAAACTTCTCCTTCAGTCGCCTGCCAAGGCTCCCAGGAATGAGGCAGATCAGAAAATAGCCTGGGAAAAACATTCACTGGGGTTGCTGTGAGCAAGAGCCATTGCTAAGAAGTAGTTATTTCTTATTTGGGAAAATAGGGAAAAAAAGAAGGTTGTTTTTTTTTTCTTCAGTTGTTATCTCCTTTCCTCCAGAATTAGCCTGAGTTTCTAATGAGAAAAGCTCTACAGAGAAATTCCATCAGCCTTCCTGCTTGCACTATCCCTCCTTCCTCTTATGGCCAAAGGAGCTGTTGAAAACCAGGATCCTCCTCATGTCCCTGGATCCTTCCATCGATCCCTCACCTGCTCGATTCCACTCCTGACCCACTTCCCTCGGGACCAGCCCATCTCAGAGGGTGTTAAGCTGTTGGGGAGAGGTGATGGCTGGGCAGTTCTGCATTCCCCAGAAGCAATGGGGACATGATAACAGGCTTCCTGCACTAATACCAATATTTGAGACACACAAAAGACATAAGGGATAAAATTGCTCTCATCTGACAGCCCAGGTGAAATGCACAGTCATTCCAGCAAGGATGGTTTCAGACAGGGGCCTCTTTCACCTTCCTGAGGTTTATTTTAAAAATAGATACTTTCCTATAATGCTTCTTCTGCATCAAGACAGAGAGACATCCAAAAAGTGCCCAGACTGTGGAGGGTATTGACTACTCCAAGGGATAAAAACATTCCCCACATTGGCCCTGGTTAATGGCTGGAGAGGGATAAAAACTGAGGCTCAGTGGTTGTTCCTCAGAAATACCAAGCTGGGACACTGAAACTCTTTGCGTGAGCCACACAAGCCAGGAGTTTTGGCAAGTCCCTTCCTCCCCAGCAGATTCTGCATGGGATAAAATAATCCTGGAAAAATCAGAACTTCTCCAAAGTAAAATGTTCTGAAATCATGTGTGAAGACAGAAAAGTCACTGAAATTTGATACAAAGTCCTTTTTTCTACTGATTTATTTTTCTCCAGTAATGACAACGTCCAGAAGTAAAATTGTCTACAAAATTGTTTACATTGTCTTCAAAACTGTTCTGCTCCCTCCAGGTCTTCCACTGGGTGAGAAAACAGATTTTCTTTAGGAATTCACCCAATTTCTTGTTTCCAGAACAAACAGCAAATCAAAAGTGAAATGTTCACACAGGGGCTAAAACCCCTCCTGCCTGAACAATGGGAATGTTCTCACTATGTGCTGGAAGCATCACAAAATCATGGAATATCCTGAGCTGGAGGGGATCCAGAAGGATCATCAGTCCCACTCTTGGCCCTGCACAGACACCCCAACAATCCCATCCTGGGCATCCCGGGCAGTGCCAGCACCCTCTGGGAGAAGAACCTTTTCCTCATGTCTAGCCTGACACAGACATGAGGACACCCAGTTTTCTACCCTGGGAGGTGACAGCAACTTTGGGACATTGCTGTTTTTTCTTAGGCTTGCAGCAAGGACATCCCTAGAAACTCCTGCTTGCAAAGATGAAAGTTAAACAGTGAAAGCACAGAAATTTCTACTTTATCCAAGCATCCCTCATCCCTGGAGGGAGATTTTGGTGCCAGTGGCTCTGGCCCCATCACAGCAGCAGTTTCCCCCACCCCCAGCCCTGATGGAATGCCAGCAGGGGCTCACAGGGACAGAGGGACCTTTAGCTGCCTGGCTGCTGCACAGACCATGGATGGCTGCCTCACTGGGGTGCGCTCCAAGGCAGCCTGCAGCACTCCTGTGGCTCTCTCCAGCAAGGCTGGGAATGCTCAGCAGCACAGGGGGTCCTTGTTTCCCACTCACTCACTCACTCACTCCTGGGGCATGGAAAGGTGCTCGTGCTTGGGAAGGCATGTGCTTTGGGAATCACGGAATAAACTGAGCTGGAGGAGACCCACAAGGATCATGGTGTCCAACTCCTGAAGGGAAGGGAATGCCATGGACCCACGGAGCATCCTGCCCTCCCTGCAGAGGACCACACCAGGATGTGGGAGGCAAGGCCACCTCTGCTGCTGGCACCAAGCTTCCAGCCCTCCTGTCCCAGGGCAGCTCAGCAGGGAAAGGCACCCCATGGCTCAGAGAAAGCCTTTGGCCAAATGTGCAGGAGGGGCCACACAGGGGCTCCCTGTTCCTTTGTGTCTCACTGCCTCTCTCTAACCAAATGTTTAATTAATCCAGTGCGAGCTGGGCAGGCTCCAACCAGGCTCTCCTGCATCCCAAACTGCCCTGGCCTTCAGAGTCCACCCCAGCCTCCTCCTGGAAACAGCTCTGAGCAAGCAGCTCCCTCCTACAATAAAAACTCCTAAAATGGCACCTTCAGCCCATGCTGAGGGCTCTGAGGAAGGAAGGATTCTTCTCGCCCCCTCTGCCTGGCCCTGTTTCTGCTGGCAGCAAGGATCCCTGAACTCCAGTGAGGCATTTTTAAAGGCTGATGGAAGCCAGGCAGCCCTGGCTGTCAGGATCTGCCAGGAGCCTTAAATCCCCAGCCTTATCTCCCAGTGGCTCCTTTCTCCCTGCGGGGCCAGGGCTGGGGGCTGGCTCTGCAGCTCCCCTGCTGCTGCAGGACCCAGGGCCAGCCCCCTTGGCCACATCCTGCCTCCTGCCCCCCTCTCTGGGTTTAGGGGTCCCTCTCCATGCTTTTGGGATTCCTCCTCCATGCTCGTGGGGTCCCAGCCCCACGGCCCTCCCTGCTCCCACTGGCACCCTCATCACCCCACAAACCCTACGTGGGTGCCTTGGCCCCACACCACAGTGCTGCTCCCACTCTGACCCCACATAAAATGAGTCCCACAGACATGTTCTTATGGAGAATAAGGAAAACAAATGTTGTGAGCCAAGCCAGGAGGAGCGTGGCCAGGACACTGGGGGAGGTGTTTTCCTTTCCCTTGCCAGGCACTGGGGATGCTGCCATGGTTAAGCTAGGGTTGCACAGTTCAGGGGTGATATGGAGAAGTCCAATAGAGAGTCACCAAGATGGTCATGCCTGGGGCACAGGGCCTTTGGATCCACTTCCAACTCCCCCCTGGTGTCCCCAGCTGGAGAGGGCTGCAGGGAAGAGGAGTCAGGCCTTGAGGAGGCAGGTGTGACACCCGAGCCCTCTGGCTCCTGGAGCTGGCTGCTAGCTGGGACAGAGCGAGGAGCTGGGACCTGTGGGTGCAGCTCTCTGCCCTCTCCCTTCCCGGGGCCACATGGGTCTCCTGTTTCCTTAGGGATAAATTTAATTAGCAGCCTGCGCTGTTACCTCATCCTCAGATAAGCAATTAATGCCATTGCCAGGTGCTGTCACTGCCAACAGCTCTGACAGCATTTGGAGAGCAGGGGAGGGAAATACAGGAGGGAAAACAGGGTTAAATGAGATTAACTGGAGGGGAACCTCCATGATGTGGATTACAGAATTGTCGATAAAGGGAATGGTCCCAATGCAAATGCTCCTGTTTAACCTCATCATTCTCCATGGGATGGGAATGGAAGCAAGACAGCACAGGCTGCAAAAGTGCCTCCTGGCCTAGAGACACGTCCCCACTGACTGGGCCAACACCCTGCACCTCCCCAGCAGCCCCAGGGATCACCTGTCCCATCACCTGCCCACAGGCACTGCTGCTCTGGCCTCACAGCTGGAGGTGCCAGCACTCCAAACCCACACTCCCTGCAATGGTGCTCCCCACCAGCCAGCTCAGCTGCTCCCAGCTCCATCCCAGGCTCCCTCAGACACAACTCCCTCAAAATGCCCTGCCAAGGACTTCCACTGTGCCCTGCCTGTCCACAGGTCACGGTGGCTTAGGAGCTCACATCTTGTTCTCAGCATCATCTCCTGTGTGCCTTGGTCCCCAGGTAGAGGGGCAGTGCTGGGACAGTGTGAGGCTGTGACAGGACCTTAGTGCTGGAGTGTCACAGAGCTTTGGAGAGGACAGGGCAGGGCAGAGTGATGCCCTGCTCTGGGAGCTCCCCAGAACTGGCCACACTGGAAGGTCTTGCAAGGGGCAAATACACCCCAACCACTGGCCAGGCCTTCCTCGCCCAAAGCTCCACAGACCCAAGGATCAAAGATCCAGCCTTTGGACACCACGGGACAAACCAACAGTGCTCATGACACACCAAATCTAGGCAGGTACAGTTCCCTGCTCTCCCGAGAGCATCCCCAGCCTCGGGCAGGACCAGCCTCATCCCAGCCCTACAGCTCTCTCCCAGTGCTGTGCTGCAGCAGCAGAGCTGAGCTCTCACCTGGGAGAGGCTTTGTACCAGGGGCTTCCCAGCAAATTCCCCCCTGCAGCTTCCCGGGGTTCACAAGGTCAGCTCCCTTCCAGCACTGCTCCCAAGTTCAGGCAGGTGGTGAGCCCAGCACACCTGTGGGCAGCACACCTGCGAGTCCCCCCGTCCTGCTGGGGGGAGGGCACATCCATCAGGGCTGATGGGATTCGCTGTCACAGAGAAACGCCTGGAATTTCTTACCTGCCCCTCAGCCTGCTTCAGCCTCCCCAGCCTGTCACAGCTCTTAAAGAGAAATGTAATGTAAATTTTTCTGTCCCTGCTTGAGCGTGTGGGACTGGGATGTTGCCAGCATCCTGAGAGTACAGATGGAGAAGACCATAATCCAGCATTTATCCTGTCAGGGCCATCCACATACAAGGGGAGAGGACTTCCTGGTCCCTGTTTGGGGTCAGTCTCCTCTCCCAGGAAACACGCAAAAGAACAAGAGGAAACAGCTTCAAATTGTACCAGAGGAGGTTTAGATTGAATATTAAGGAAAATTTTGTCATGGAAAGTATGGTCAGGTATTGGCACAGGCTGCCCAGTGCAGTGGTGGAGTCCCCACCCTTGGAAGTGCTCAAAAAACACATGAGTGTGGCAGCTCTCAGGGTTAGTGGTGGGTTAATGGCTGGATTCAATCCTAGAGAGCTTTTCCAGCCTTAATGATTTCCTGATTCTCTGGTTCTATCCCAGGGGCACACGGATCTGTGTGTCCATCATGCTGCTGTAGGGGTGGCTGCAGCCCAGAAGCTCAGCTCACTGCACACTTCCAGAAGCCTCTGTGGGAAGCTGAAACCAGGGAGTGAGTTCAGAGGCCAGGAGCATGGTGCTGGTGGCAGCACATGCCTTCAAACTCCTGGCTCGTGCAGACACCTGAAGAGCAGCCCAGGAAGCAGCTTGCTCCAAGGCCAAGCTCAGTAGCTCAGTGCTCTCCTGAAGCAGGACATTCCCCACCCCAGGAGTGCCAGGTGATGCTGGCCCAGGAGCAGTCCCAGTGCCAGGCAGGGGGGGAGCAGGACACTGCCAGGGCCTGCACAGCCTCCAAACCTTGTCTGGGTAGCTTGGCACACACAGAAGGAACCAGAGCTCCAGGGGCTGGACAGCAGCATGGCCTGGGAGCCCTGGGGTGATTTGCATGGAGCAGGGGAGCTCTGGGGCACTGCTTTCATCGCTGGGGTCCCAGCACAGGAAGGACATGCAGCTGCTGGGGTGAGTTCAGAGAAAGCCAAAGAGAAGCTCAGAGGGCTGGAGCCCCTCCAGAGCCAGGCAGGGAGAGCTGGGGGGGTTCACCTGGAAAACATCAAGGGAGACCTCAGAGCCCCTTCCTAAAGGGGCTAAAAGTGCCTAAAGGGGCTCCACGAGGGCTGGAGAGGGACTTGGGACAAGGAATGGAGGGACGGGACACAGGGAATGGCTTCCCAGTGCTAGAGAGCAGGGTTAGATGGGATACTGGGGAGGAATTGTTCCCTGGGAGGGTGGGGAGGCCCTGGCACAGGCTGCCCAGAGCAGCTGTGGCTGCCCCTGGATCCCTGGAAGTGTCCAAGGCCAGGCTGGATGGGGCTCTGAGCAGCCTGGGACAGTGGAAGGTGTCCCTGCCCATGGCAGAGGTGGAATGGGATGGGCTTTAAGGTCCCTTCCAACCCAAACCATTCTGGGAGTCTACAATTTTATATTCTTATTTTAAACATACTGCTCAGGCCAGCAGCACATCCCTTTTCTCTTGATGTAAACACTGAAGCACTGCAGACTCACACAGTGACTATTCCGAGCCAGCTTTCTCCAAGAGGTCCCCTGAAGAATTTAGGACCTTCATATTTTGTTACTTTGTTTGGTCTTGTTTAATTGTTTCCCAAAGCTTCTGCCTGGGAGAGCTGTGCCTCGGGAGGGAGGCAATGTCAACCATCACAGGAACACTTCCCAAGGACTGAATGCAGGGAAAGGAACAAACCAAGCAGGCAAGTGGTGACATCAAAGTTGCACTGATGGAAAACCCCTAATCCTATAAACCCTTCCTGCTTTAATTGGTGTTAAAACAAAGATAATCTTATCTCAGCCCTATAAAAGAAGGGATAGGATGTTCTTTCTAAAAGCCTCTCTAAAAGCCCTCGTAAACTTGACAAACATTCCATGGTTCCAGCCCAAGGAGAACAACTTTAATCCTAAAGGAAACAGGAAAGCAAAAAGGGAGCTTTTCCTGGACACGAGCCCTTCAAGTGTCCCCAGCCCTCTGGTCCTGGTGCCAGTCTGGAGTCACACTCCCAGCACTGTGGGGCTGCTGGGCCAGGCACAGAGCCCCAGGACCAGCCCCAGAGCGGGGGCACCAGGCAGTGCCTGCACTCTCCCACGTGTGAGCAGAGCAGGATCAGACCTGGGACAGATTTGTGCCTCCCCTCCAGGTACTCCCAGTGCATCTGGGGCTGCTCACTGTAGCTGTCTCATCTCCACTGCCTTGTCTCAGATGTTGGAGGAGCAGTTTCAGAGCCTGAGATGGGGTCACTGAAGGAATCCCCAGCAGCCCCAGTCCAGGCTGCAGCCAGTGGCACTATTCCCAAACTGCTCTGCCTTCACTCCCCAGCAGCAGCAGCCCTCACCCCACACTCCCCATCTGCAGCAGTGCCCTGCAGACCCCTCTATCTGCCCTTCCCAGGGCAAAACAGCTTTTCCAGGTGGAGCTGGGGATGCCAGGAACCCTTGGAATAAAAGTGGGCATGTTTAATCATCACATTTTAATGCTCCTTAGCACCCAGTTGGGACAAGTTCAAAGTGCCAGTTGGTTTGATGCCAGCAGCCACTTTCCAGATGACAACACTGCTCTGTGTCAGCCCTCAGTGCTGAGTGGAACTGGCAGAAGAGTGATTAAAAATGGGCATTATGGTGGGTTAGGTCACTGGAGGAGCTCACAGAACCTTTCCTTCCTGGCCTGCAGTGAGTAAAAAAGCTGTGGGGAGGCAGCACGGCCTGGGAAGGGCACACACTGTCCACATGTGCTTCCCAAAATGCCCTTTGAAAGGCAAAACCCAAAGAGAACCAACCTTCCTCCAAAAAAAGCTCCCAAGTGCACTGGCAATGAAGAGCTGTTCCAGTTTGGGCTCCCCAGGACAAGAAAGGACTCCAGGGAAGGCCACCAGGCTGCTGCAGCACACGGTGGGCAAGGAGAGGCTAAGGATGGACATGAACCTGGAAAAGAGAAGGCAAAGGAGAGACCTCCTGCTGCCTGCAGGGTGTAAGGAAGGTGGGCAGGACTCTAGCTGGCACGTGGAAAATTCCAGCTTGACACAAGAACGTTTTTCACCATGAGGGAGGTCAAGTACTGGAAGGAGGGACCAGCAGCACAGGGATCTGCATCCTCAGAGATGGTCACAGCCACTCCCTGGGAACTGAGCTGCTTTTCTGTCACTCCAGCTGCCTACAACCAGCTGAGCTTCCACTTCTCAAGGTCCAGGAATGGTTTGTAGGACACGGCTGGGAAAAAATTCACTTTTCCCTTTGCTAAAGCAATCCCAGTTGAAGAGAGGTCCCTTCCCAGAGTGGAGCCCCTCGGTGCTGTCAGGGACTGCAGGGCCAGCCTGCAGCTCCAGCTCTGCTCCACAGCTCCATCTGGCCCTGCCACCTCGGATCCCCTCACGTCCCAACAGCCACACTTGTGGTGCTCAGACGTTTTCAGGGCTTCCCCAGCAACCTGCAGCAGCTGAAATTGGAACACTGTGATTGTTCTTGCACAGCAAACTGCAATGATTACCCAAAATCACTGTGTCTGCAGGCACCTGATCTGCCAAAAAAGCTGAGGCTCCACTGAAACAGGCCCCTCATGGCTGGGATCATTAAGGCTGGAAAAGCCTTCTGAGATCCTCGAGTCCAAGTGTCAACCCAGCACTACCAGGGCTGCCACCAAGTGCCACATCCACAGATTCACTGAACAACTCCAGGGATTGGTGATTCCACCACTACCCCGGGCAGCCTGTGCCAATGTCTGATCACCCTTCTGTCAAGAAATTTTCCCTAATATCCAACATCAACCTCCCCTGGGACAGCTTGGTGCCATTTCCCCTTGTTCTGTCCCTGTTCCCTGGGAGCAGAGCCCGACCCCCACCTGGCTGTCCCCTCCTGTCAGGAGCTGTGCAGGGTGAGAAGGTTCCCCCTGAGCCTCCTTTTCTCTAGGCTGAGCCCTGCCAGCTCCCTCAGCCTCCCCTCATGAGACTTGTGCTCCAACCCCTTGACCAAGGAAGTCCATGGAGGGAAGACAAATTGCTGTAATCAGCACACGAATTTTTGACAGAAAGCAGGAAATCTGATGTGGGGCTGCGCAATGAAGTCTGAGAAAACAACTGTCACCTGCAACTCTTCCCAAAGAGCAGCTTGAACCATCCTGCACATGAGAACCACCAGCGTGGCCATGTCAAGATCACCCTGTGCCAGGGACGTGCATGTAAGGAAAGCTAAAGCAGGGAGTTTAGACATTATTTCCTAGGAAATCTTTTATAAAGCCTCCCTGTGCTGCATGAGTGTAATGACTGCCACAATTCATAGCTGAACAAACACCCAGGAGCAATTCCCACTGTCTACATTCCCTGTGCACTCCATGTGTCATTGGGCTGTAGTGCTCGTGCAGCACTGAGGGCTGTGAGGGATCAACATCAGAGGGAGGAGGCTGAGCCCTCAGTCCCCAGGCCCCCATTCCACTGATAACTTTCTCTAAAAGGATGCTCTGATGAGGGAAAAACATCAGCAAATAATTATCTCTCTAAATCCATCAGGAGCAGTGCTTAATGGAGGGATCTGAGAGCCAAGCATGCCAGAAAACAGATGGGAAGAGGCAATTTTCAACAGCTCATAATTCCCTTTATTTGGGTGGGTTTTGCCTGCATCCATCAAAATGCACCTTCCACATCTGAAAGCTTTCTTCCACCAGATCTCATACTTCCCAACTCCCAGACTTTCCCACTCCCACTGAAAGGCAGTGCAAGGAACTTGAGCTGGAAAAGATGTGAGGTCGCTCAAAGAGGAGGTTGGGAGATGCTGGCTGGTGTCAGCCATGTGAAGGTTGAGCCCAGCCCCTGCCTCTGTGCATTTAGGGTCTTCCCAGATTTCCAGAGATCTCCCACTGCACTCGAGGGCTGGCTGCCAGCCCCAGCACGAGCATGGAACAGGTTCCCAGAGATGCCAACAAGGCCATCAAGGACAGAGAGTACAAATGAACACTGTGAATAATAACCAAAATAGCCTCAAATAAAGTTGCTGCTGCCCCCAGGAAAAAGGCAATTCATATTTTTACAATAAAAATTAATTCTGAACCAAAAATGACAGTGAAGGAGTAAAAATGCATCTTAAAAAGTCATGAACTGGTAGCAGTGGCTTTAAATTAGTCAGCAGAAAATACAGCAGCTGGTAAAAGCAGTGGAAAGAACAGGGCTCTTAAGATTAACAGCAACAAGATGGAAATCAAGAACACAAGAAAAATGAAGCCACAGTCAAGAGATGGGCCTGTCCCCAAAATATGGGAAAATTATCCACTGTGTCACAGAAGGAAAGGGATATTTAATCACATGGTGTGCATAGAGAGGGATTCTTTCATAACCAACACATCCCTAAAATTTTCCATTCCTCCTGAAGTAGGAGGAATATCAGCTATGGGCTCCCAGAGCAGGATTAGATAACTGGGACCCAAGAGCTTTAAGGCTCAGCCAAGGAAACTCCGTGATGCAGCTGCTGGTGTTGAGGCCACGCTGGGGAAGCAGACACATGGATCACACCATGCCAAAGCACCTCCAAGGGCAGGAGGTGCTCAGCTCCCCTGGCCAAGGTGATGGCACCAATGCCAGGGGTGAAAAGTAGAACAAGGGACTTGAAGTCAAGTGCCCTGATACATTTTCTTGGTGTTGTTTGGCTCTGCAGAGCAGACTCAGACACTCAGAGCATCCTCCCAGTCACGTTCTACACAACGTGGTGCTGGCATTGTGTGCCACAGAGAAAGCAGCATGGGAAACAGGGAGGGGCTGCAGAGACCAGGCTGAGTGTGAGAGCCCAGCATGGAGCTGCAGCAGTGGATCTCAGAGAGGAGAGGACCCTCTACTCTGACCTGGTGAGCCCCCACTAAATGCTGCCTCTGGCCCTGGAGTCCTCAGCACAGGAAGGATGTGGAGCTTCTGGAGTTAAGTCCAAAGGCTGGAGCCCCTCTGCTCTGGAGCCAGGCTGGGAGAGCTGGGGGTGTTCACCTGGAGAAGAAAAGGTTCCAGGGAGAGCTCAGAGACCTGGAAAAGAAAAGGCTCCAGGGAGACCTCAGAGCCCCTTTCAGGGCCTAAAAGGGCTCCAGAAGAGCTGGAGAGGGACTTGAGACAAGGGATGGAGGGACAGGACACAGGGAATGGCTTCCCATTGCCAGAGGGCACAGACAAATGGGATACTGGGAAGGAATTGTTCCCTGGGAGGGTGGGCAGGCCCTGGCACAGGGTGCCCCGAGCAGCTGTGGCTTCCCTGGATCCCTGAAGTGTCCCAGGCCAGGTTGGACAGGGCTTGGAGCAGCCTGGGACAGTGGAAGGTGTCCCTATCCATAGCAGGGGTGGAATGAGGTAAGATTTAAGGTCCTTTCCTACCCAAACCATTTTGGGATCCTTTGAAGGCAGAGAGTGCCCAACACCTTGGGTCAGGCCTGGATGTGGTGTGAGAACTTGAACAGGCAGCGTGGCACAACCAACAATTTCCCTCTGCAGCCATGTGAAAACACAGAGACATTTGGGCTTCTTAACTCTCACACTGCCCAAGCACCAAGCTCACTTGGCTGAGAGGGGTCCCAGCAGTCGCTCTCCAGGGACCTTCAGTGCCTTTCCCAAGGTTAGCCACTCCCAGAGCCCATGGCACGCCTGGGGCTGACACCAGGATTTCCTCTGTCTGCAGAGGAGCAGGGGAAGGCAGCCACGCTGCCTCAGTGGGAAGCAGCTGGGATTTTTGGAAGAGGGGCTGTGGTCGGAGAAGGGTTTTCTTCAAAGCACGAGGCTCCTGGAGCAGTTCCAGGCAGAGCTGGGAGCAGGACAGATGGCAGAGCCCCACTAATCCAGATGGGCAAGCCCAGCCCAGCCCTGCACAGCTCCCTGGGACGCTGCCAAGCGCCAGCTCCCGTTTGCAAGGCCCCACTTGCTCGTACAGATTAACCCAGCCCCGAGAAGGTCCCATGGGGAGACACTCCTGTTTGGGAAGATTTGAGCTCTGATTGATGGAGGATGTGGGACTGGAGCAGAGAGAGGAGAGCACAGCCAGGCTGCAGCATGGGATGCATATCCCAGCCCTCTCCTGCTGTAATCCTCAGCAGCAGAGTGCAAACCCCTGAAGCTCACCAACCTGACACATCCTCATCCTTCATCCCAGCAGGAATGTGCTGCAGTGCAGGGATGTTAACAAGGAATTGCCTTATTAGTAGGGGAGGACCTCGCTGTTCTCAACAACTACTTGTAAGGAGGTGGTTGTAAGGCAGGGGTTGGACTCTTCTCCCAGTAACAAGTGATGGGACAAGAGGAAATGGCATCAAGTCATGCCAAGGAAGGTTTAGATTGGAGATTGGGAAAAATTTCTCCATGGAAAGGGTACTGGACCAGGCTGCCCTGGGCAGTGGTGGATTCACCTTTCCTGAATGTGTTCAAATGAGGTTTAGATGAGGAAGATGCCCCTGCCCATGGTAGGGGATGGAATGAGATGGGCTTTAAGGTCCCTTCCAACCCAAACCACTCAGTGATTCTCTGTGATCCTCGAGGCAATGAGAAGCAAATCCAAGCAGGCACAGCTGTCCCAGGGAGCCCCTGCCTCTCCCTGTGCCCCAGAGCAGGGATCACTCCACCACAGAACAGGCTGCATGCACAAAGCAGCAGCAGGAGAGGGCTGCACCAGCTCCTGGCGTGTCCCTCAGCCTGGCCACAGCCCCTGTCCATCCCACACAGCCGGGCTGGGGCACGGGCTGGGCTGGGGCTGTGCCCTGGGGACTGCTCATCCCTGGGCAGCAGCAGCACACAGAGCACAGCAGGGCCCTGTGCTGGCACCACTGCCCCCAGTCCATCCCAGCACAAGCAGTGCCATGGTGCTGGAACCCAGATGCTCCCAGGACTGCTCTAGCTGGTCTAGAGCTGAAAATTAAATTAAAACCACGACAGGGACAGTTAATTAAAGCAGATTAGTGCGAGACTAATTAGGGACGCTGACACTGCAACCATCAAGCCCTGTGATGTTAATTAGCTGTTCATTAATGTCAGCTCCCTGTTCAGTACAGAAATATGAACTGCTGATCTCCTGGGCTTCACGTGCAGCAGAGCACAGGGGATCACTCGGTCACCTCCTCCAGGGCACGTCCTGCCTTGTCACCACCCCGCAGAGGCACTGTCACCAACAACAGCGTCACCCCAGCACCACTGAGACCCTCACCACAACAGCAGGACCCCCAACACCATCAACAGAGAGGCCCTCACCACTAGGCAGCACAGAGACACAGCCACCAATGTGCTGTCTCCACGCTGTGCCCCACAGTCAGAGGCCCCCCCCCTCACCATGCACAGCAGGACACCCCAGCACCCCCCGTGAGTCCTTCATGGACACCATCCCCTGTGCCACTGCCAGGAAGCCGAGTGGTGCCCAGCACCCACCCACAGCAGTCCCTAAAACTGGCACCCACTGAATTCCACAAGATGGACAGACCTTTTTTCTCCTCACCCTAAACCTTGAAAAGGAGACAGAGCTGTGGAATTGTTCAGGCTGGAAAAGCCCTCTAAGATCACTGAGTCCAGCTGTCAACCCAGCTCTGCCGTGTTCACCACTAACCCATGTCCCCAGGTGCCACATCCACATGGTTTTTGAACACTTCTAGGGGTGGTGACTGCATCACTGCCCCATTGGTAGCCTGTGCCAATGTATGACCACCCTTATCATGAAGGAATTTTTCCAATATCCAGCCTGAATTTCCCCCAGAGCAGTATGAGGCCATCTCCTCTCCTCCTGGGAAGAGGAAATGTTCCCTGGGAGCAGAGCCTGACCCCCATGGCTGTCCCCTCCTGTCAGGGATGTCCCCCCTGAGCCTCCTTTTCTCCAGGCTGAGCTCCCTTTCCCAGCTCTCTCAGGTGCTCCTGGTGCTCCAGCCCCTTCCTCATTCCATTTCCTTCCCTGGACATGCTCCCATCCCACCACTGTGGCCAGAGCTGAGACAGAAAGGCTGAAGGAGATTGGAACACTGAGATCCTTGGTAGGGACAACACTCAGGACAGCAGGGAGCACAGCTGCTGCTCCAGGGAGTGCAGCCTGGGTACAGGGAACATGCACAGCAACTGCTGGGAGAACACACGGGATGTGTGGAGCACACGAGGGCTGCAGGAACCAAAACACTGGAGCTCGAGGCAGGCAGAG
This sequence comes from Passer montanus, assembly GCF_014805655.1. Taxonomy (NCBI): domain Eukaryota; kingdom Metazoa; phylum Chordata; class Aves; order Passeriformes; family Passeridae; genus Passer; species Passer montanus. Next base: position 597,005 of record NW_024362605.1, on the reverse strand, counting down.
GGTTCCAGGGGACACAGAAGGTTACAGGGAGCTGCAGAGAGCACACACTGCAGGAACTCCACATGGGCTTGTAGGAACTCCACACACAGCTGTAAGAACTCCACACATGGTTGTAGGAACTCCACACACAGCTGTAAGAACTCTACAAGTGGCTGTAGGAATGCCATAGGTGTTTGTAGAGAGCCCCCACAGTGACTGTATGGGGCACAGTAGGGCTGTATGGGGCACAGTAGGGCTGTATGGGGCACAGTAGGGCTGTATGGGGCACACACAGGGGTAGCAGGAAGCACAGACAGGTTATGGGAAGCACACACAGTGTAGAGAACACAGACAGGCTGTAGGAATCTCCAACAGCCCACAAGAATGCCCATACCAATTTACACACAGGCTGTAAGGAGCATACACAGGGGTAAAGAGAGCACACATGGTGTAGGGAGCAGAGGTTGTAGGGATACACACCCAGGTTGGAGGGATAACACCCAGATTGTAGGGATAACACACACAGGTTATAGGTATATCACACACAGGGGTGTAAGGATAACACACACAGGTTATAGGGATATCACACACAGGGGTGTAGGGATAACACACACAGATTATAGGGATATCACACACAGGGGTGTAGGGATAACACACACAGGTTATAGGGATATCACACACAGGGGTGTAAGGATAACACACACAGGTTATAGGGATATCACACACAGGGGTGTAAGGATAACACACACAGATTATAGGGATATCACACACAGGCTGTAGGCATAACATGAAGATTGTAGGAACAACACACACAGGGGTGTAGGGATATCACACACAGGTTGTAGGGACATCACACAGGTTGCAGGGATGACACACACAGGTTGTAAGGGGTAATGACAATGCACAGGTTGTAGAGATAACACACACACAGGTATAGGGATAACACACACAGGGATGTAGGGATAACAGAGGCTGATGGGAGCTCACACAGGGAGCACAGAGGGGGCTGAGGGAGCCCACCAGTAGCTCTCAGCCTGCTCCCACTCACAGTGCAGCATGAGCCATGGGTGCCATGCACCCCACTGCAGCCCTAGCCTGCTGACTTCAGCCCCCTGTGAGCTCTTTGGCTGCCTGGTATCAGCCCAGCCACAGGGCCTGCCTGTCCCACACAGCCCTAGCAGGGTGATGGGGACACAAGAGTGCTCCTGTGCCCAGTGACAGCCACAGTGTTGAGTGCTGAGCTGTCACCCAGAGGAAATGCAGCTGCAATGGAGCATCTCCTGAAGATATTCCAGCTGCTGGGCTGTACCAGCCCCCAAACCTTGCACATTCCTCAAATACAGCCACATTCCTCACCACACACCCAGAACCAAGCTACACCTTCACATCTCACCGTGGAAAACACAGGAGGGTGCTCACACCTTCTCTAAGCTGTATTCCACTCCACCACCATGAGAAACTCTTTGGATGATGCATCCAACATCACCACCCCAGGCTACTGGAGGGCATCCCTGTCATGGCAGTGAGGGGAATAAGATGAGATTTAAGGTCCCTTCCAAGCCAAACCATGCTGTGATTCTGCGTTTTAGCCAGCTCTGGAGGAAAAAGGTGTCTCCTGTGGCTGTGCAAACTGGTGATGGGTGGGAGCCAAGAGGGGACGTCCTAATGGGAAGCAATCAGACTCCACTGCTCCTCCTCCCCCAGAGCGTATTTAGAGCTTTCAGAAAGAAACAAAACTTGTTTATCTTAACGCTAATCAATTTATAGCAATCAAAATAAAACCCATTAGGAGCCATTCTCCATTTGAATTTCAAAGAGGCTTCTGACCCCAGGAGGCTCCCAGCTGATTGATTAGAAATTTCTGACACTAATGTGTGTCTTCGAAGGGTCCAGTGTGGCTTTAATTCCTCTCTCCTGAGACACTGATCGTGTGTTAACATCTGTCAGCCCCTTCCTGCACTTAGGGGAGGGGAAATTCATGAGCACATGGAGTTGCCTGGCACAGCTGGGGAGAAGGCTGCATTTGCTGGCTTAAACAGCTTCCAGGAATCCCTTGGGGCAAATCATTTGCATGATCCTTTTCTCCTTGGGCAAAAAAAGAGCTGGAGTGCACCAAGAAATGAAAAGTAGTGATGAAGAGAGGGGGCAGAGAGTGGAGGGTTAGAGCTCAGGGCTGGGATTTGGCTTTTGCATCCCAGCTTTGCCCCTAACTCCTTGTGTCCCTTAAAGCAATAGGAAACACAGGATGGGTCAGTTTGGAAGGAACCTTAAAGATCATCTCATTCCAACTCCCTGCCATGGGCAGGAACACCTTCCATTCATCCCTGTCTTCCTCCAGAAAAACTACAGATGGCATAAGGGAAAAAAAAAATCTCAAACCCAAGACATATTCACGTTGTTCCCAGGCTTTTCTTTTTAACCATATTCCCAGTTTGGAAACTGTAACCTTCACTTTTGGTGGGCAGGAATTCATATCTTTCAAGGGTATTCCATGACCCAAAGTGGACTGGGGTCAGTCCTGGGCAATCCTGCTCCCCCTCTTTGGAGGGGAAACAGGGGAACAGCAACGAAACATAGGAGAGGTGATTTTTATCTGGAGAGGTGATTTCTGTCTGGAGATAGATGTAGAGAGCAGCCTTCATCCTCCAGGATGGAGCACACTTGGTCCACAGTGGTTTGTAAAGTGGTGATGAGCACACCTGGCCCCACTTGGGGACAGACTTAAGGCACAGAGCTCCTGGTCCTGGCATGGGGTCCTGCCCAGCTGGGGAACATTTCCTGCATGTGCAGGCACCTCTGCTGTCCTGCCAGACCTCCTGCCTTAAGGCCACCACCCTGCTGACTGCAGACCTGGCTGGGCAAGAAAGGGTATTTTTTTTGGTGGGGAGATTTAAGTAATTGACCCAACAAGGGAGGGATTTGACCCATTACCCCACACCTCTTTGTCTCATGCAGAAAAGCTGAGGGTGGTCAAACACTCAGGCTCGGGATCTATCCATGGAGGAAATCCATGGGGGGGATAGCACTGGAACAGCACAATCCCTCGAATGCTTTGCATCTGCACAAAGGAAAGGGGTGGAGGAGGTGGGTAAATCTGTCCCTGCAAGGGGAAGCAGTGAGAGCAGCAGGCAGAGGCTCCCTGCTACCTCCACCCCGCTCCCACTGTCTGCCATCCATCCATCCATCCCTCCATCCATCCATCCATCCATCCATCCCCACTCGGCGCTCCCAGGCGGGACTGAGCAACTCTCACTTTCAGCAGATCAAGGCAGCTAATCTGGTTAATGAAGGCAGATCAGGCCAGGGCTGCTGCTCTTCCCTGCAGCAGGGCGGGGTCACAGAGCAGAGCTCAGCCCTGCCCTGGGAAGCCCGGGGCTCAGCCGGGGGCTGCAGCATCCCGAGGGGCCAGCGGGGCTGCCAGAGCCCGGAGGGACGGCGAGGACAGCACGTGTGACAGGGGGCACCTGGCTCTGCCCCATCTCGCCCTGCCGGGTGCTGGGTGCCTGTTGGGACACGGAGAATTGTGGTGGCGTTGGCTGGAGTGAGGGCAGGGATGCAGCAGCAGGGCTGGGGAGGAAGCAAGGGCTGTCCTGGGTCTGCATTACAGACGCCAGAGCGAGGAACGAGATGAGCTTTAAGGTCCCTTCCAAGCCAAACCAGTCCATGACCCAAAGGATGCTGCTGTCCCTGGGCCCTCCTGCAGCCCAGCAGGCAGTGCAGGGGGACGTCTCTCCACCCTGACACCAGAGACAGGAGCCACTGCTGCCAAGGCTGTCTCACCTGTTCATGGACACCTCCCTCCTTCTCCAGCAGCATCACCAGCCGGGCAGCCCAGTGCCCGTGATGTCAGCAGGGGGTGGGGAGGCATGGGAAGGGCTGGTGGCTGCACAAAGATCCCCTCAGTGGGTGCTGCCAGCAGGGCCAGGACAGAGAGGACGCTGCTCTCACAGGCACTGCTGGGTGTTCTCAGCGTCTCTGGGGCTGGGCCCTCCCCAGCCTTGCACAGATTTGGGGTTCAGGGTCCTGCACCTCATCCAGATGCTCTTTGATACCCCAGTGGCTGGCTCAGCTAAAGCCCAACACCCAGCAATGAACCCCCTTGTCTGACATGCTCCAAAACGTGGAGAAGTCCCTCATCTCATTAGCTTGCTCTAGTGGTTAATCACTTAGAAACACATGCCTAATTTTTTAATTTGTTTAGCTTCAGTTTAACCCTACCAGTTCTTGTTATCCCTTCGTTTGGCAGATCAAAAGCCCTTTAGAGGCTGGGCTTTCCTCTTGGTAATCATCTCACCTAATCTTCATTATGAGAAGTCACTGAGTTACCAAGCTTTTCAGTCCCCAGTGGAAGGGCATTTTCCATGGCTCTTGGAACCACATTTGTCTTTCCCTGCAGCATCCTCCAAGTTTATTTTTCATATCCCACTTGAACCTTGCAGAGCAGGGTGCTCTGCTCACCTAGAGGCATTTCTGCTCACCTGGAGGCATTTTTCTGACCTCAGGCTACAGGACAGGCAAGTTTTGCATTTAAATTCTTCATCTGAAATGTGGCTTGGCATGACCTCCCAAACTTCCTCCCTTGCTGCTCACTGTTTTATCAGCAGAGATTTTCCACTCTATGCCAGTTACAGTCTGGGTGCTGCTGACCCATGCTGGGCTACTTTAAAATCACAGAATAGTTCAGGTTGGAAAAGTCCTCTGAGATCATTGAGTCCAATGCAGCTCTGCCATGTCCACTGCTTAAACCATGTCCCCATGTGCCACACCAGCAGTGACTCCACCACTGCCCTGGGAAGCCTTTTCCTGTTTGACAACCTTTTCAGTGGTGAAATCTTTCCTAATATCCAATGTGAACCTCCCCTGGCACAATTTGAGTTTTTTCCCCTCATTTCACCACTTTTTACTTGACAAGCAATCCCAAGAGCTCAGCCTGGCCCCAGCACCCTACCAGGGTGCTCTACCTCCAGAGCAGAGGTGGTGCTTGGGTCAAGTTGGCATCATGGTGCTGGCACAGAAGCACCCATGGCAGCCCAGCAGGAGTGGCTCCTCTGAGGTCTCCAGACCACTCTCCAGCTCACAGAAAGGCTCAGTCCTAAGGGCTCAGGGCAGCTGCAGCCAAGCCTTAGAAATCCCTGAGGGTGGTGATGTTCAACATCTCTGGAACTTTGCTTTTCCACAACCCCATCCTGAACTTCTCAAGCTACATCTTGTGGCTGCTATTTCTTCCTACAGGAGCTGGCACCACCAGTGGGGGCCTGTCTCCTTCCTTTTTTAACAGCCCCACACAGAGCTGCAGCTGTGCTGAGATCCCTTCTTGGGTTTCCTTCCCCAGGTTCTCTCCACTGCACTGAAATCAGCTTGGGCCAAGCTCCAGCCAAAGCAGCAGCAGTTCAAGCCACATCCCTCCACAATTCCACACAGCATGTGATGTAACCCTGCTGCCCAGGAGTTGGGAAAGAGCCTCCTGAGACACGAGATAAAGGCCTCTGGCAGCCCAAGAGCACTGAGATCTGGAACAGAGGTCAACCCGTCCAAAAATCCCCATCCAGCCTGAAAATCACAGAATATGCTGAGCTAGAATGGACCCACAAGGATCATCAAGTCCCACTCCTGGCCCTGCACAGACACCCCAACAATCTCACCTTGTGCCTGAGAGCTTTTTCCAAATGCTCCTGGAGCTCTGGCAGCCTTGGGGCTGTGTCCATTTCCTGGGCAGTGCCTAGCACCCTCTGGGGGAAGAACCTTTCCCTGATATCCAACATAAACCTCCCCTGACACAGCTTTAGGCCATGCCCTCAGGTCCTGTCAGTGCCTGCCTCTCCTCTGCCCTCCTGAGGAAGCTGTAACTGTGAGGTGTCCCCTCAGTCCCCTCCTCTCCCAGTGGCAACCATCACCAAGGGTGACCCCACTGCACAAAGCACGGATGGCATCCCCAGACAGGCACAGACTGAGGTGGGGCTGCCATCATCACCAAAGATGTCAGTCCTGATGATGCTGAACAAGGAGCTGCCCTGAGCACCCCAGGGGCTGGGCAAGGGGTGACGAGTGACACGGGACAGCCTCCTGGTGTCCCCAGATCAGCCACCTTGCCAGGGCTGCAGTCACTGGCACTGAGTGACAGGAAGATCTCCAGGTGCCGAATGACTGGGCAAGAACACGGCAAATGAAATTCAGCAGTGACAAAAGGAAACGAATGCACTTGGGGGAAAAGAGCCCTAATTATACAAACACAATGATGGGCACTAAATTAGCTATTAACATGCAGGGAGGGGATCTCGGCAGCACTAGAGATAATGCTCTGAAAACATCAGTTCAAAGCTCATCCATCATCAAAAAAAATGAGAAAATGTAAGGAATGATGAAGAAAGGAGCCCAGTGCAGAGCAGAAATGTCATTAAGCCATGCGTGGAGCCACGGCTCGAACGTGCTGGCAGTGGTCACCCCGAGACAAGGGCGTGAGGGAGCTGATAAAAATGATTAGGGACACAGAGCAGCCTCCATATGGAGAGTCAATCAACTCAGAGCTTCCACGTGAAAAGAGGCCACTCAGGGAGGCATATAAAGCCATCAGGAATATGGGGGACATGAATGGGAATAGATTGCTTGCAATTTCATACAGTGTGCAAGGACATATTTTTTAACATGGTGCATAATTAAATTGTGTAACTTACTGCCACAGGCACCCTGGGCACTGGAAATATGAACAGCACGGCAGGGGACAGGAGGAATCATCACTCATCCACCCCTTATTTCTCTACTGTCTGGGCAGTACAGAGCTCTGCAAACCAACCAACACCACGGTGCTCCTGGAAAAGTCATGTTTATCCCTCACACATCGTCCTGCCCAGCACATGTGGACCTCTCCCTTGGACACCTCCTGCATCTTTCTGGGTCTGCCCAGACCAACTGCTTGGCACTCCTGGGACCTCCACCTATGAAAAGCTGCAGCCAACAGGAGACACAAGCTGGTGGATGTCCACACTCCAGCCCCACACACAGCTCCTGGTGAACCATGTCAACAATGCCAGCACCTGGAACTGAATGTGGAGGGGCTGCCAAACAGACTGTGGGGCAAAGGGAGAGATGCCATCTCCCCAGGAGAGCAGCAGGACCCTCAGCACTATGGAGACTGAGGAACCTGGACTCTGTCCCTGGCACCCCAGTATCCCAGGAAGTCACACTATGTAGTGCAGCCTATATCCCCAGACCCCCCAACATTCCCTGATGTCCCACTATGAACCATGGACTGTGCTCCTGAGACCCCAGCATCCCATGATGTCACACTATGAACCATGATCTCTGTCCCTGGAACCCAGCTTCCCATGAAGTCACACTGTGGAGCGTGGGCTGTGTCCCTGTCAGCTCAGCATCTCACACACATGACCACAGGAGCAGGATCTCTGGAGTCCTGGTTCTTGCCCCTGCACTGTGCGCCTGACCCTGCCCACCCACCCCCTGTGCTAAACACATTGAAACCTGCACAAACATTTAAACCTGTCCTAGGAGGCTCCAATCCTCTGCTGGCCTCTCAGAGCCTTCTGTGGAATAAGAAACCACCCCAAAACAGATCAAAGATGTTCACAGAGAGTCTGTTTAAAGGGAAAGAGCTTCTGGGCTTCCCATTTGAGGGGTATGTTTCCCTTCATGCTCAGCCCAGTGATTAGTGCTCTCCAGGGACTCGGAGCTGCAGAATGAATTTGAGAAGACAGAGCAGTGTCAGGCTGTTAGAGGCTCAAAAAGGATCTCGGCTCCCCTGAGCCCCAAGGCTGAGCACTTACCATTCACATTTAACAACCAAACGCTTCCAAGGCAGGCAGAGGCCTCCCTGCTCGCCTCTCCCTCCCCGAGGACACCATTAGCACCTGGAAAGGGAGAAGGCACGGCCCTGGCAGCGCTCAGGGCTGGCCCTGGTGCGAGGCTGGGGCTCCTGCCGGCCTCACGCGCCGGGCTCGTATTTTTGGAAACAGCATCCCAGAGGGCTGCAGTGGATGCTGCTTGTTCTCCTGCCAGCCCTGACTGTTTTGGAAAGTTTGGTCGAGCTCCGTTTGGCTGCCTCTGAGCTATTCAAGCACAGAAAGGGGGTTATTGCTTACACGGGGGGGTTCAGATTTTTTTTCCCCGAGCGCGTTTGGGGTGAGGAAGCTCAGACTGGGGCTGCCCGTGCAGCTCCTGCAGGAAGCCCTGCAGAGCCACGGCTAGCCCAGCAGAGCTGTTGGAAAGCATGCATTCAGTGCTGCAGGGCTGCTCTGCAGCCCGCAAGAGGCACCTTCTCTGCAGCCCAAACACGTCCACTCCCACTCCCCCCTCCCTCCACGCCTCTGGCAGCAGCCCTGTCCCAGCAGAGCGAAGGCTTGGCAGGAGAAGCTGGACAGGAGCAGGCAGGGCTGCTCCAGGCTGCACCACGAACACCCCAGGAGCCCTGGACACCCCCTCCTCTCCCTCAGCTGCTCGCCAGCCTAACGCTGATCATAAAGAAACCTCTGTGCGTCTCCAGGGAAGCGGGACTCGGAGAGGGGCACAAAGCCTCCCGCAGCTGTGTGTTTGCAAACAACCCAGCTGAGCTGTGAAGAGGGGCTGAAAGCAGTAATTGTCTTTAATTAAAGGAGGTTGGAGGCATCTCAAGCTTTGACAAAAGACATTTCCAGTCTGCTAGCAGCTCCAGCACTCAGCGCCGCTGCAGCCACAACCCGGCCAGGGGTTCAAAGGCGGCGGGTGACAGCGGGGACATGGGGACATCAGCCCTGGGCTGCAGATGCAGCAGTGCCAGGGCAATGCCACACACCGCAGGGCACGAGAGAAGGGCACACCCGTGCTCCAAGGAATTAATACCGGGACCCCTCCAAACCTTGTGCTTGGCACCAGATGTGCACCACATGTGCCTCTGTGGGGACCCAGCAGCTCCCTGAGGCATCCCACCCTCCTGGTGGACCTGGCTGCACGTGTCTGTGTCCAGGGGTGTCACCTCAGCCCTGCTGGGGTCTCAGCCCTGTCCTGGTGTGCCCTGGTCACCCCCACTGCACACAGCCAGGCCACAGACCAGACACCAAGAGTGCTGCTGCTGCTGCTCCTCCTGGGCTAATTAATGAATCCTGCTTATTAGTGAGCTCCCTGGGCTGGCACAGAGCTCTGTCATGGTGCTGCATCCTTGCAAGCTCACGTTGGGCTCCACAGCCTGAGCTAACATGCACCAGACCCCCACCCACACAGATGCTGCCCCACAAAGCCCTTTCCAGGGCTAGCCTTTGGTCCCAGCCATGCTCTGAGCACCAGGGAGATCACAATGTCTCCCTGAAGCTCAGGGTACCACAGCTCAAGGCAGCAAAATGTCCTCCTTCCCTCCCCTCCTCCATCCTCTGGGGCTGAGGCTCCCCAGGCAGGGCCTGCTGCCCACCATCCTCTGCTTTCTCCCTCCCACCTTTGCTTTTGGCCTTCCAGCACATCAGCATGCAGGAAATCACTACTCTGGTTTCCATGGAAACCCTATCATGGGGAGGCACCCCCAAAATGTGTGACACAGTCGGTCTGGTGCAGCTTTGGTGGTCCCACGTGTCCTCCTACCCCACCCCTGGCGTGGCAACCCCCTCCTGAGCTCCCCACAGCCCTGCTGAGCCCTGGGTCAGGAAAGCTGGGACGGAGGGAGGAATTCTGCTGCCAGAGAAACATCACTGCCTCTCCTTGTTTTCCCAGAGGAGCTGCAGCTGCCCCATCCCTGGAAGTGTCCAAGGCCAGGCTGGACGGGGCTCAGGACAAGCTGGGACAGGGGAAGGTGTGCTGGAGATTACCAAGACAAGGTGTCCCTTCCCTTCCCATGGCAGGGAGGGGGAGCACTGGATGAGGTCGTTTAAGGTCCCTTCAACCCAAACCACTCCAGGATTCTTTAGGCAGGACTGAGCAGCAAACCTGCAGCAGGGTTTGAACCAGAGGTCTGAAGCCTCTGCTCAGCTCTGCACACTCTGCTCCAGCTGTCTGCCCACGTGTCCCCTTCATGCCATGCCTCACCCACTGCATGTCTGCCTTGCACCAGGAAGTGCTGGAAAACCAGCCTGGGACAAGGACAAATCCCTACCACAGCCCCTGCAAAGGTGCAGAGAGCCAAATACACCCAAAATCACATCCCAGAGGACCCACCCTGCCTGCTGGGCAGGTCCCCATGTGAATATTTTTGCCTGGGAAATCCTGGAAAGAGCAGCCACGCTCTAATTCAAGAGACACAAAAACAAACTGGGATCACTTCCATCTGTGCCAGACAGCAAAACTTTAAAGAAGAAAAAAAAAAAGAAAAGCAAAAAAAAAGACCAGTTCTAATTATAGGGTATCATGAAGATACACACACGCTCAGATTTGTCACTCTGTTTCCAGATTAGCCCTACACATGGTGACAACGTGAGTGAGCACCAGGCAGAGTGACATTCCTCTCCTGCTTCATAATCCCCTTTGGAAAGCAGGAACACCAACCAGAGTAAGCACTCACTGAGGGTGAACCAGAGCCTCCTGCCATTTCCTTTTATAGAATCCCTGTGGCTGGAAAAGCCCTCCAAGATCATTGAGTCCAATCATTAACCCAGCATTGTCAGATCTACCACTAAACGTGTTCCCAAGTGCCACATCCAGTTGTTGTTAAACACCTCTAGGAATGGGAACTCCACAGCTGCCCTGGGCAGCCTGTGCCAATCCCTGACCACCCTTTCCATAGAGAAATTTCCCTAATATCCAACTCAATCTTTCATGGCACAGCTTGAGTCTATTTCCTCTTGTCCTGTCCTTCATTCCCTGGGAGCCAGAGCCTGATCCCACCAGGTTGTCCCCTCCTGTCAGGAGCTGTGCAGAGGCAGAAGGTCCCTCCTGAGCCTCCTTTTCTCCAGGCTGAGCCCCTTTCCAGCTCCCTCAGCCACTCCTAATCAGACTCATGCTCCAGACCTTTCCCCAGCTCTATTCCTGTCTCTGGACATGCTCCAGGAAGGTCCTCAGGCTGGGATTTGACTGGATGGAAAAGCAAACTGGAGAAAACCTGGAGATTACTTTTCCTACAACGCCTCCCTCTTCTCTTACTCTTCAGTTGGTGCCACAGGTTCACTCCCAGGTGTAAACTGAGAGTAGAACACCACCATTCCTGCCTGGATCCATGTGGGAGCTGAGGCAGGTGATGGTACTGTGCAGGTGACAGGATGGCAGTGCTCACTGTCCCCACACCAGGACAAACAGCCCTGCAAGGGAAAGGAAGGCAGGCTTTAATCCATCATTGGGGTGCTCTGGAGGGAAAGGGGAATGAGAAGCTTGTCTGTGAATGAGTCATTGCCCAAATTCTTCTATTCCTGTTTTCCCCGCTTTTCCTCATTCTGTTTTATTAATGAGGCTGCACAGATGCACTGAAAGGCTCAGAATTCATTTTGCTCACCGTGCTGCAAGGAAAGGTCTGCAGCAGGAGTACTTCCACTGGGATAAACCCTCCTGTGCTTCCTGCCTTCAGCTCTGGGAATCCTCTGGGTGATGCTGGCACGAGGCAGCAGCTCCAGCACCCACTGCCTGGGCAGCCTGAGGCACCTTCTCCTCTTCCTCCTCATTCTCCTCTTCCTCCTCCTCCCTCCTTGAGATCTCTGAGAGCCAAAGGTAGTTTTGTAGGGTCCCAAGGATCCCAAACCATCTAGGTGGGAGTGAACAGGGAATCTGCCAAAATAATCCTCTGGGATCCTCTGTGGTGACAGCAATATGGACAGACACTGCAGAACTGACACCAGTACCTGAGATGAGGGACAAGGTAATGGGAAGGGGAGGGAAAGGGGCAGAGAAAGCCTCAGGAAAAACAGTTGCTTTCCACTGAAATGTCTCAGGAGAGAGACCAGCCCCTCAGAAATTCCAGATTAAGGGTCTGATGCCCAGCAATATCCTGCATCCTGCCTGTTCCACACCCATGGGCACCTGGGGCCACTGCCTGCAGTGCCTGCCCCCATCCACCCATTCTGCATGTCCCAGGGATGCAGACACCCTGCCCAGGAAGGGCTCTCCTGAGGGGCAGGCACAAAGAAGAACAGTGATGGGAACCACTCCCTGCTGCCCAAGAACCAACATGGCCCTGATGCTGCACAGCCCCTTCCTGCCTCCCCCTGGAGCTCCTGGAGGGCCTGGGCCATAAAAAGGCAGATCTGGAGCATCCTATGGAGTGTGCTGTCTGCTGCTCCTGCAGCCACTTCAGAAGTCACTACAATCTTCTCCAAAGCCATCCAGCAAAGCAAGAGTGTTAGTGTGCTCCACGAGCTCCACTTCAGGCTGCACTGTAACTCTGACTAACCTGGAGGGTCTGGGCATTTTGATAGTTTGAATGATGACCTCTTTCTCACATGATCATTTATTGTTCACTCTGCTCCTGTTCCTGTCCAGCTGTGGGTGTAACAACCACAGGACTCTTGGGATCATAATGTTTTGGAAGGAAATTGCTGGCTGAGGTTTCAGCCTTAACAATGGTTTGAACACAGGGTCTCTGTGAGCTGCAGAAGTGCCAATAGTCTGAAAGTGCCAATAGACTCTAAAAGTAGGAGGCTGTCATTGTTGAAAACTGTCAGTGCCCAAATCCTGAAGATATTCCTTCAAAATGCAGCTTGAATTTGCTCCTGGTCACAGGAGTTATTTCCAGGCTGTGGTTCTCCAAAGGGGCCCTCACTTTAGGGTGCAGGGATGCCCATCCCTGGCTGCTGCTGCAGCATCACCGTGGTACCCACAGCCCTTCATGGAGCTGGGGCCAGGCCACGTGCCTGCCTGGGGAGCAGAACCATACACTCAAGCACCAAGACTCATGCTGGCCAAGTGAAAACATCAGTTTCTGCTAAGGTCTGTCTGGTTTCTGACACAAGGAGCACAGCAAAAATCTCTGGGTTACCTCTAAGGACTCTGTGAAGGTGCCAACTCCTTGGCAGGTTTCCTCAATATGCTGAGGAGAAGAAGAGATCTCAGATTTTGAAAATCTTGCTGCAAAAACCTGGTAAGGCTTCACAGGTTGTCACAATGTGTTCACACAGGTCCTCTTTTGGGTGCCAGACCACAACCTTTTCCTGCCTCCCCCTCCCAGGCTGCTTTCCAGACCCAATGACTTCTGCTTTCCTGCTCATGCTATTCCCTGTCCCCCATTTTCCAGCCTCCAGGACCTGCCATCCTGCAAACTACCAGTTTCTCAGGTCCTTCAGCCAGTTTCCCCACTACCTGGACTCCAGCAGAAGCATTGAGGCCAGGTGGGCAGGGGGATGCTGCCCTATGGGAGGAAAACTCCTGCAGGAGCCCACAGCAGGGAGAAGGCAAGGATGTGGTTCAGAGCCTCTTCTGTTTCAGCTCCTGGGAAGCACCCAAAGAAGGTCCTCAAGGATGGGGAGAGGTCTGCAGGGGGAGGCAGGAGGTGTTTAAGTTCCAACCACCCACACAAGGACTGGGCATCACAGAGCAGCATCACCAAACTTAAGGTCTCCTTCAAAACATGACAGTAAAAGTGTATTTTCCTTGGCCAAACCTAATTAAACCTCATTTGAAGTTTGGTCTGTTTTAACGGAGCCATTGTGTGAGCTATGAACGCTTTGATTCAATTTCCCAACCTTTATGGGGACTTTTCTGTGCACTTCCCAGTGATAGATTATGTTTCTAAGGCATAAGGGGAACAATAACAAGTTTCCTTGGAGCTAATTAAGCTAATCATGGTTTATAGATTAAATTCTCTGTAAGGTTTTTACCTAGTGTGGCTAAAATGAAAGAGCTGTGCTCTAACTGAGCACATCTGACTCATCTGACATCAGAAAAACTTTAAATCAGAACAGAGAATATTGGAGGGTATTTCCCAAAATTAAATGTACAACACAATCTCTTGGCTTTGGCCCAACTTGCTGAAAAATTTCAAATTAAAAAGAAAAAACCTCAAAAGCAGTATTTTCTCTAATTTTCCTCAAGTTACATATGATGAAGAATATTCTCCTCCTGCCCCATAAAAATCCAGCACTGTGAGAAATTCAAGGAAAAATGCTCCTTCCCCCCCAAGATCTGTGAGAGCTTTCAATCAAAGGAAAAAAATAATGGCAAAAAACTACATTCCCTTCATTTTATGGCAATAATGAGTTAAAATCCTGGAATCCTGGGCCTGAATCCCAGCTATTCATTCCAGCTCCTATTAATGTTTACCACTTTTCTCAGAAAAAAAAAAAAAAAAAAAAAGGAAGGCAGGCAAGCGGGAGGGGGGAAAGGGAGGCCAACGAAGGAGAGAGAGGAATAAATGCTGCTCTCCCACCAGCGTCAGCACACGATGCTGCCAGAGCTGCTATTCCCTGCTCACATGGGTGTAGCAGCACCAGGAATGTGGTGTTTGATCCAAAATGCTGTTTCATCTGTAAAAATCAGTCAGGGGGAGATTTTCTCCTGGGTACACATCAGCTCCAGGAAAGCACCCGGGTTACTGAGTGTCCCTGTGCCCCAGAGGGGACCCCAGCCCCAGGTCTGCTCTCACTGCCCTCCCCACATCTCACTGATCCCAGCACAATGGGACGGAGGGAGCAGCCCATCCCAGAATGGGAAGGGGGGCAGAGACCATCCCTGCAGTTCTGTGTGACGTTCAAGGTCCCTTCCAACCCAAATCATTGTGAGACCTTGAGCAGAGGGATGAAGGGGCTGGGGAAAGGGTCTGGGAAGCAGCAGCTGTGGCAGACAGTGGCAATGCAAAACTCCACCCCTTTCTCTGAGGAATGGCCATCATTTCCATCAGGAAACTGGGCTTTGCTGGACCTGAGATCTTCATCCCCTCCAACCCAAGGGATTCCTGACCTGCCCACACTGATAAATGAGAAGATACTGTTCCCTTCTGGGCTCCCATGGGCTCCCAGGTCACCTCGTGCATCCTGCTGAGGTCTTTCCTACGCCATCACAGCAGGGCTGGGAGAGCTCTGCAACCTCCTGCTGCTCAAAATCCACTCTCATGTCCTGGAAAACCTCATCTCCTTCCTTTCTCTGTAGAGAAAATGCTTCTGTAGAAGGTCTCAGTCCACTCCTTGTCTTGAACGCAAAATGAGAAAGGAACTCTCATTTCCTTTGTTTCCCAAGGTGTAGTTCCTCAGAAGCTGCATTTTCTATTCAAGGTGAGTGGTCCATCTCCTTCCTCTGGTAGCACATCTTTTGCCTCACTCCTGGACCATGTGTGACCCTCCCTGTGAGATCAGCATCCCTTGGGGCTTCATACCACCAGCAAATCAATGCCTCAACCCCCTGTCTGACACCCCCTTGCTCTGCCAAGCTCCCCAGGGTCCTGTTCCAACCTCCCAAAGCCCAAACTCCAACAGGAATGTGCAGAGGACAAGCACCAGGCAGGTGTGGAGTGTCTCCCAGTGAGCAGCTGCAGTCTCCACCACAGCCCTAATTGGACTCAGAACATGGAGAGGTCAGCAAGAAGAATCAAAGCCATGGAAAGAAAGATGCTTTATTCTTGCTTCCCAGACAGAGAGGGAGGAGAGGGAGAAGCCCCAAAAGCAGTATCCAACAATGCCACCGAGCCCCGGCCGGCTGGGAGCATTCAAATTGTCAACAAGCCTGTAGAAAAAGCAGACAAATTCCTGTTTTGTACTTGGGAAAGAGCCAGGTGATGTAATCATCTTTGAGGATGATGGTGGAATACTTTCCATTCCAGCAGTAACTCAAGATGTTAAATAGCAGCCACTAAAGTTAAACATTGCTAAATCAGCCTGCCAGGGCAGCACCTACCTAAGGGGGTGTAGGTGATAGACTGGGGGACACTCAGCTCACTTTCCACACGCCGTGAGGCAACAGGATGTTTCAGAGATGGAGGAAAAAGCTATTTGCTAAATGAGGCAGTTGTGGCTATTTTAGGGTTGCAACATCAGTACTAGTCAAATAAGGCTGTGACAGCTCCAGGACTGGGTCAGCGAGGGATTGAAGGAAGGTAGGGACAGCAGTGCCAACCTATATGCACTTAGGGAAAACAGATTAAGGCAAATTAGCCTAGAATGGGTTTTTGATGCAATAGAAGATTGACAAGATTGATTGGGGGGGTAATGGCATTAATGTCACATCCCCAAACCTCTGCAGAGCCTTTCCCTGGCTAACACACGGGATATTTGGATTCTGAAATCAGTGGCTCCACCGACACCATGGGACATCCTTGATGAATTAAAACTTGGCAGGCAGACATGGCGCGGCCGGAGATCCGAGCGGGGCTGTTTCTGCTGCAGCCAACAAATGTGGTTCATGCCTCTGGGCTGTTTAGCATTTTTATCAATGACCCAGGAGAAAGCCCAAAGTGTTCCCAATAAAGTTAGCTGTTGACATGGAAGCTGTGGTGTGGTAAATACTGAGAATGATGAGTTCCCGATACAGCAATCCTGACGCCCTGGGGAACTGGGCACAAGAAAGGAATGTGCATTTCAGTACAAACGTGTCAAATCACACCTACAGGGACAAGGATGCAGTCCTAGTTCTCCCAGTCCCACAAGAAAGGACAAGGATCCTCCAAAACCACCCAGAGAAATGCCATTGCCAAAGTGGTTTAAACAAAGGGGGGATGCAGGCAGAGGGAATCTCAGCATCCCCTCTGGCGTGCAGCTGATCACCATGAGCAGCCTGTATGTGGGCAACTGGATCTGCCAAGGGAAAGGCTAAAGCAGTGCCAAGGGCTGGGGAGAGCCAAAAAAGTTGGCTGAAAACCTTACCAGAGGAGCCGGGGCCAAAGATTACCCTTCAACAGGCACACAGAGCACTGAGGTGTGGCCATGGATGAAGCTCTCTGAGGTGGGAGTGCCAGGCCCAGCAGAGTAAGAAAGCAGGGACAGCCTCTGGAAGCATTTAACGGGCAGTTCTCTGTCTCTGGAAACATTTCCAGAACAATTGGCTGTATCTGCTCCAGTTCAACCAGGAATGCTTCCTGGAAGAACTCGATTACCCCTAGAGCCTTACAATTTATTGGCTGGGTCCAGCACTATCAGAGGAGGCCCAGACCCGAAACAGGCACAGAGCCATAAATAGCCTTTTATCACGAAAACATCACGTCCTCATGGGCTGTGACTGTGAGACAGCTCGGACAGGCCCTGCTCCAGCACATCAGGAAGCTGCTCTCAGCCCTCAGCACTACTTGGTCCCTTCCAAATCCCAAGTACAGCGTGGGTGCTGCCCACCCTCTGTTCTGGAGGGATGCCTCGGGGTCCTTGTCACACGTGCCTGAGCCCACGTCACCCACACATGGTGGGGTGGTGGCAGGTCCACTGCCCTCGACATCAAAATCACAGCAGGGAAGGGGACCTGCTGAGCCCTGGGGCTCCCCTCAGGAGAGGCCCAGCTCCACCTTAAGCTGCAAAATCAGACAATCCCAGAATGGTTTTGGTTGAAGGGACCTTAAAGCCCATCCAGTTCCACCCTCTGCCGTGGGCAGGGACACCTTCCACTGTCCCAGGCTGCTCCAAGGCCCATCCAACCTGGCCTTGGGCACTTCCAGGGATGGGGCAGCCACAGCTGCTCTGGGCAACCTGTGCCAGGGCCTCACCAGCCTCACAGCCAGGAATGCCTTCCAAATATCCCATCTGTCCCTGTCCTCTGTCCATCTGAAGCCATTCCCTCTTGTCCTGTCCCTCTATTCCTTGTCTCAAGTCCCTTTCAAGCTCTCCTGGAGCCCCGTTAGGCAGTGGAGGGGCTTTGAGCTGTCCCTGGAGTCTTCTCCAGGTGAACACCCCCAGCTCTCCCAGCCTTGTCTACAGAGCAGAGGGGCTCTACCCCTCACAACATCTCTGTGGCCTCCTCTGGACTCACTCCAGCAGCTCCACATCCTTCTGACGTTGGGGACCCCAAAGCTGGAGCATTGCAGGAGGGTCTCACAAGAGCAGAGCAGAGAGGCAGAGAACAGAGCCAAGGAGAAGACAGCTGCCAGCCTGAATCTGACTTGTTTTCTCCTCTTCCCATCAGCTCACCAGCTCCTCTCCTCCTCAGAAAGGCCTGTGACCCCAAGGGATGACACCAGATGTCTCTGACAGCCAGAGAGTGTCACAACCAGCTTCTGCAGGGCAGAACCATCCCTTGTCACCCCAGCAAGACCAGGACTCCCGATGCTCAGTGCCGTAGGAACACAACAAAGAGAACACAGAGACCAGAGATGCCCTGCTGTGATGGAGAGGAGCTGCAGAAGGGATGAAGGGCTGAGCTGCTGGGAGCAGCGGCCATCAGCTGGTGTCCCCGAGCAGGCACAGGCCGTGCAGGCAGCGTCCACCCGCTGTCCAGCCAGCCCGGCAGCACAAAGGCTCTGCCTCTGCTGTGGCTGAGCGGAGCCAATGGGCACGGCAGAGGCAGAAACGCTTCATGTGCTGCATGGGAGGAACGGGAGGGGAGGGAAGGGGGGAGGCGCAGACAAAGAACAGGGAGATGGAGAGGGAAAAGCAGGCAGGGAGCAGAAGGTGAAGCGGGGAGGACGGGGCTGGGAGATGTGTGTGTGCAGCCCTGCGCAGGAGGAGCTGGGGAGCGAGCGGAGCGGCAAGAGGAGCGCGCAGCCAGCCCCTCACAGGGCCCTGCAGGAGCAGCAAGCCAGGCCCAGCGAAATGAAAATCTCTTAACCACACGGAATTGTTAACTGCCCCCAAATCCTTTTGTGCTGGGGCTGTGAGCTTAGAAGAGCTTAAGCTGTTAGATGCATGAACTTCCTCCATAAATATCCCTTGTGCACACTGCCGCGAGCAGGCTGGCGTGCTATTAGCCAGATGAAAAACCAGCAGAGAAAATGAGCAACTCCTTCCAGCTGCACAGAGGGTTGTCCATTCCTTGGGATGTCCTCCTCCACCTGGACCCTTTGGTGGGGCAGGACCGTGGCCCCCCATGCTCCCTGCCACGTCCTGTTTAGGCGCCTGAGTGTGTGAGAGAACTTCACCCCCAAAGCCAGCTCAGATTTGCTATTGTTTTGCTTCTGGAAAGGGCCCAGATTCCCTCCCACCCCTGGAAACACGAGCAAACCTGCCAGCCACATGTAGGAGTGAGTCCCCCAAGCCAGGCGGCTCCGCCACTGCCTCCACAGGGACCGGGGCAGGGACCCGGCGGGAGGAGGGTGGGGATGCAGGGATACATCCCCAGCTCCTTCCCGAGGAGGGCAGGGATGCAGGGATACATCCCCAGCTCCTTCCCGAGCACAGCTAGGATGCAGGGATACATCCCCAGCTCCTTCCCGAGCAGGACAGGGATGCAGGGATGCAGGGATACATCCCCAGGTCCTTCCCGAGCAGAGCTGGGCTGAGCAGCCCCTTCCCAGCCCTTTTTGCGGCTCACTGGGAGGGCTGGGAGAGGACGGGGATTCCATGGCTGTCCTGCCAACTCCGTGTCTGGCTCTCCTCCCAGTCCACACTCCTCTTCTGGGGGCTGCCAGGGAAAAATGGAGGGGCACAATCCTGGGGTGCCATCCAGCCCTGATTCCACCCCACATGAGAAGAGGAAGGGAAAGAAGGAATGGGGAAGAGAAAGGCAAAGATCGAAGGGAAAGAGAAATAAAAGAAGAGGGGGATAAGGGAATAGGAAGGGGAAGGAAAAGGAAAGAGATTAAGAAAAGATTAAGAGGGAGGGGAAGGGGAAACAGAAGAGAAAAGCAAAGGGGAAGGAGAAGGGGAAAGGTAAGGAGAATGGAAATGAAAGGAGAAAGGGGAAAGAGAAAGGGAAAGGGGAAAGGGGAAAGGGGAAGGGGTAGGGGAAGGGGAAAGAAAAGAAAAAGGGAAAGGGAACGAGAAGGGGAAGGGGAGGCAGCCCCGAGCCAGCTGCCCCATGGAGACGATGGGCTGCCGGCCACCGCGTGATTAATGAGGGCGGGGAGCGCGGCCAGCACCGGCTGCAGAAACAGCTGCCGAGGTACCGGACCTCCCAAAATCCTGCTGCTGCTGCTGCTGCTGCCCAGACAAAGAGGGGACCGGCCTCTCCCTCCTTCTCACTCCTCCGCCTCGGCCCCGCTCCTGCCTGCTCTGCTCCCCCCATTCCTGCGGGGACAGGGCTCTACAGGAGGGGTGCTGGGAGCCCCGGGGTATGCGAGGGGACTGTCCCTTGGCTGGGCCCGCAGTGGCACCGGGGACTCTCCAAGAAACCCCGGCTGCATCAGAGCAAAGTGCTGTGCAGGGCTGGGTCTGCTCCGGGAACTGAGACAGAAAAGCTGCCATGAATCACTGGGGTTTCTGGTGTTGCTACAGATGCTTCACTTGGGAGCTGTAAAAGCCCCGTCTGCCCTTCGAGGCAGGGATTAGCCGGGCTCAGTTTCCAGCAGTACTTCCTTGCTGTCCCCATCCCCATCCCTGCTAAGGCTGTAAGACACTTGATCTGCCCGAGCTCGGTGGGAAGAAGCGTTCAGTGGCTAAGTGTGGAGTAGCTGAAATAATGGATATTAAATGATCCCCACAGCAGACCAGAACGTGAATTTTGGTGCATGAGCAGCCCAGCCACTAGCAGCAGACAAGGAACCCCCTCCAAGGGGACCATACAGCCTGCAGTCCCTCCTGAGCACGATCAGATTGTCCATTGCCCTCTTCAGTGTGTCTGCCTCCCACTACCAGCACCTTCCCCATGCTTGGTTCTACCCGGCCAACGCTTCACAGCCAGAAGAGAGGAGACACAGCTCCTCCCTTGGCTCTGCAGTGGCAAACAACGTGTCTATAATGGATGTCAGAAGCCCTGGCTCTGCTTGGAGTGTGCCGATGCTATCGGAACCGCAGAGGGATTTGGACATTCAGCCAGGTCAGGAGAAAAAGATCCTGTTTGCCAAACTCTGTGGTTTGCTCCATGCCTGGCACAGCTGCAGGTGCCCATCACACAGCTCTGGGGTCCCCACCTCCCTCCCAGCAACACCAGGAGCTCCTTTCTCAGCCTTCCTGAGCCCATGTATGACTGGACAGGGGCACAGATATCAGCTCAGGGAGGGGGGTGCTGAGCTTCTTGCCAGCCTGGGACCAGGCTGGCTCCATGGTGCTCAGCAGAGCTCAGCAGGCACTCACAGAGTCTGCTTTGAACACCTACACGGGGAGGAGAATATCTACAGAGGCAGAACATTTACAGGGCAGGAAACCTCTGGCTGTTGAAGAGCACAGGGGCCAGGTAGCTCTGAACAGGCCATGACCATGTCCTGCCCTGGGCCATTTGCACCTCACCAAGAAAACACTGTAGACAACTTGCTCTCTCCCCCTGCACGCTTTTGGGACCCTGCATTCCCATTCCCCTCATCCAACAAGAGATTCAGACCATGCCAAAGCACACAGCAAAACCAACAACATAACAGCCCCAGTATTTTGGGAGGCAACTACAGATTGGTGACATGCACCACATGTGTGCCTCCAAACCCTGGAGAGCATGGATGGCACCAGCAACAGGTGTCAGCCCTCAACCCGGTGGCTCTGGGGACCCAGAGGTCATGCACAACCTCTGCAATGGACGCATGAGCCTGGGGCAGGAAGTGAGGAGCTGGGGAAGGAGTCATGCCCCTCTGCCACCCCTGCCCAAGGAGGTCCCTCCCAGACGGTTCATGCAGATCCCAGATGCAAATCCCGAGGCCCCCCAGCAGAGGTGAGCCCGTGGTTACCTCTGCAGACGGTCCCGTTCTCCACCGACTCGTAGCCGGCCCGGCACATGCAGCGGCCGATGGGCACCAGCCACTCGCCGTCGCCGTTGCAGTACAGCTTGATGGGCACGTCCACCTCCTCGGCATTGGCAATGCACGTGCCCCTGGCTGCCACCAGCGAGGTGCTCTCTGCTCCCGACAGGGTTTCTTGGAAGACAGCCCCGTTCTGGATCACACGGGGACATTTGCGGTAGAAGACACGGACGGCAATCAGGGACATGCAGCCCCCGTAGTCCTGGAAGGCCAGGTAGAAACCATTCTTGGAGACGGGCCCAAAACTGCGCACCTCGGTGTTGATCTTCATCACCCGTCCACCTAAGTCCACCTGTGAGAAGCTCTCGTCAGCAGCAATTGTGTCCACCTTCATCCAAGGATTCTCCATCCAGTTAGGAAAAGTCTTGGTGGCCGAGTCAAAGTCTGACTCGAAATAGTACAGGTTAAAAGTCTCCTTACAGGAGCCTGGGACATTTGGGATGCTGCTGCAGTCCCGGACAGAGAATTTCATCTCCACGTGGATGCGGTGAGCTCCTCGCCTGCGGATGTACTTGGTCCGGAGCCAGTTGTTCTGGCTGGATTCAAAGACGTTGCACACCTGGTAGGTGCGGATCGTGTTCATGTTCTCATCGTACCCACTCACCTCTTCCCACTGCGGGCAGGACACACACAGTCAAGGGGCTGCTCTGAATGGGCGCTCCCCACCCTCCTCACCTCTTCCCATCCCCACTCTGTGCCAGGTAGGCTCTGCCAGCCCCAGCTGCCCCTCTCTGTGCCCACCCCATCCCACAAGCTGTCCCAGAGTCCCCGCACCTCCTCCCAGCACCCCCTGCAGGTGCCCTGTACCTGCCTGGGCAGGGTTTGACCCACACCATGCCCCAGGCAGGCTGCACACTGTGCAGACAAAGGGGCCCCTCAGAGCCACCTTGCTGCCACTAGCACCATGCTCCACGCCTGGATTCAGGATCAAGCCTCTCTGCTGCTGGAGGGACTGCTCTGCAGAAATGATTTTAACTGGGACTGTGTCTATGGCTGCATTGCTGTGCCTCTGGCAAAAGAACACAGTGCCTTTAGCACAAGGATTCCCACCAGTGCCACTATGGTGGCAAACATTCCTCATAAGCCACAAAACCTCCTGCTTTGGCTGCAGCCAGTGCCTCTTCTCAGGAGCAGGAAGGGACCACGGCCAATCCTGCTGTGCTCTCAAAAAGGAGGTGCTGGGTAAGTCCCACTGGAGCCCTCATCCCTGCCCCTTCGACAGTCAAATGCTTTGGGGCTCCTCCAGCAGGTGTGCTCAGGTCCCCACCCCAGCTGTCCTGAACAGATCTATGGGATGCAGACAAGCCTACAAGCTGTGCCATGACAGCAACATCCTTCTCAGCAAGACAGCTCAGAGCTGACAGATTTCCCCATGGGAAGCTCTGCCCAGCTCTCCCCAGCTGACTGACTCTGTCAGCTCTGGAGGAAGCTCTGTGGAGTTACAGAGAATATCCTGAGCTGCAAGGGGCCACAGGGATCATCAAGTCAACCTTGTGGCCCTGTACAGTCACCTCAACAAGCCCACGCTGTGCTTGAGAGTGGTGTCCAAACACTCCTGCAGTTCTGGCAGCCTTGGGGCTGTGCCCATTCCCTGGGGAGCCTGGGCAGTGCCCAGCACCTTCTGGGGGAAGAATCTCTTCCTAACATCCAGTCTAAATCCCCTTGATACAGTTCCAGCTGTCCCCTTGGGTCCCTACAGAGCTCAGGGCTGCTGTGACATCATCTGGCCTTCTCCAGCTCTCTGCCCTTTTCCCAGGCTGTTTTTTCCCAAATCCTCCAGTGCTGTCCCCATTCTGTGTAGGATGGGGACATTTCAGAGAGGGGGATGCAGGGCATGAGCTGCAGCCTGTAACTGGCCACTGCTCCTCTCCGGGGAGCACCAACAGGGAAGGGAGAACCCTCAGCTCCCAGAGCATCTCCTCCTGCCCAGACCCTGCTGGAGTGCAGAGCACCTCCCTGCAGTCCCATCCCCACCCAGGGCACCTGTGTGATGCTGGCAACAGGGGCCAGAATCCTGCTGGCGTGTTACACAGTCCCAGCCAGCTGGAACTGCTCCTTCTGAATTTGTTCATAAAACTGCTGAAGTGGAAGCCAAGCTGTTTCCCATGGATGTTACTCCCCAAGCACAACCCTGCCCTGGATGTAGGATCACAACACCCAGAGCAGGGCAGCAGCACAGCCCAGATCCAGCACCAGTGCCAGGACCAAATCCAGGGAAATCCTGCAGGAGCACAGCACCAGCCCCTCAGGCTGTAAATGGGCTCACAAGGGCACCCAGGAGTGGGGGGTGAGGTTCAGGAGATGGGAGACAGATTGCTCCTCGCACATCAAGGCTCACAGCCCAACAGAAGGCTGTCAGGGAAGATCCCCAACAGCTCCAACCACTTCAGATTGGCAGTAGCTGTGAATCTGCTGCCAGGGCTGGGGGACAAGAAGAGCATCCTCGCAAAACACAGCCGGAGCATTTGCTTTGTTTTCCAGAAATAAATTTGGTGTGTTAGTGGAAAATTGCAGGATCTCCCTGCTTTTCAGGGCACTGGTTGGGAGGGGAGTGAGGGAATCAAGGACAAGGCATGCAGAAGCAATTCCCTCCCTTGCCCTACCTCTGGTGTGGCTCTCCCTTGCCTGGAGCATTCCAGACACCCACCTTGGCAGCTCCCAAGACCAAGGGACCCCCCACCACACCTGCCCAGCCCCCAGGGAGGGTAAGGACACGAGCCCAGAGAGCTCAGCCTTGGTCAGGCAGGAGCAGCACATGGTGGAATGAGAGTCTCCAGGGCTTGGGATGAACAAGAGATGCTGGAGGCAGGGCTTGGGTACATATATGAATGGCACAAGAGCTTTAGAGCCAGACATAAAGCAACTTGTTTGGGCTTTGGGGTCTCTAATAATCCCCAAAAAGGAGAACATGGCAGCTCCTGTCTTCCAGGTGATGCTGGCTGCATCCAACCTGGTCAGCCACCTCGGAGTGGGATGCACTGCCTTGTCCTGCCTGTAGACATGAGGCCATGAAGGCACCACAGAATAGTCATCCATGATGAGCACAGAGCAGGACATGATGGGCTTATATCCCCACTGAGGGCCCTGCCCAGAGGTAGAGACAGGAGGTGATTCCACCAACCACTGGGACTGCATTGCACTGTCCAGATGGGCATCTCCACCCTGATGGGGGACCCGGGAGCACCCTGGGGGCCAGGCTTGGGACCCCCAGCATCCTCCCACATCCCTGCCACAGCGAGCGGCTGGCTCCAGACTTCCCTTTTCCCAGATGGGAGAGAAAGTCACCCCTGTGCACCAGCCCCTGCGCTTCCTCGACGCTTAATTAGAAGCCTCTCCCTTTCTCTTGGCTCTCTAATTAACATGCCGGGAGCTCAAAAGCAGGCAGCAGCACAATAACCCGGGGAGACGGCTTCCAGCAGGCCCCGGCCTCATTACGGCCGGGCTGGGGAGCAGGAGCAGGGCGTGCTTCACATATGGAAACACCGCAAACAAGAAAGGCTGGGCCAGGAGAGAAAAAGACTTGACCTCTTCTCCCCTGCATTGTGTGCCCGTCATCCCCCTCGGCGGGCACTGGCGGGGCTGGGGCAGCTCTGCCCTTTATCATGGTGATGGGCCCGGCCACAGCGCCTGTGCCTGGCGCGGCACCGCGGCCTCGCCGCCCCGGCTCGGTTTAATCTCCCCAGACAAGGCTTTTCTCGGCTGTTTCTTTTCTTCTGCCAAGTCGGCTCAGATCGGGGCCATGCTGTCAGCCTGGGGGTGAGGTCCACAGAAACGTCTTCATCCAGCCCCTGCAGAGGGTGGATGGAAGGCAGGAGGGAGCCTGAGCCACCACTGCCATGCACGGGCTTGGGAAGCATCTCCAGGCTTTGGCCAGGCTGGATGGGCCACCCAAGTGTAAGGGAGCAGTCTGGGCGGGTTGGACACTGTGGATGCTGTGGGTGACCACCAGAGGTGGGCAGGATGCTCTGAAGCACCTTGGGTCCACGTGGGACGCAGAGGTGGCTCCACTCTGGGTTTCTCCCATGAGCGGAAGGGTGCAGAAATCACAGAGTCACAGAATGTTCTGAGTTGGAAAGGACCCACAGGGATCACTGAGTGCAACTCCTGACCCCGCCCAGGACCCCAACAATCCCACCCTGTGCATCCCTGGGAGCACTGTCCAAATGCTCCTGGAGCTCTGGCAGCCTCAGAGCTGGGACCATTCCCTGCGGAGGCTGGGCAGGGCCCAGCACCCTCTGGGGGAAGAACCTGATGCACTGCCTTGCCCAAGCTCTTCTTTAAAGGAGTTTCTTCAGTGTGGTTCTTTGAAATGTTTCAAGGTACACCTGGCCCTGGTGAAAAAGACAGATAGTTCTGCTGAACCTGCAAACATCTCTCTGTGGAATGCCAGTCCTTTCAGGACCTGAGCCTAATGCCCTCATCCTGCTACAAGTGACAGACAATGGAATAGCAAGTGAGACACTGGGGACAGATGATGGTGGCCTTGGCATATTGTTTCTTCCTCTCCTCATTTTTAGGTGGCTGTATGCCAGCTCTATGAAAACTGTGATTCCTCTAGCACCACACTGCATGACTCTGGGGGGGGCACTACATCCCACTGACACTGGGGTATTTTTTGGAGTATAATCTCCTACAAAACTACTGGAAACCTCAACTGTCACCTCCTTTTGTGCTCTTCCCACATGGCCAAGGCACTTTGCATCAGTGCCTGACTTTTCCTGGGCCAAGCCTGCCACATTCACGTGCAGAAGAGACCCCAGAGCAGCTCCAGGTCCCCGTTAGGTGATGCCTTACCCCTGATGGAGGATGAACTGTCCAGCCCAGCTCTGCTGTCGCCGTGGTGGAGTCCATCAGTGTCTCTGTGGAAGGAAGGGGAAACAAGGAGTCACTGGATGCTGATGACAGGACTGAAGATGGAGACAGGGGAAAAAGGTGGAGAGGAGCTAGCCCAGGGCTGTAGGGCTGGAGCCATCCCACACTGAGCCTTTTGGCCACATCTCAGCCAGGGGACCCAGGTACTGCTCCCTCCACCCAACTGCTCCCCCCCCACTGCTCCCTGGCCCCCATGCAGAATCATGGAATCAAAGAATGTCAAGGTTGGAACTGACCTCCAAGATCATCAATTGCAACCATCAGCCCAGCACCAAAACCATGTTCACCGTTAAACCATGTCCACAAGTGCCACATCCACAATTTTATTAACATTTCCAGGGATGGTGATTTCATCACTGCCCTGAGCCAATGACTGACCATCCTTCCCATGAAGGAATTTTCCCTAATATCCAACCTAAACCTCCCCTGGCACAGCTTGAGGCTGTTTCCTCTTGTTCTGTCTCTTGCTCCTTGGAAGCAGAGCCCAACCCCCACCTGGCTGTCCCTGCCTGTCAGGGAGTTCTGCAGAGCCAGAAGGTCACCCCTGAACCTCCTTTTCTCTAGGGCTGAGCCCCCCTCAGCTCCCTCAGCCTCTCCTGGTGCTCCAGACCCTTCCCCAGCTCCATTCCCTTCTATGGAAATGCTCCAGCTCCTCAATGTCTTAATTTTCATTAGGGGCCCAAAACTGACCCCAGGATTTGAGGTGGGACCTCAAGGAGCCCAGCACAGGCAATGTCTCCTGCTATGAATGGGACTGTTCCATCCATCAGCCAAGCTGGATTTTCCTCCTCTCAATCCTAAATCCAGGTACCCCCAGCCTAGTTCCACCCCTGCAGCTGAGGAGCAGCCGAGCAGGGATCCTCCATCACCTTCTACTTTCCTTTGCCAAAAGCAGGATATTTTTTTTCTCAGCACTTTGCACAGCAGGGAGAATCCTCTGAGATGCAGTAGGATGTGGGGAGGAGCAGCACTTTTGGGACTTAAAAGTAGTAAAAAATTAAACCACTGTTAAAGCTAGTTTTCCAGGTGATTTGGGTTGAAACAGGTCAGGTGATGCTACCACCAACCAGCACAGAGAAATCCTCCTAAGCCAAGCAACAGCAAAGCCTCCTCACCCTTACTGCAGCCCATGGTACTTCCAACACTGGAATTCTTTTCATCCCAAATAGCTGCAGGCTGGTTTAACTCCACTGGTGGCACAAGGAGGGGTGCTCAGGTTATGGCACCCCAATATCTGGGCCAACATGAGCAAGTGAACCTCCCAGCCAGCCTCATCAGAAATAAATGGGACAGACACTTGGAATCATGGTTCCAAAAGCCATCTAACATCATTGAGTCCCACCATTACTGCAGCACTGCCATGCTCTGCACTAAACCATGTCTCTAAGCACCACACCTACAGACTTCTTTAACACTTCTCAGGGAGTGTTCAAAAGTCTTTTCTGGACACCTCCATGAGTGGCTTCCAGAGTCTGGGTAACTCTCTGTTCCTCCAGGTCTGCAGCCACATGCTCATGGCAATACAGGGATTTTTCTGCACCACACAGAAAGCTGGTTTGTTTAAGAAAATAGGACAATATTCCTGAGTTTAGGAAGTGCAATTTAGAAATTCTGCCCAAAGACCTCAAAACACCAAGGCTGGACATGAGGGGAGTGTGGTGGGACAGACTGCACAGGGCAGCACATGGCCAGTGATTCTGTGCTGAGACCATGGTCATGGCCAGAGGGGAAATTCCCTCCCTCTGATCTGCAGGGACAATGTGAATCTGGCCCTGATTTCAGTACGTGTCCTGGGGATGCCAACTGTGCTTGCAGGGATGCTGGGAAGTTTGCATCCCATACACTCTTAGAGTGCCTCTTAGAATGGTTGGGGTTGGGAGGGACCTTCAAGACCACCCAGTCCCACCCTCCTGCCATGACCAACCTTCCACTAACCCAGGTTGCTCCAAGCCCCATCCACCCTGGCTTGGCTTTGGACACTGCCAAGGGTAGTTCCAGAATGGGAATGGAGAGTTGCTGGATGTAACCATGTCCTTCTCCTACCAGAAAAAGCATGCTCCCAGAAACCCCCCAAGAGCATCTCCACCCTCTCCACTTTCACTCCACTGAACAAAAACAAAGGAAGAAAAGCTCAGCCTTGAGCAGATCCATCACTGCAGAGCCAGGCCTGGATGCAGAGGTGACAACTGCTCCATGCATGTGACCTCCCGCCCCCCCCGGCACCCCAAAAAGTGCCTCGGCAGCACTCTGCTCCCTGCACCTACTCCTGGCAGCAAATCCTCCTCAGACTGTGGCTTGTTCATTACTCCTGGTTCCAGCCAGCGGTTTCCAGTTCACAGGAAACCAGGATTTCGAAATTTGGTTTTATTCCAAGAGTAAAAAGCAAAAAATAGTTCTTTTCAGTTTTTCCCACTAGGAAGAGTTCTGGAAAACAGCTAATCCCGAAATGTTGTGGGTCAGGTTTACAAAATTTCTTTTTAAACTGAGTATTTGTTTACATAGGCAATAATAGTGTTTACTTTATCAGAGGATCTTGCTTTTTCATTAAAACACCAGTGGCGTTTGATCTGAAAGGAAAACAACATTTTTCACACAGTGCTAGCAAGAAGCTTTAAAAACCCCCTGAATTTGTTACTTTATCTTAACTATCAATGACACTGGTGTATAGTAAGTACATTAATAGCAGTGACTAAAATGGAAAACAAGATATATTCTAAGTCATTACAAATAATTCCCCAAATAAAGTTCATATTTTGAAGCATTTTGCATTTTTAAAAGCCTTTTATTTAATGAAAACTCGGAGCAGTGGAAGTGTCATGCTCAGTACACCACTGCTCCCACCCCCTTGTCCTCAACTGAAGGATCCCCTTGGAACTCTGCATCTACTCTGGCAGCCCAGAGAGAAGGAGAAAAAATTTGCAGGTTTTAAGCAAGTTTTTCCAATGGCAAATTATCTTCCTATAAAAAACACCAGATATTCCATTAATTTTAGTCTGGATTTACACCATTTAGCTGCCAGCTATTGGATTTCCTTTTCCTTCTACAAAGACTCTGCAGTCCAAAACCTTTCTCTCTTGTGGTGCTCACGGGTGGCAAATGATCCATCTCCAAGACAGCTAAATTAGCTCAGCTTCCTTCTTCTTCCTCCCTAAACCAGGTTCCTGCTTGAGGCTCCTGTTCATCACCCTTCATAGTGCAGGGGGTCCAGGGCTGTGGTCCCCATGGCACACAGCTGTAACACTCCAACGTGCTCCTTCTGGGGCAGTTTTTGCACCAAGCTGCTTCCCAGGCTGAAATCCTTTTGGAGATGGAGTTACACTGAGCAGAGAGTGCCTGAATTACAGAAAATTGGGAATAACTGGTCCCTGTGAAGCACGGTGACCCTGCAGGGTCAGCACAAGTGGATGTGAATCAGAACCGTAAAACCACAGAATGGTTTGGTTTGGGAGGGACCTTACAGCTCATCCAGCTCCATGGGCAGGGGCACCTTCCACTGTCCCAGGTTACTCCTGGCCCTGTCCAACCTAGAATTATAGAATCATAGAATAGGATGAGCTGGAAGGGACCCACAAGGATCACAGAGTCCAACTCCTGGCCTTGTACAGGGAACTCCAACAACCCCAGCCTGTGCCTCAGAGTGCTGTTGAAATATTCCTTGAACTCAGACAGGCTTGTGACCACTGCTCTGGGGAGTCTGTTCAGTGCCCAACCACCCTCTGGCTGAAAAACCTTCTTCTAATACCCACCCTAGCCCCACCCATATCCCCAAGTCCTATCACTGCTCACCAGAGTGAAGAGATTGGTACCTGCTCCTCTGCTACCCTTCAGGAAGATGTTGAAGAGCACAATGAGGTCTCTTCCAGTCTCCTCCAGGCTGAACAGACCAAGTGACCTCAGCATCTCCTCATATGGCTTTCCCTCCAGACCCTTCCCCATCCTCGTGGCTTCCTTTGGATTGGGTGCTCTCTAATTGCTTAATGTCTTTTTAATATTGTGCTGCCCAGATCTGCTCCAGGACCCGCGCTGAGGCTGCCCCACTGCAGAGCACAGCGGGACAATCCCCTCCCTTTCTTGGCTGACAGCGCTGT
The DNA here is from genome assembly GCF_014805655.1 of Passer montanus. Classification (NCBI taxonomy): domain Eukaryota; kingdom Metazoa; phylum Chordata; class Aves; order Passeriformes; family Passeridae; genus Passer; species Passer montanus. Next base: position 566,444 of record NW_024362605.1, on the reverse strand, counting down.
CCCTGATGTCCCCCAGGACACGGGTGGCCCTCCTGGCTGCTAGGGCACTGCTGGCTCAGATCCAGCTGGCCATTGACCAGGACCCCCGGTCCCTTCCTGCAGCTGCTCTCCAGCCTCTTGTTGCCTAGTCCACCCACACAGCCAGGGTTGCCCCATCCCCGGTGAAGAATCCGGCACTTTCTCTTGTTGAACTTCACATGGTTGGTGATGGCCCAGTCCTCTGTTTAGTTGAGGTCTCCCTGCAGAGCCTCCCTGCCTTTGGGGGAGGCAACAGCTCCTCCCAGTTTTGGATCTTCTGTGAACTTGCTTCATATTCCTTCCAGTCCTGTGTGCAAGTCATTGGATGCTGAAGAGCTCAGGGCAATGACAAAGCCCTGCAGTGACAGGTCACCAGTCTGATGCCACCCCAGTCACTGTCACCTGTTGTGCCTGACCTGTGAGCCAGTTTCTCACCCATCACGTGAGGTGTTTATCCAGCTGGGGGCTGGACAGGTTATCCAGAAGGATCCTGTGAGAGACAGTATCAAAAGCTTTGCTAAAATAAAAAAAGATTCCATCTCCTGGCTTCCCTGGATCAACCAGGTGGGTTTACCCTGTCATAGAAGGAAATCAGGTTTGACAAGTAAGGCTTCCCCTCATGAAGCCATGCTGGCTGCAACCAATGACTACGTTTTTCAGGTGTTTTTCAATATAATGCTCTCCCTTGATTTTACCAGGCAATGAAGTGAAACTGACAGGCCTGTAATTTCTAGGGTTCTCCTTCTTGCCCTTCTTGAAAATTAGGACAATGTTCACTGACTTCCAGTCAGCTGGGACCTCTTTGAAATCCCGAGACTGCTCAAAAATCACCAAGAGAGGCTTTGCAATGAGATCAGCAGCACTTTGAGGATCCTGGATGATTCATAGAATCCCAGAGGAGTTTGGTTTCAATGGGACCTTAAAGCTCATCTCATTCCACCTCCTGCCCTGGGTGGGGACACCTTCCACTATCCCAGGTTGCTCCAAGCCCTGTCCAACCTGGCCTTGGACACTTCCAGGGATGGGGAGTCTGGGCAACCTCTCTGGGCAACCTGTTCCAGATGCTCATGGACACTTCTGAGTGACAGGTGACTCCAGGTCCAGGGACATCATTTGGACAAAATTCTGCCACAGGTGTGAGCTCTGCACAAAGTGTGATAAGCCCCAAGGCTTGGGAACCCATCAGCTCCTCCACCTGTATTTGCACTGGGCTGCCCTCTGCCCCTGCCACTTCTGTGCCCACGGTAACCCACGGTGGGCTGTCATGGCCATATCTCCCCCAGCAGCTTCCCTGGTCCTACCTGGGGCTGCCCCATGCTCATCCAAGCACATGGGCACATAACAGGACCAGCTCCTGTGGTGGGGACAAAGAATAGACCAACTCCAGGATGGACAACCCCAAGCCCAACTGTTAATGCCTTGACCACCACCTCGGCAACTTCGCTCACTGGCACAGCCACTTTCATGGTGCCATCCTGCTGGTTGGGCAGCACCAGATAACAGCGTGAGAGGCTGATGCCTTGCCAGCCCCACAGAGATCCCCGTGGCACCCAGGGCACGGATCAAAGCTGTGTGGGAGTGGCAGGGGTGGGGGCTTGGCCCCTGGCCCACCTCTGGTGGATGCGATAGCTGCAGCTCAGTGCAGCGCTCCCTCCACAGCAGCGTCTCCTCAGTGTTGTTGCTTCTGTTCTCCCCTCCCGTGTGTTTATCTGCAGCTTCACATGCTGCCCACGGCATTATAAATAAATCTGCAGCTGCTCCACACCAGCAGACGCAGCTCTGGCCCGCTTCCCACTGGGAACCGCGCCGCTCCCCACGGAACACGTGGAGACCAGTGCCCGTGCTTTGCACTTTGAAGATGTTTTCTCTGAGCAGCTTCCCCCAGCACTGGGGGCTGTCCCTGGCACTGCTGCCTGCTCCCAGGGCACACCGTGGCTCTGGAGGGACACTTGGCATCTCCAGTCACTTCATCACCCCCACCCCACCACTTCCAGATGCTCGAAGCCACGCTAACACAGCGTTGTGCAGAGGATCGGCTGTGACAATACTGGGTGGGGGTTTCTGTGCTTCCACGTGCTCTTCTTGCTGCTCAGCCACAAGTGAGATGAGTGTGGGGTTCTCAGCTGCACCAGCTTTCCCCATCTGGCCAGATCAGGAATGAGACTGATGGACAGAACTGGAAGGGGGGGACAAGTCTGGGATCGTGCTGGGTCCTGGTGGTAGCAGGACGGGCTGGCCAGGAGTGGGGATGAAGGGTGACAGGACCAAGGGACAGTGGCAGAGGCTGGAGGTGAAAGGGATTAAGAGAGGAGCTGTGCATGTTACAGACACACTTCTCTCCATCCGGAAAAATAACTTGCATGGAGTTTTGCCAATTCAGACCAATTTGGAGTATCCGGACCTGAGTTTCTGAGAAGTCCTGGCAAATGCTTCACATTCACAGGCTCCAAGCTCATCCAGATAAAGAAACAGCTGGACAAATAAATAGCCCCACAGATAGCTGGAGCCTCCACCCTCATTTTTCCACCCACAACTTTTTCCCTTCCCCTTTCACTCCTCATGAAAGCTCCTCTCTCAGGGTAGGACACTTGCCAGGATTGTAACCCTGGTCCAATATTATCAACACAGGGAGCAAGCTTCTCGTGAACCCATGACCACACCAGCTGTGGCCAGTGCTGCATGTGCAAAGCAGGCAAGCAGCTTCCAGCCTGCTCTGATGGGTTGGGAGCAAAGGCATCCTTAGGGAGAGACAGTGGGAGATCATTCCTTGTCACCATGTCCCTTACGTGACCTGGAAGCCCACCTAAAACACCTCATCAGCTCCAGGCTGGAGGGACACACAGTGTTAGAGCCCAGCCAAGTGGAGCAAGACCAGGATCTGCATGGGAGACACCAGAGGTCAGGATGAACTCCTCCATGCAGGAACATGTGCTTCTGGAACCATGTACCCGTCCTGGCCTCAGGCACAGCCAGCACATCCCGGGGCAGGGGGTGGCTAATGAGAAACCCGTCTGTCCCCGCCCGAGGAGCCCTCACCACAGATCTCTACCCCTCCCCAAGTTGAAAGGCCCCTCTCTGCCTCCTGAGCTTTACTGGAGCCTGATTATGATATTTTTGCCAGCGTGAGCTGAGAGGGGCCGAGCAAACCCAGTGGCCCTTCCCTGCAGCCCCGAGCTTTGCTTTGCCTGGCCGGGGGCCAGCGGAACAAGCTGAAACCCAATCCCCCCCCGGCCGAGCCCTGGCGCGGGAACAGCTCCCTGCATTGTGAGCCGCGGCCACGGGATACTTGGGATACTTCACTCAGGGATCCACTCACACTCCAGGAGGGACAGTGATTGATGGGGAGCGAAAGAGGAGGCTGACTGAGCTGGGATGGGGACCCCGACATGCCCCGCTCCTGGAGCCCCAAAGGGCACCCCGAGGTCAGCCACAGCAGGTCATGCTGGTGGTCCCAGCACTGAGGTACCTGGTCATTCCATGCCTGTCCCTGAAAAACTAGGTCTAGCCAGACTCAGAGACCTAAGAATTAGGATGATGTCCATCATCTCCATCGCACTGAGTGCCTCTGACCTGCCAAGCAGGATCCAGGCTGATAGTCCACGGAGCAGGGAGAGCTGAGCCCAAAGATACCACACAGCACTGGCAGGGGAAAGATGTCCTCACTCTGGGGGAGTCATGGAGCCTTCCTGGCTCCTCAGCTCCCTAGGACATCAGTCACAGCTCCTGCAAGCCCTGTGAGACAGGAGCCAGCCCCAGAGCCAGCAGGGGAGGAGGGGATGGAAGCTGGTGGGGCTCAACAGAACCTGCTGGGTCACTCTCACCCAGTTACTGGGAGGTGCTCAGCTGCTAATGACACTAGGGGTCAGGAATGGTGTCAAACAAGGGGATAGCCCCAATGCCCTGCCCTTGGCACAGCATTTCAGCAATCCCAGGTGAAACTCCCCCTGCATTTCCATGAGAGAAATGCCATGAGCTGGGCTATGCTTTCCCATTCCCAACAAAATCCCTCCCTTACTCTGACTGGCCACGCCTTGTCTGGACCATTCTCAGGGAACCAAACCCAGGGCTGATATTGCTGTGCTGAAAGAAACCACTGGTCTTTAGCTCCCAGCCTTGCTAGACCAGAAAATACGGAAAGCTGGGCTTGGAGCAGAGCTGCACCTGGCCATGGGGACCATGGCAATGCCACTGGGTGAGCCAGGAGCCAGGGCTGAGCATGGCCACAGCCCAAACCCAGCAGCCTCCAGACCCTCTTCCCAGCTCCTTCTCTCCCTGTGAAGGGCTGGCTGTGCAAGCACTGCCCTGCAGGGTGCTCCACTGCTGGAAAGCTCAAAGCAAGAAGCCAAACTCAACAGCCCTGGATCCTGCAGGTCACCCCAGCACGTGTCCTGCTTTCCAAGCACTCAACTGACCCACCCAGGATTGTCCCTCTCACCTGCCTGGCTGGAAGGAGAATGAGAGCTCCAGGTCTCAGAAAGGAATTCTGATTTTGTGACCTCTCAGCCCCTGCTGAAGAAGCAGGTGAGGCTGGATGTGAGGCAGGACCACTCTCCATCCAGCTTCCACATTATCCCACTCACGGCTGCAGATGCATCCTGTCTGTCCCAGTTTCCCCACACCAGCTGCTCCACAGGTCAGCAGAAACAGGAAAAGCCCACCAGAGCTCTCTGGGAAGCTGCTCCAGCAGCACCAGCGACCCACTGGCAGCACCTGTCCCAAAAGGAGCTGGGACTTGTAGGTGGTCTGAGTTCAGGGGAGGGCAGGCTGCTGGGAGGAGACAATGCAGATGCCAAATGGCAGCAAGCAGAGACCCTCCTGCTGCTGCTGGGAATGCAGGAGCCACACAGAGGAGACACAGACGAAGGCGTTTAACAGCCACTGCTACTGTCACTGCTGATGGCTCTCCGTGGTGGCACTGACCCCATTGGCTGTGAGATACCCTGAGGGAAGGAGTACCAGGGCAAACTTGCATCCAGTCTCATCCAGGCCCAGCAGAGACTAAATTCCCCAGTAAGCCTTTTTCCAAGAGTATGGAACAGGGTCATGTTCCCTCTGAGACCCTCCAGGTCTCTCTTCCTCTCTTGGGGATGGACACAGGGGTGCTCTGGGAGGTTGGAGTCCCATGCCCAGAAGCTTCTAGAGGTGGCCCAAAGAAACCATCATGAAGTGTCATGGTCCAGCTGAGTGTGGCACAGCCACCCCAGGGGGATGGACACTGGTGTCACCACTAGTGCCCAAACACATAGCCACTGTCACTGGTGTGCAGGAGCAGGTGCCACGAGCAGCTCCTGGTGCAGCATCCTGGCAGAGAGCTGCTGTATGACATAACCTGCTCCCACCACCGTGCCCTCAGCCACTGGCACAGGGTGTAATGCCCAGGGTGCAGGGCAGCACTGCCCAGTCCCCTCTGATACCCACAGCCACTCTCCTGTATTCCCAAACCCACTGTCCTGAGGTGACCTCAGGAGATCTGGGATGCAGCAGGAAGCCTGGAGGCTGCAGAGCATCACTGGGTAAGGAGCACATGCGTGGCTCTCGGACAACATCATCCCTTTCCTCACTAACCCCTGCCCATCATCTGATGTGATGAGCATGGAGGGGAGCAGGAGGGATGACACAAACCCAGGGCATGGCTTTGTGGCCAGCTCTGTCCCTCTTTTCCTTAGGGCCACCCCCACCCACAGTGGGGACAGTGAGCACCGCCAGTGCCACCTCCCAGCACTGTTGACACTAAATGAGGTTTTGTCACCCTGCTTGGTGGCACGGGCTGCAAGCAACTCGCTCCCAGCAGGCTCCAGAGTCCTGCTCAGAATCCCAACTGAGCTATCCTTAATGGGCTTCAATTTTAATTTGCTTTTATTGGAAAACACAGATGGTGACCCCCCTCTCTCCCTGGCCCAAACATACACAGGATAATAACATTTACAGGGAAAGATCTTATCTCCAAGCAGCCAAAGCTGCAGCAAAAGCCCCACCGTCCTGCAGTGACACACAGCTGTGCCCCACAGCCCTGCCTGGGCCACCCAGAGCCACCAGTGGGGGGAAGCAGAAAGCAGGGCCAGTGAAGAAGAATTAAAGAGCAGGATGAGTCCCTGGTGCAGCCAAGCTTCTCAGATTGACCTGGACAACTTCCTCTGGGACCGGGTCTCTGCAGAGCAACAGCAGGCATCCCAGAGCAGAGGGATGCCCACAGCTCTGCCAGCACTGCTGTCCCCACGCCTGGAGCCAGCCCCTGCCTGCACCCATCCAGCTGCTCCAAATATCCCTGACTCCAGCCACCCCCTGCAAGAAGTGCGTGTCAGAGCCCAGGATGGCTGTGGGGAGGGGATGGCAGTGCAGGGACAGACAGGGACAGGCATGGACAGGCAGTGCTACAGGCACCAGGCTACACCTGCACCAGGGACCCAGCGGGAGGGTTCCCCAGCAAACAGCAAGCATCAAAAGCCTCTGGGCTTGTGCCACATTAACCAGGGCACCCAAACACCAGGGCCTGTGGATGCTCCTGCCCCTCTGGCACTGCTGGTACCGTGCAGATCCAAGCCCCCTTGTGCACCCCCCCCAAACCCAAGCATGGGGTGAGCAAGGGTGCCCTGTGTCACACATTTGCTCTGTGGATCGACCCGACATTGCTGCTTTTGCCGGTTGTTACTGACAAGCTGGAAACGTGCTTCTGGTTGGCAGTTCCAAGCAGGGATGGCTTGGGAGGAGCTGCTGCCTTTTGTCAAGCATGGAAGGGACCCTCTGGGCAGCAGGGGGCTTCAGCTCAGGCTCCTTGCTAGAGTAAGCTTCTCCCCAGGACAGATGCAGGAAAGCCCAAAACTCCTTCAAGGAGCTTGGCTTCCCTCCAGTCCCTCCCAAGGCCAAAGCATCTTCCCACTGCCATCCTTTTCTATCTCCACCTTTTCTGCATCTCCTCCAACTCCACCATGGCAAATAAAGCGCCAGAGGAGCTAGCAACTGCAGGTGGTGGGAATTTTTAGTGAGAAGCACATGTTTCCTTCCTTAGGAAAACCCCATCTTCAACACCTCACCATGGAGGTGAGAGCTTCCCTTCTCTCCTCTTACACACTCATTCACTTCACCCTCAAAAACAGTGGGGGAACTGAGGGATGCTCTCCTGGTGGGTGCCACTGTGCTAGCGGTCCTGCTTGGGCAAGGGATGAGCTGTATCCCCCCCCCTGCCTCCCATCCTCCATTCCCCATCCATCCATCCATCCATCCATCCATCCATCCATCCATCCATCCATAAGCTGCCTTTCACTGGAAAAAGCAGCTCTGGAGTAGGCAGGAGATGGGCTGTGGGCCCACAGGGAGAGAGAAGCCCCTCTGCCATCACCCACAGGGGCTGCAGCAAGGAGATGGGGGATGTCCACTCTGGGATGCACCTGCAGCTCTGCAGGCCAGCCTGGACAAGGTGGCAGCAGCTTGTGAACCAGCTGTGCAGCTCTTGGAGCTGGAGGAGAGAACGTGCTGGGGTCCAGGCTGCCACTGGGATGGAGTCCTGGAGAGCCCAGGGCTTGTGGAGCCTCGTTTCCTTCAGAGAACAATGGATGTGAGCAAAGCTCACCCGTGAGCAGAGGATGAGCACTCGGCAGGTACAGGCAGCCCTAATCCGGTTCCACTGCTGTGGGAAGGGATTTTTGCATGCATCAAAAGAAACACACCCGGAGGTGGAAAAAGGGCAATTTCCACAAGTTGAAAGGGATTATTAGCAAAAATTGATCAGGGGGGAAATGTAAACAAAAACAATGAAGAGTAATTACAGCTTATGGCGGCTTTGCCAAAATCTCATAAATCTGCGATCATAAAAGAAGGCGTCTTGAGTTCAAAATTATCTTGGCTTGGAATAAAAGGAAAAAATTGCAGTAAAAATAAACATATTGTATAAATTAAACCCAGGGGAAGTTGGCAGCAGCGAATTAGCAGCTCTAAGATGCAGACAGTTGCAAAAGGAAGTATCAATGAAAAAACTGACTGCCAGGAGACAGAAAGGAGGGAAAAAACTGAAACTTTAAATACACCAAAATCAAATACAACCAGAGCTGTGGAAAGGCAAGTCCATGGGGATGCCCGAGTGTGAAGGCAGCAAACACAGACATCCCAACCAAAACAAGGGCACAGCCAGGATGAGCAGCCGTGGCAGCTCCAGGGACCTGCAGTACCCAGGAGATCCCCAGAGACAGACACACCTGAGACCCCTGGCGGGCAGCATCCCACTGCCCTGGGCAGCTGCCCACCCTGTCCCACCCAGGAGCAAGGGCTGTGAGGTGGTGGGGTCAGGACAACAATTCTGGAGTTGTTTCCTGATGGCCACATCAGCCCCAGAACAACCATTTGCTCTCCAGCAGCAACATGGAGTGGTCAGCAGAGCCCTACAGACCTGTGGGCAAGGACAGCCCAGGACCAAGAGCTGCCCTCTCCCCTTCCAACACCTCTGCCAGGCACCAAGCAGGGACAGGGCATTCCTAGGATGAGGAAAGATTTTGCAGCATCCCATAGGGCTGGTGGAAAGGATCTCGGGTGTCTGGGTTCAACCCCATCTCCACCACAAAACTGGGGCAGCTGGGGCTCTGGGATGAAGTCACAGTGCCTCAAGAACTTGCTGCCAAGTGATGTAGACACATCCAGCTGCTCAGCAAACCCTTCCTGGACCAGGAGAATCCTAAAGCACCACGTGCTGCCTGCAGAAAGGCCATGGTGGCTCTACAAGCACTGCTGCAGAATCCATCCTGGTCCCCCAGGAATGATCACCAAATCCTGGGAGGATTGATCCTTGATAGTTCAAGGATCACCAGATCCTTGGGAGGAGAAACAGGCCAACAGCTCTGTGAAAGCCACAGTCACCCAGACAACTCAGCCAACACACTAGCAGGAAAACCAGAGAGATTAGGGCCAGGGCATTAGCCAGGACAGAGGATAGCAGAATGAGCACCAGGGAGGGCAGATCCAGTGCTGAGAGCTCTGCAGGCCAAACTCAGGTGGTTCACACCCTCCAGGCTGCACTGGAACCTCCTTGCTCTGCATCCCAAGTGCTTTGTGGAGGTGCAGCAATGGACCCCTCACCCTGAACAAGCTTTGAGGATAAGGCAGCAGAGGTATCAGATGCAGCCATGAACCTGTGGCTCCTCTGCATGGCTGGGGCCACCCCCAGTTGCACAGACCAGGACAGCAAGGACAGGCCATCGGGAGTGTCCTGGGGAAGGACAGACCAGGCCACTGTGCAAGGTCTCTCTTTCATTCCTCAGTGCAGAAGGTCCCCCTTTCACTGCCTTTTCTCACTGTGGGTAAATGCCACACCTGTGCCAGGAGGAGAGACTGCTCTTCTCCAAAGGCTGCCAGTGGAAGTGAGGCACAGAGCCCCTGGCAGTGCCAGGCTGCAACAGGCTGTGGATCAGTGAGCCTAGAGCACCCTGTCCCCTTGCCACCATCAGCACCACTGGGGCCTGCCAGCACAGGACACTGGAGTGACACTGCAGGAGCTGACACTGCCTGTGCCCAGACACACCCAGCAGCTGCAGCTCCTGCTGTGACGTGTCCTTGAGCCAGGCTGTGTCTGCAACCTCTCCCTGGCACCCCAAATCCCCAGTACTCTCTGCATGGATGCATCCTGGGGACCTTGGAAGGATGCCCCAGTTGCATCGCTGCTCCCGCCCCACTCTGCCAAGAGAGAGCATCCCTGCATCTTTTGAGGATGCAAAGGATTCCCAGACAACCTCTAACAGCTTTGCAGAATTTAGTGTTTGCTGCCTGAGCCTCATAAAAGTACCACAGTTCCAAAATTTAGTTTACAGGGTGACCGAGGCATTACCTCTCATCAGCCCTGACATGGGAAATCAGGTGAAAAGTGCTGTGCAGTGAATGCCCCATCCCCCAAATTCCCTACTCAGCATGAAACAGCCTTTATAAATCAATGTCTGCAGGAAGAAAACACGTGAGGAAGCAGCAAGTTTATCCTCCCCTTGCTGCTGCACTCCTGGTGATCCCTGAACCCCACAAGTGTGATGGAAGGGATCTCTCCAGGGCTGATGCCCCATCCAGTGCTCAGGGAGAGACTGTGACCTGTGGGATGTGCTTGAGTACCCAGAGATGCACCCAAATCTCAGGGAGCAATAAAAAAACAGGACACTCCTCCCATTTCCCAGCACCACACTCAGTGTCCTCTGGCACCTCAGCACCCCCATCCTCTCCCCTGCTCCTAGGACATGGAGCCCTGGGAGCATCCTGCAGGTCCTGTGCTGCTGTCCAGTGGCCTGAGCCAGCCATGGTGGCCAAGCCATGGGAGCCCCCAGCACCCTGCACTACTGTCAGTGATGCTGGAGCACGGGAATGTGTGGGAGGAACATGGGCAGCTTGGGCTGAGTGGCCACACCGATGTCCTCAGGACCAGGCAGAGCAGCAGGCTGCACTCAGCTCCCTGTGTGGGCATCACTGGCACCACAGCACGTCCCAAAAACATTGATGAGCTGAGGAGAACCCAGAAGCTGCAGTGCCACCACAGCCCAGATGTGACCCTCTGGTCACCTTGCCCATGGCAGGGTGCTGACACGGTGAGCGCAGCCTGGGGCTGCCTGTGGTGCCAGGCCTACAGGAGGTGCCTCTCACCACAACACAGCCCCAACTGCACAGGGCAAGGCTCCCCAAACCCCATGTGCTTGGTAGGCAGAGAAGGGGGTACAGCCAGTCCCAGCCCTGCCAGCAGGATTGATTTAATTAGATATTGAGAAGAAATTCTTCCCTTTGAGGGTGGGGAGGCCCTGGCACAGGTGCCCAGAGAAGCTGTGGCTGCCCCTGAATCCCTAGAATTGCCCAAGCCACCGGAGGACAGGAGTGGACAGGGCCTGGAGCACCCTGGGACAGTGGAAGGTGTCCCTGCCCACAGCAGGGGGTGAAACTGGATGAGCTTTAAGGTCCCTTCCAACCCAAACCATTGTGGGACTATATGTCTGCACCCCATGGCACTGCAGCAGCCTAGGCAGTGGGAAACATGTCTGTGGGGTGAAAAACACCTCCTTGATCCATGAGCAGCACCCCTCCCTCCTGCAGGGGATGCAGCCCTCCTCTGTGTCTCCTGATTTATCCTGCCTGGAGAACAGAGGCGCCAGGGCCAGTGGGATGCTCTGGGCTGCCAGCCCCCTCCACCCTCTCACACTGCCCAGGATTTATAGATGGATAAAAATCCCTTGGCTGAGCCTTTGTTTACTTTGCTCAGAGAAAATAATTAACTCTTAATGTAGTTCTGGTGTCCCTTCCCATGGCAAGGGAATGGAATGAGATGAGCTTTAATATTCCACCCAATCCAAACCATTCTGGGATTCTCTGACTCAAGGAACTTGGTGAAACCTTTAAGCTGTCCCACTCCAAGCACGGCACACATTATCATACTGCCTGTATCACAACATGGCAGTGCCAAGCCTCAGCTCCACACACTCGCTGTCCCCATGCCATGATGTCCCCAGGCTGGGACTGATCCCAGGGACAGTGTGCAGGGAGCAAAGCCCTGCAGCCGGGAGCCTGGGAAAGAAGCCATGGAGTGATGGGAGAGGTGGGGGGCCGGGGGAGCATCCCTGCAGGAGTCAGCTGTGATGCCTCTGGAGAGCCAGCTGGCTTCCAGCACAGAGCAGCTGGGAGGGTGTGAAACAAGACCATCAGACCTCTGGTGCCTTTCATCCCTGGTCACTTTTTTGCCTGCAGACATCATGGATTTGCTCAAGGTCACTGTTGTGACAAAGCTCCCAAAGCAAAATGTTGCACTACAGAAACACAGGTGACAGGAGGGGACACGCAAAGAGTTCTGGCACCACCAGCGAGGTGGGTACTGTGAGGTAGCACCTGGGATGGAGCTGAGCAGGCAGGGCTCAGAAGCAGAGACCCCCAGCATTCCCTACAGGGATAGCACAAGGCTGGCAAATTCCCACTCAGTACTGAGGGAAGCACTTGCTTTGGCCAGCCCCACCAAAACCCAAGATGTTTCTGCTCCCTGCAGAGCAGAGAAACATCAGACCCTGAAAAACACCACCCTGAGCACCCCAAGCACACATGAACCAAACAGCTTTACCCCCTCTGGGCTACAGGGCAGGGAAGCACCAGGCACTGACCCCCAGGAGGGGCAGCAGCTCCCAAACCCTGTGGCCAGGAGCTGCTGGCAGCAGGTCTGCCTGTCCTGGCCAGCAGCAGCACAAGGACAGGGAACAAAGGCCAGTTCCCAGCTCCATTGATCCCGAGGTCACACGGGTGAGGGGGAACATCTGCTGCAGCCCTGCCCAGCCCTGCTGCAAGGATTTCCCTGCAGTTATTCACGCAAGGGTGAATTTCCAGAAGGAAGCAGCCAGTACTGCTGTTGAAATTCCCAGCATGGAAAGCCCCAGCCCCAGTTTGTGCCCATGGGGAGGGACCAGGAGCAGCACAGGGTAAGTGCCAGTGATTCCATAGTGGCCAAGATCCATGTGGTTGGAAGATGACAGAAGGATAACCCAGATCAGCAACTTGTGTCCAGGCTATCTCCAGCCTTCCATTTGAAGTATTCAAGGCCAGGTTGGACAGGGCTTGGAGCAACCTGGGCTAGTGGAAGGTGTCCCTGCCCATGGCAGAGGGTGTCACCCAGGCTGCCGGGCCAGAATGTGCCTGGGATGGCTGCAGATGGAGGAGCATTAGCCAGAGGGAAGAGCCCCAGGGGTCAAAACCAGTTTATGAGAAATCAGGCACCTTTGATCTACAGATTTGAGCAATAGTGGATCAACTCCACCCCTGGGTGATCTGCTGTACAGTTAATTAGACACGTTATTAAAAATATGCTCCTCTACCAGGCTGAATTAGTCCAGCTTCCAAGCCACAGAGTCCTGCCCTGTCTAATTAAACAGACCTTCCCGATTAACAATCCTTCCTCCAGGCCGCTACAGCAGACACGGCAGCAGACACTCCTCAGTCTCCTGAATAAGACCAACAATGGGCAGGATTCCACACCTTGAGTCATGACCATTCAACTGGTTTACTTTTATTTTGATTCTCCTTTGGCTGTGGACACCAGAAGCAGACCCAGAGGCCCCAAGGGCTGGCCTCAGTACCACAAGGACAGAATGTGCAGTCATGTCCCGGCTCACCAGTCAAGGACCTGATCAGCTCTCTCACTCCAGGAGTATCCCATTTCCAGGGTGTTTTCAGAGCCAGAGATTTCCTGGTTGCTCTGGTTATGCCCCACAGCTGAGGACACACTGTGCTCCCAGACACAGTGTGGCCACATTCACACCCACTTCAGTTCCCTGATGTGCTGAATTCCCTCAGGTGTAACCAATCCATCTCCTCCAGCCTTCACTGCTCTCCCAACACCGGCACTTGCTGCAGATGGGAATCTCCACTTGGAGTATTTTCCTCTGACCAGCCCATTTTAAGCCCCTCCAGGACACACCTGTAAATCCATCTCTTCTGGAGCACGGTGGGAACCCCTCCTTACTCCTAAGGCTGCAGAACTGCACATTAAAGGTGTGAATCCCCTGCATACCTCTGCAACAGCTCGTGGGGTGGTGACTCATCTGTTCCCTGGTTTGAAAGCACCAGGTGCTGCCCACATGCTCTTCTCCAGGCAGAAGCCCTGTGCATCCCACATCTGCATGGAATCCCCTTCCTTAGGCCAGCCTGAGCTGCAGCTGTATCTCAGGGCAGCTTTGTGTCCCACGATGATGCAGAACACGTCCTGCTGCTGCCCTGTTCCCCCAAACCCCACATCTGAACCCGAGGGAATGGCTGAGGCTGTGTCAGGGAGGTGTAGGTTGGGTATCAGGAAAGGATTCTTCCCCCAGAGAGTCCTGGGGCACTGACCAGGCTCCCCAGGGAACAGGCAGAGCCCCCAGGCTGCCAGAGCTCCAGGCACAGGTGGGAATTGCTGGGGTGTCTTAAGCAGGGCCGGGAGTTGTACTCAATGTTCTATGGGTCCCTTCCAGCTCAGGAAATTCTGTGAACCCCACATCTCCACTGGCAGTGCAGAGAAAGTACAGTCCCCTAGGAGAGCCTTTCCGTGAATTTATTTTTCCCCTTGGTTCCCAGTCCTGTGGGTTTCCAGAGCTCACTGTTTCCAAGCCAGCAGCTCCACCTCACAGGAGACAGCCCAGATGCCCAAGGGCATGCCGGGGACCACGCAGGCTGGGCCCACCTTCCTCACCCCTGCCTCACTCCAGAAGCTTTTATTAGAAACACACAGTCACCAAAGGCTGCGAGTGGAATCCATTACACAGCGTTTAGTACGAATCATTTGTATTTCACAGCCCGCAATCCTTCTGATTTCACAAGGAAACGGCTGTTAAAGACCATGCTGCAGCCAACAGGGAGGGACCAGGTGGGAGCAGGGACGGGGGAGCATTCCCAAATCCGGGATGGACCTGCTCCCACACCTGGTCATCATCCACAGCCGCATCCTCCACTGTGAGATGCTTTGGAATGTGGGAGGAGGCAGCTCTGCTACCTGCAAATAATCACCCCCATCCGAGTCAGGAGATTTTGGAAGCAGGGATAGGTTTCCTTGCACAGCTCCAAGGAAAAAGAATCATAAAATCCCAGAATCATTTGGGTTGGGAGGAACCTTAAAGCTCATCCTGCTCCATCCCCTGCCATGGGCAGGGACACCTTCCACTATTCCAGGCTGCTCCAAGCCCTGTCCAGCCTGGCCTTGGACACTTCCAGGGATCCAGGGGCAGCCACAGGTGCTCTGGACAACCTGTGCCAGGGTCTCACCACATTCACACTGAAAAATTTCTTCCCAATAGTCAACCTAATCCTTCCTTCTGGCAATGGGAAGCCACTCCCCCTTGTCCTGTCACTCCATGCCCTTGCGAACAGAACCTCAGATGCTCAGTGTTCAGAGTAGATTCCGGTGAGGAATTCAGGATGTGTGCAGACATTTCCAGTTAGTGCACACAGAAAGGCTGTGAGCCATGCCTTACAGACAAATGAACTTATGAATTAGCTCCTTTCCCACTTCCTCCCAAGTGCTTCTTTCCCCAGGCTTTGGGGACAGGGTCCCTGGGGCAATGGGGATCCATGGTCAAATGGGATTGGCACCATCAGGCGAAGTTATATGTGTACCACCAACACCTGGGGTAGAATGAAAACCAAAACCATGGTTTAAACCCTGAACATGGCCATCCCCAGAGAGATGCCATTTTGTAAAGGAAAAAGGTAGAAGTAATGAAGGGAAAATACAGCCCTCACCCACACTCAGCTACGTAGAAGGGATCTCATCCCATAAAACAAGAACAGTGACTCATCCCATAAAATGAGAACAGCAAGTCACTCCAGGATGGACATCTTGACCCACAAGAGACCGTTCTAAAATATAAATCTTGACTTGGGATGTTCAAGTTGGATATTAACAGATCATTTAGGACATTGCTTCTCCAGGAAGGCTGTCCAGCCCTGAGTCTGGCCACCAGGGACCTGGGGGATCTCCAGCACTGGAGGTTTCCAGGAACTGGCTTCCCAAATCCACATCACCTTCATCACTGCTACAGCTGGGGCAGGATGACCTTGGGGACAGGGGGACCTTGGGGACAGAGAACCAGAGCTGGACATCTGCTCTGATCACAGATGCAGCTGATAAATCTTGCTTTTCTAGAAGGTGAGACACAGGATCCCAAACCACTGCTATATAATGATCCCAGCCACTATCTCATTCAAACACCCAGTGCTCCCTTTTTCTGGCAAATGGAACTACAACTGCAGCTCTATATTTTGTCCCCAGGAAGGATGTCTGGGAACATCATTCCCACACATCTCCACATGAGCCACCTGAGGATGCAGGAGCCCACACAACCCACTAGCAACACTTCTCCCCAGCCTAATCCAGGATGTTTATCTGTTCAGTATCAGAACTTTGGTGGGGAAAAAAACAGCATTGCTTCCTCTTCATTGTGTTTTGGAGGAAAAACCCAGCAGATGCATTAAGCCAGCAAAGCAGGAGGGAGGCAGGGGCTCCCTGGACTCACACCAGGCTCAGGGACACAAGCAAGTCTGTGCCTTGGCATTCCAATCTCAAAATCCAGAGGCTCAGCCACCCTTCAGTGGTGCTAAAAGGACTCTCCCTCCTTAAACAGCAGCAAGACAATAAGACAGCAGGGCTTGCACAGCCCAAAACCAAGAGACACCGGCAAATGTCTGGCTGGTGCCACCTTCACAGGTGAAGGCTGGTTTTGCCAGGGCAGTGGGTCCTTCTCCAGCAGCTAAGCAGGACATGATTCCTGCTGACAAAGGTCATTGCAAGTCCTCTCAAGTCCACCATTAGTGGTCTTTCTTCAGTCCTAAAACATCCTGTTAGCTCACCTGATACTGTGCCTCACCCAAGGCTGAGAAAGTCCTGGACTCCCCTATCCATTTCAGCAGAAAATCTGGGCAGGGCTCCCAAGGAGGAGGATGGTGAGAGCCAGGAGAGGTGAGTACAGCATGCCTGGCCTGAGCTGCCACTGACTGCACTGCCATCTCCCACACCACGTGTCCTCCACTCCCTGCAAAGGATGGGGTCCACCCACGCCACCACTGGCACATCAATCCATCAGCTGGGACTGCTCTGCACTACAGGCCCAGAGCAGCTGAGGGAGCTGGGAAGAGGCTCAGCCTCATGAAGAGGAGGCTCAGGAGGAACCTTGTGGCTCAGGAACCTGAGCTCTGCACAGCTCCTGACAGGAGGGGACAGCCAGGGGGTCGAGCTGTGGTCCAGGGAACAGGGACAGGAGGAGAGGGAACGGCCTCAGCCTGGGCCAGGGCAGGCTCAGGGTGGGTATTGGGAAAATTTATTGACAGAAAGGGTGATCAGACATTGGCACAGGCTGCCCAGGGCAGTGGTGGAGTCATCACCCCAGAAGTGTTCAAAAACCACATGGATGTGGCACCAGGGGACATGGGTTACTGGTGAACACGGCAGAGCTGGGTTAACGATTGAGTCTGGTGATCTGGAGGGCTTTTCCAACCTCAGTGAGCCTGTGATTCCATTAATTGGGAAGTTCAGCAGTAGAGGATGCTGGAGAAAACCCCTCAGTTCACACAGGTTCAGCTGAGTCCCCACTGCACCAATATAAATCACAAACATGCTCAGGACATGCCTGTCACAATGTGCAATGACACACGTGATGGAAAGCCAACATGTGATGACACAGTGCCCGTGACCCAGCTCTCACCACCACATTTCTGCCTCTCCCCTGCCTGGAGACACTGGTACCTGTCAATATCTGTCACTGCTCCACTGTATCACACCCTGCCAGCGGTGAGGACAGGCTCGTTACATAATTTTAATGCACAGAGTGCATTAAAGACCCTGAGGTCTCCAATTTTGGACCTCATAATGACACGGAATGAGGGCTGAATCACTGGACTGGAAGCATGGAGTTGCCTCAGCACTGATGACCACAGTGTGTGTGGGCCAAAGGGAGAACAGGCCAAACCTGAAATGGCTTTGCCTCTTCATCCAAATGTATCAATTTCCAAAATCTCATCAAATTTACAATCAGAGTCAACCAGGAAACAGGAGCAAAAGTACAAATGGAAACCAGAGGGGTTTGGGACTAGATCTTTAAGGTCCCTTCCAAGCCAAACCATTCTACGATTCTGCAACAAAAGTTTAAACTATTTTTATATATATATATATATATATATATATATATATATATATATATATATATATATATATATATATATATATATATATATATATATATATATATATATATATATATATATTTATCTATAAAGGCAATCTAGGAAAAAAAAACTTCAACCAAAACCAGCCTCAGAGGAAAAAAGTGTTTGTGACAACCACACACACAAAAGGCAATGCATGAGAAATGGAAAGAGAATAAGCACAATCCATATTTTATTGTGACTGGCAGGAAGTGAATAAAAGAAACCTCTGGAAAACCCACGTCTGAAGACAAGAAAAAGTTATGATGATGTTCTTTTCAGCACATAACAAAAATGCTAAGTAAAAATGTTAAAATTCATAGAAACATAGAGAAAAGCATTGAGACAGCCCAGGGCTGGAGGTGCTGTCACTGACTCGAGCCCTGCTTCACTCCCAGTGTGATGAACAGGTTTTTTTACTCTAGGCACAGTCAGAGCTTCCCTCACTGCAGTTCCTGGTGTGTGAAGGGTGGCCATGGTCAGCTAGTTTGTGTCTTTATTAGGAAAGCGGGATGTTATTCCACAGCCCTCCAGAGGACAGGGCTGCTTCCTCCCCTGAGCAACCAGGATTCCTTAGCTCATACATAACTAACGAGCCAGGGAACGTCTGGCTGTAATTCCTTAAAAATCACACACGTTTGCAAGCATTTAGCAAATAACTGAGACTTTGGAACAGATGCAACAGGGCCACATGGTGCCCAAACAACTCAGCTGTTTTCTCCACAGACAGTGGCCTTGTGGAGGTGGGAGAAGCCCCAACCATCATTTATCCTCATTTCTGGCCATTTCATTGATGACACTTCCATAAACAAGCCCAAGAAACCATGACCACATCAAATTCCTGTGTGACACTTCCATAACAGACACGAAAAATCCAATTCTGGGACAAGCCACTATCAAACTGGGAGAAAACCACAAGAAAACTTCACAGCCTGGTTCCTGTACTGGTCAAAGTTTGCAGGAGTAACTGGGCAGTGGAATAAACCTGGGTAGCTCTTTCCAGCACTGTTTCCAGAGAGTATCAGCATTCCCTCTGTTACCTCTGCTGTCTGAGTGACCACCACAGACAGAGCTCAAAGTCATAGACCTCACAAACTCAATGGACATTTTCTGGACAATTGTGGACATTTTCTGGACACTTTACAGGGATGGCCCATAGACTAGGGGATCAGAGAATTATCAGGGTTGGAAAAGCCCTCCAAGATCATTGACTCCAACCACTAATCCAAGTTCCTCATTAACCCATGTCCCCAAGTGGCACACATGCCTTTGAGCACTTCCAGGCATGGTGACTACACCACTGCCCAGGCAGCCTGTGCCAGGGAATGCTATCTGTGTATTATATCTGTGTGGGGATGAGCTGCCAGCTGGGGTTAAAACACGACAAAAGAGAGAGAACTAAGAAAATCCAACACATTTCACAGTGACAGACCCAAGAGACTACAAAGATTAAGAAGCAAGAGCCCATGAGAGGATGCCTGGAGAAGAAGAAAGCTGGGAAGTCCTTGAAGACACTAATGCAGAGCATCCCAGAGCAGAAGGATCACGTCTAGTGGATGCACCAGGATTACAACGTGAGGGAATGGCAGGCACTCAAGGTCTCGCTCGGTTTGAAATCACTTCTGGGGAAATAATGAAAAAGCTGATGTAATTCCAATCATAAAGAATTAAAGAACAAGAGTATAATTAGCACCAGTCAACATACTTCTACAAGAAACAGGTCTTGTCAAACAAATCTGATTTCATTCTTCACTGAGATTACAAGTGTGATTGGTGAGAGGAGCTATGTGCGAGGCAGGGGAGTGTCTGAGTGCTGGAATCAGGAGATGTGAGGGCAGCCTGGAGAGCTGTGCCAGCCACTGCCTGCACTCCAGATCAAAAAACATGCTACAAAAGGCGTTAAGAACTGACTAGGTGGCACGTCCCAAGCAATAGTTCCCAGTGCTGGACCTCGGTGGGCTCCACAGGAACCAGCCCTGGACTCATTTCTGCCTTAGTCAGCACGATGGAGAGGGATGAAGGAAACCACTGCTCAGGTGGGTAATGCCCTTGCAGCCTTGCAGAGCATTCTTAAGTGAAGGAGATGGGATTCACCTTCTTTGGCATTCACCATATGAAAAAATAATGCTCCCACTTTAATGGAGTTGTTAATTTTCTCCAGACAGTAACAGAGAGAAAAGGGCCTCTGAGGACAGGCTGATGATCGAGACCAGCCAGGCAGGCAGGTGAGCTGAACTGCCCTCAGCAAGATACTGGGGGGTGCTTCCAGCTTACATGAGAAATCCCATTTTTGTGATAATGATTAAATTGTTCAAATCATCTTCAAAGAAAATTTAGGGGGGGTAAAAGCCTTAAAATAAATTAAACTCAACAGTGAAAAGCACTGGAAAGCCTGATCTCCTCCAGCAACTGCCCTGGAGCTGGTGTGGCTCAACAGATGTAAGCACCAGGCAGGAAAAGCTCCAGATGGTGCCAGTGACATGGTGGCACTGATCAGGGACAGCCCCCTGTGCCCAGCTCTGGCAGCACAGCACGGATGCAGTTCCCACCCGACAGACATTCAGTGTGCATGGAACAGCCGGATGGCTTCAGCCCCTTTCCAAGCAGGCAGGTGCCACCCACAGGACTGCCACCACAGCTGGGACCTCCTGGCAGCAAGGAGGGTTCCCTGCTTTGCAGGGAGAGCAGGAGCATAACTATGGCTTTAAGGTTTCCAGGAGAGAGATGACTGTCCCAGGCAGGAGCACCTGTGTATGTACATTATCCCACGCATCTCCAGCCCCAAGGAGTGACCAGGGTGTGCACACCTGCCTCAACAACGCAGCAAACAGGATAAGGAACACCCTCAGCACCACCTAAGTCTCCCATCTAGGTATCCATCTATTCCCTGCCCCTTTGGCTCCCCAAGGTTGAACAAAACTCAAAAGCACATCAAGAAAGTGCCATGGATGGTGTTAAACTAGGAGCCCTTCCATGGCTGGCATCACACATGGTGAGAAGGTGAAGGTGGGAGCACACCTGACGCTAGAAAAACACCTCTTGGTCCCCTGACCAAGCTTTAGGTTTTTTAAAAGGTTTGGGGAGCTTTAACTCTGGAGCATTACTCAGCTCCAGCAGAGACAAGACAGGTCTGAAGTGTGCTGGGAGATGGGAGAAGGAGTTCCAGGTCCTCGCCTGCCCCAAGAGAAGGGAAAATTCTCAGACACCCCAGCAAAGAGCAAATCCCTGCAGAGAAAGCCCTCAGTGATGGGAAGGGAGGAGCTGCTGCTGTCACTGCCTTCTGGGCTGCCTCTCACCCGCTCCTCCCCAGCCAGATCCTCTGACATCCAACACCACCTCTGCCAAGCCAGCCCAGTTGGGTTCCCCCACTAAAGCAAGCAAAACCCCATTCTTTGGGGGCTGCTTTATATCACTGCCTCCCCCAGAAAAGGTTTAGTCAAAGCAAATGTCAGACCCATTAAGTGTGAAGGACCTCACAGCCAACACAGGAATGCTGGGGCTTGATGGACTGTTTATAGAGTCTTTTATAGGAAGGATGGGTAACCTAATCCCAACTACAACATTTTTTATGCTGCTCTGTGAGGGTTCAGCTGTGATTAAACTGCTGGCACAGTCCCATGCCACGTAAAACCATGGAGACCAGCCATGTCTCATCCCCACCAGAGCCCTGCAAACGCAGGCAGCAGAAGTACTCCAAGTATTAAAGGCTGGCGAACCCCGCTTTGGGGGTCCCTGCTCATACCTCCACTGGCCTCGTGAGCCTGAGACACCAAAACAAAACATCTCTAGTGAATATTTACTCTGACTGCAGCCCAGAGCAGGGCAAAGGGTAACCACCCCTGCAGGACTTGGTCTGGGTGCAGGAGATGCAACAAAACCATGCTCTCAGCAGCAGGCTTCAATGTCTTCCTCTCCCAGAAGCAGCCCCAGGATAAGCACAGAGCCCTCCACAACCCTCCTAAAACACTGGAGAAATCCCACAGCAACATTTCCTGCTTTGTTAAAACACTTGATTTTGAGCCAGCCTCGCTGAAGTGAGATGTTCCAAGCTGTGGATCACCCGCTGTCTCTACCAGGCTGATGCTCCATGGCTGTAGCTAAGATCGCAGTCTCCAGCACGGGCAAAGTCCTCCCTGGGAGAGGACATCCAAACGTTCCAGCAGACATTGACCCAAGAAACCAAGCCCACTCGGGCTCAACCACCCCAAGGGTGTGCAATTTAACTGTCAGAAAGGGAAACAAAGATTTGCAGGTGGAGAAATTGGAAGGCTGGGAAATCCCAGCCCAGGCTTGGCACAGGGTCACACCAACTCCGTGCTGGAAGACAGGCAGGGGTAGCAAAGCCAGACCCTCTTAGCTGGGAAGGGAAGAGCCTGGGAGGCCAGAGCAAGGGCAGAGCTGTAACACATTGATGAGGATGGCACAGGGGGATGTGCATCATCAGAGTGTGATCTCTTGATGTTGGACCAGCAGGGTCTCCCCGGCACTGCTGGTGGGTGGGATTTCTTCAGGCAATGTGAGCATGAAGTTTGTTTCATTTTATTTTTATAGAATTGGAAGAGAAGCCAGGTTTGCCTTTTTCTTATTTCTATATTTTGGGTCTGCTGACTCATCCATCAGTCTGTCTGTTCACCTTCATGACACTTCCCTGATATGATGCATCGTCTCCCTCGTGGCCACCACACACCCACCCTAGGTGGGCTCTCACCACCCACCTTAACCCACAGCCCCCTCAAGAGTTACAGCTCTGGAGCACGTCAAGCACAACAGCTGACCAGTGACTTCTGCACTGAACAAAAATCACCAGCACCTCAGAACCCCTCACTGAGCATCCCCACCACAGCAGCCAGGAGAGGAGTTTGTTCTCCCCAGGCTTTTTCTCTCAGACAGGATTTGGGCAGCAGTTTTATTTTAGTCCTGAGTGAGCGTATGGCACATTCCTGCCACCAAAGGGAAGGACACTCCAGAGCATGCTCAGGTGCAGCACCTGAGCCTGTGCACTCACAGGGCTCCTCTTCCAGCACAGACCCCGACATGCCACCAGGGAAAGGAGCATCTTGATGGTGACACATGAGGTGGGCATGGCACCACAGCTCCACAAACCTGTTTGCATCCCCAGGAGACCCATGGAGGGCTGAGCCCTTCTCCACCCCTCTGGCCGCTGAGCAGTTCAGGACTGGTGGATGACACACCCAGGGCTGACCTCACAAATCCCATTTTTTTCCCTTTTCCCTAAGTAGCCCACACACTGAGGACCTCCCAAACACAGTAAAACACCAGGTCAGCTTTCCAAGGGCTCAGCACCCACAAGCAGGAGCTCAGGTCATATTTAGGCCACCCAAATTACAGGGCAAGGTTTCTGCTGGAGGGTGACCTGCTTGGTCTCCCCCAGCACGAAACCCCATGGGCAGCCCCTGCCATCCCATCCAAGACGCCACAGGGACGTCTGGGCTCCACTGGTCTCTCCTGTTGGTCCCAAATGTGCTACTCCCAAACCTCCCACAGCCCCTGGCAGTGTCCCCTTACACATCCCTTACTTCCCCGTCCAAAATTCAGCTCCCCTCCCTGCAGCCCCACCTTTTCTCATGCAGGGACCAACAGAACTGGGAGAAGCAAAGCAGCACCGTGGGACCCAGCCTGGCAAGCCTGAACTTCACCCCCAACCCCCCAGATAAGGAAGGATGGGCTCCCGGAACAGCCGCGGATGAAAGGGAACGCCGCAACGGTCGAGTTGGCTGGCTCAGCTTTTGGCTTGTGCCCATTTCCTTGCCAGGTGCACACCCATGTGCCATGTCCCACTGCATGGGGACAGCCACTTGCCCAGCAGCCCAGAGGGACCAGCCTGGCAACACCTCATCTGCACGTGCCTGCACCTTCTGCCTGTCCCACAAACCATAAACCAGTGGAGATCAAGAGACCTACCCAGCCACTGCTCAGAGCCTCAGCAACCTCCTGAGTGATGCAAGGTTTGGCCAAAGCTGGGAACAGGGATCAGGCAAGACACGAGAACAGCTGACAGTAAACTCAGCATTTCCAGCGGATTTGTTTGTATCAAAAGCTGCTGCTCTGAAGCCAGAACAGGTGTCAGTCACACCAAAATCTCATGGCAGCTATTCAATGTGATGGCATAAGTTTGACATCAGATTAAAAAAAAAACAAACCAAAAGCAATGTGAGCAGCTGCATGCTCTCTAATTCACCTACAGCCATGGGAAAAGAAAGGTGAGGAGCCAAAAGGAGGAGAAAAGCAGGTGTATCAGGGCTGTCTGTGCAGCAGCAGCGCAGCCACATGAAGGAAGCAGCTCCCCATCACTGGCGATGCTCCCAGCAGACCAGGCCAAAGCCACGTCAGACTCTCACCCAGCTGCCCAAGGTGGGCTCAAAGCAGCACCCACCTCCCCCTGGATGGCTCCATCAGCCCCGAGCTGGCCTTTTCCCCCCTGCAGACTTGTGAGCAGCCTGCTGCCCTGAGCTCTGTACCGAGCGTGACACGGAGCAGAGCCCACGCTGCCTCTTCAACACCTCCCACCAGCCAGACACCAACCCCTACTCATGCTGCCAACATCCTAATTAGCACCTTCCCTGTGCCCGCCCTGCTCCCGACTGCTCTGCAGCTGTCCAGACTCTCAGAGGTTCGCCAAAGGTGACAGGGGATGGGGACAAGTCCTGGAGGCGCTGGACACTGTCCCTCTAGCCCATGGCAGCCCCACTGCCCTGCTGTGAGTCTGTGCCAAGGGATTTCCACACAGCATCATGCCCACGCCTGAGTTTACCCTCCCAGAGCCTCTGGGACTATCCATCCCCCTGCAAGGCAGGCAGGAGTGCGGCTTTCTCCAAGCTTCATCAAATCACAGGACGGTTTGGGTTGGAAAGGACTTTAAAGACCATCTCCATTCAACCCCTGCCATGGGCAGGGACACCTTCCACCAGACCAGATTGCTCCAAGTCCTGTCCAGCTTGGCCTTAAACACTTCCAGGGAGTAGACAAAGCATGGACAGGGCAGCTCCAGGCTCTGCCTGGGGAATGCATTTGCCCATCCATGCATTTGCAGCTATTTCCATGGCTGGAAACCACCCCTGGTTGTATCCCTGGGGCTGCTCTGCTCTGCCTGATCCAACCCCTCAGTGCCCCATGCCAGTAGCCAGGCTGGGGGAGCTGACACCTCCATCCCACCTCTCAGCATGCTCCAGCACTGGCTGATCAATACCCTGCCACCAGCCATTCCCCATGTCCAGGCAATGAAAATATTGGAATTGCTCCCCAGGCAATGAAAATGTAACATCCTCAGCTCGCTTTCCCTCCCAGACAACGCCCAGGGAGCCACAGGCCTGCTCCCATGGAGCACAAAGGTGTCACAACGTGCATGCAAAGGCTGGAGACACAGAACCAGCACTCAGACACCTGCAAAGGCACTCTGCAAGCAGCCCTGGAGGTTCTGGGATCCTGCAGGAGAGATCCCTCAGATGAGATCCACAGGAAATGCTTTCCCAAGGCTGGCATGCTGCAGCTCAGTCCCTGCAGCCTGGCCAGCCCCCATCCCTGCAGGCTCGATCGAGCCCGGACATCTTGTTTCACTCCATCCACGCTGCCCCCAGGTCACGCATTTCTCCCGCTCGCTTTATCCTCTGATACCAGACAGGCTTAAAAGTAAAACAAGGCCAAGATTTATGAAGTGAGGCTCACCGTAAAGGTTTCGCAGCCGCACTTGTGGAGCCTGGAAACAGGATTACAAGCAAAGCAAATCATGAAACGCGATCGTAACCTCGGCACGGTGAGATGTGACCCTCACGTGCTCCAGCCCAGCTCGCTCCCAGCATGTGGTGTGCACTGCCTGGGGGCTGCCTGGCCAGCACAAACCTCCCTGTGATGGCCCAGGGCTTCTTTGACCTCCCTTCCACAGCACCCAGCTCATTTGTCCTGATCCTCAGCAGGCTTTCTGCCACACCTCGCCTCAAACCAGCTGCATGGGCATTTGTCAGAGCAGAGCACTCCCAGCCCTTCAGGACCACAAACAGGTGCTTTGGACACATCTCATCATTCCACAGGGACTTTACTGCAGCTTTCCAGTGCCCAAAGGAGCTCCAAGAGAGCTGGAGAAAGACTTTGGTCAAGGGATGGAGGGACAGGACAATGAGAAATGGCTTCCCACTGACAGAGGGCAGGGACAGACTGAATATCAGGAAGACATTCCTTTCTGAGAGGATGTTGGGGCCCTGGCAGAGGCTGTCCAGAGAAGCTGTAGCTGCCCCATCCCTGGCAGTGTCCAAGACCAGTTTGGACAGGGCTTGAAGCAACCTGGTCTAGAGGAAGGGGTCCCTACCATGGCAGGAGTGGAACTGGATGAGCTTTAAGGTCCCTTCCAACCCAAACCAGCCAATGATTCTATGATTCCAGGACCAAGCCCCCCTCCTGGGGCATCACTCCCCACCCAAAAGTCTACTGCCAAGGCAAAGCTTTCAAGAAAGATGGATCTCAGGAGAAAGGCTTGAAGCCAAACTCACAGAGGCATCACCTGGCCACAGTGACCAGCAAGTGATGGGAGCCAACAGCAGGGAAGGATGATGCCAGCTCCATCCAGGAGTACCTGCCATGGCCACCAGCATCTGCCTGGGAGTGGAGAGCAGTGGAAGCAGGCAGACATGGGTCCTGGTAGGACACACACACCCACACCCACACCTGTTTTGGGTGCAACCAACCACGCACCTGGAGGCACCTCAGCAACCCATTCCTGCCTGCTTTGTCCTCAGACACATCCTGTCCCACCCTCCAGCCTGCAGTTCAGTGGCCACTTTGAGGGAACTAGGGGCCTCCTGGGAGGCTCAAAGAGCAGGATCTCCTCTGGAGACCAAGGAGCATCCAGAGACTCCCTGTCCCCTGCTCCAAGGCAGAGTGCTCCAATCAGTCCTCCCCTGCCCTGAGAGACTCTGGCACAGGCAGGACATGCACTGTCTCAGCACAGTGCTTCTCACCCACAGCCTGTGCATGAGGACTGCACAGGATGGAGACGCCTTCTCTCTCTTGCATCCCTCTGTTGAAGTTGTTCAGGCCCACAGAGGGTCCTGACAGGAGATCTGGAGGATCCAGCCTCCTCTCTGACCCTCCTGACCCTCCCTGGTTCTCCTCTCTGCTCCTCAGCAGAACTGTGCTGCAGAAGCCTCCAACACAAGTCCCTCCAAGCCATGACATGGACATGCAACCAGAGCTCACCAGGCTCCAGCAGGGCTCCACACGCTTTGGGGACATATTTAGGGAGCTGGAATGACACCTCCCATGGAGCAGGACTCGCCTCAGCCTGCTGCTGGACAGACAGAGCCCAGCAGGGCACGGCCAGAGAGCTGCCCAGCCTGTGCATCACCAGGGGCACAGCTTGTCCTTCAGCCTGCTGCAGCTGGGTGTCCCCGTGTCCCCAGAGCCTGGGTGGGAGCAGAGCAGATTCCAGACCATTTGCCTGCCCCTCCTCTTGTGGGCTGGGGGCTTGGGGCCAGCTGCAGGCTACCCAGGAGCACAGCAGCCCAGCCCATTGTTCCCTTTGTCTGGCCCTGGGAGCACCAGCCTGCAGCGGATCAAGGCGTCCCCTCTGCCCAGGGACAGTCACACAGCTCTG
This sequence comes from Passer montanus, assembly GCF_014805655.1. Taxonomy (NCBI): domain Eukaryota; kingdom Metazoa; phylum Chordata; class Aves; order Passeriformes; family Passeridae; genus Passer; species Passer montanus. The sequence continues at coordinate 539,167 of NW_024362605.1, read as the reverse complement.
CCCAGGGACATTCACACGCCTCGAGGTGTCCCCTCTGCCCAGGGACATTGACACAGCTCGAGGCATCCCCTCTGCTCAGGGACAGTCACACAGCTCTGCCCAGGGACATTCACATGCCTCGAGGTGTCCCCTGTGCTCAGGGACAGTCACACAGCTCGAGGCGTCCCCTCTGCTCAGGGACATTCACATGCCTCGAGGCGTCCCCTCTGCCCAGGGAGGTTCACACACTCGGCCACATTCATCACCCCCAACCCCTCAGCTGCCGGGTGCTCGAGGTGTCCCCTCTGCCCAGGGACATTGACACAGCTCGAGGCATCCCCTCTGCTCAGGGACAGTCACACAGCTCTGCCCAGGACATTCACATGCCTCGAGGCGTCCCCTCTGCCCAGGGAGGTTCACACACTCGGCCACATTCATCACCCCCAACCCCTCAGCTGCCGGGTGAGGGCCCAAGCACGTCCCCCAACCCAGCCAACAGCCCCCCAAGGTGAACCCAGGGCTCAGGGAAGCTCCTCTCCTCCCCAGTTCCAACCAGATGTTCTTGGCCTCTGAAACTCCGAGGAGAGCAAAGGCAAGCACCAACAGGCATTTTCCAAGAGAACTTCCTTGGCCATCTGGCCAAAATCAAGCGCCTGTGGAAGGTTAAAGGTGTCCCCAGACACAGAGGGCTCAAGGCCATGAGCACCCAGAGCGATGTGGACCTCCCCAGCACTTTGCCTTGGAAGCTGCAGATGACCTTGAAAGCCAAGCTGGGAGCTGGGGGCCAGCAGGATCCCACTGAGCCTGGACACTCAGTGTGGGAGCCCAAAGAAGGCACCTTTCCCTGTTTCCCTTCAAATACCACATCTGCCACAGAAGGCTGAGCCAAAGGGATTCCTGGTTTCCATCCCACCTCCTGCAGTGCACCAGGGTGCTCAGGGTGCACACCAGAATCAATGCCCCTGGTACGCAGGACGGGGGAGGGCTGAACTTCACCCTGCCCTGCCTCCACCCTCCATTGCTCCTGGTGTGAAACCTTCTGCTTGAGAACTCCAGAGGGAGGGAAAAAATATAAAATAAAGGATCGTTACCTTTTCATCACCCTCTTCTTTACGCCTCCCACAGTCCAAGGCACCTCTGTGCCCCCTCCCTCCCCAAGCTGCATCTCTCCCAGAGCCCCTCTCCCCTGTCCTTCTCCTGTACAAGCATCTTCACTCCCTTTCCCAGTCTTTCCCAGTTCGGAGCTGATGCTTTCAAAGAGCCATCCACAATGACTTTAAGATCTCTTTCTCAAAATGCTAATAAGTAATTTAAAGACTGCCACTGTGCATGCATGGGTTTAGGGTAATTTTTTCCATGTGAATCCCTTTTCATTCATCCCTGACTACATTTAATCTGCCACTTTATAGCCTGGCTATCCAGTGTCATGAGAGCCTTTTGCAATATTTTCAAGACAACTGTTGTTTTTATCATCCTGAATAATTTTGTATAATCTGCAAACACTCTTTGCCTTCCCATTCCCACCCCTCTCTACTTTATGAATACATCACCAGCGCAAGCCTCACGCTGACCCCGTCCAGTGGGAAAACTGACTCTTTGTTTCCCCTTCTTTAAGCAGATTTTAATCCATAAGAGAGCCCTTCCTCTAAAATTACTGCTCTGGAGTCTCCTGGATCACCCAGGGAGATCTTCTTAAAGGATGCTCATCCCATTTGCTCTGGCTCAAATATTCATTTTATTGACTTACTGTAAAATACCAGTTCTCCTGCCATCACTTCAGAACAGTCTCCCAGCCCTGCCCTGGGAAGCAAAGCTCCTTGGCAGGAGTCCCTTTGGCCACTTGGGGTGACACTGAATCATCCCCCTCCACCCCAAGGGCTCCAAGGATGGAGCCCATTTAACTTCCCAATACCCGCTTGTTGAGGGGAAACTTGGGGGATAAACAATTTATTCTCTCAAGTTATTTTTCAAACTCCTTTCAGCCTGCCTTATATGGCTTCACATTCACCAGACCACAGTTTCTGATTTTTTTATTTTCTCCTTTTAAATACCACTTCCACTTTATGAAGAACATTTTTTTACCTCCAATGACCTCCTCCAATTTGCCATTTAATCAAGTTTGGTTGGGTTTTGGTTATTTTTAGGAAACTCATGTTAAATGGCTGCATGAATTCATTCTGAGGTTTAATTTAATTTCCTACATTATGGGCAAGTATTTTCTATTTTAGCTTCTCCCTTCAGTCAGCTCCTTCACTTTCCTTTACTCAGAGACCACTACAATGTGGTGTTTTTAAGTGCTGGTTGCTTTATGGATGCCATGGTCTGACTCTGAGAGAAGTAACATGGAAAGAAGATAATTCATTGGATCAACTGAGAAAGCTTCACCAACTTTTGGAGCTCCCCAGCCCCTCCTCATGCCCATTGGGAGATTGAATCTGCTCCCGTGGAGCAGATCTGATGTCTTGTGTGTGATTGCTTGGGTCAAAATCCAGAGTTTATCCTCGTGTGAGCTCTCCAAAGAACCACAACTGTTCTCAGCCACTAAAAACCATCATTTCTGAACGTGACATTTAGGGAGGCACAGACCAGCCCCAATCAGTTGTGTTTTCTGCCCTCGTGGCCTGCTCCGTCTTCCTTTAATGCTTGGCAGTCGATGCCACACTTCCTGTCAGACCTGATACTGCTCCCTTCATCCCAAGCAAGGAAATTCAGGGAAGGGCAAACAGCGTGATCCTCGCTTACTCCCTTCCCTCATCCTGCTTATCTCAGGGGGCTGGCATGCCCTGCACAGCCACCTTGTCTGCACCCTGGCACAACCTGCCATCCATCCAGCAGGTTCCTGAAACATCTGACATTGATATAAAGGCATTAACAATATATGCCTGCACAACATCTCCAGGCACCTCTCCTTCCTCACACCCTCCCTCCTGCTGTCACCTGGCCTTCGAGAGGTCCCTGCCCACCCCAGCATTCCCAGTGCTCCCCAGTGCTCCCTGCATCCCGGGGTACAGGCCGGGCAGAGCCCCTGGGAACTCCCCCGTGCTGCCTCTCCCTCCCTCCCGCCCAGCCCACACCACACTCAACCCTTATCACAGGAGGCCCCATCCTCTCCCTTATCTAACGGCTGAACTTTTGCCTCGGAGGATCTCCTGCTCCCCCCATCCCAACGAGATCCAACTGGCAGCTGTGCTTTGCCCCGGTCTCTCTATAAACCAGATCCAGGTATGGGAGGGATTACAAACCAGGGTGGGAGCTGACAGGGCTCTTCCTCGGTAAAAATGGATTGTGGCAGGATGGGAACCCCACTCCCAGCCAGAGCCACCCTCACTCCTATCCCAGCAGGGCTGGTGTGGGGGGAGCAGGCACGTTTTGGGGCAGGGGTGGAGGGCCAGGCTCTCATTCATCCCTCACCCTAAAGCACTCAGGCCTCGGGAGCTGTCACAGCCTCCACTATTTACCCAGCTCCTCGAGCAGTTTCCTGAGTGCCCACCCCTCTTTCCAGCAGCTCAGGTATGTGCACACAAAGGGCCCTGACTAGTGCAGGCAGGTCCTCAGCCTGTCTCCAAGGGGACGGCTGCTCCCATCCCTGGGGACAGCCCCAAACCCCTCACAGCATCCCCAAGGCACAGCCGTGTCCCCTTCACACCCTCTGTGGGATGACCCGAGGAGTGGGGGAACATCAGTGGCCACACCAACCCCGAGCCCTTGTTCCCTACAGCATCTTCTCCCTAGGCTTCTGTCACCCAGAGAAGCTGGAAGTCAGCAGGTACTGAGAGGACTGCTGCTTCCACCTGGAAAAGACAGAGAACAGTGTAGTAAGGGAGCAACATGGATGTTTGAAAGAGGCACTGATCTATTTGGTCTCCAAAAGGAGCTTTCCCTTTTGCTGCCCCTATAATGCAAAGGGCAGGTGGGTGCAAGGAATGTGCCTTGTCAAAAATTAACCCAGGAAATGGAGGGGAGGGGAAAGCAGCAGGAGGAAGACGGGTGGCACAGGGCCAGACCAAAACCACAGGCTCTGCTCTGCTCCTCAGTCCCACTTGTCCCAAAACATTTGCTCCCCTTTTGCTCTTAGGAGCTCAAGCTCGCAGGAGGGATCAGGTCTTGACAGATCCTGTGTTTTTCCCTGGATCCGCTGTTCTGCCACATCCCTCTGGAGCATGCTAGGCTTGCTGGGAGGCTGCTGCAGCTCCCATGGTCCTGGCACACCGGGAACATCCACCTCCATGGAGCACTAAGGTCAAAGCAATGCCCCGGTGTGACTGTAACCCTGAAGGGATGACTCAAGTCTTCCTCTATGGAGACCCAAAAAGATGGATACACAAAGGCCCAAAGCAACCCTGTGTCCCTGGCATCTCCCCACACCCCACGTGGAGGTGCTCAACATAGGTACAGGGGAAGAGACTATGTTTTAACATTGCAATATGTTACTGCATAAGTGAAATTAAATATACGGTATACTACAGAATCATAGAATATCCCAAATTGGAATGGACCCAAAAGGATCATCTAGTCCAAATCCTGGTCCTGCACAGGACCCCCCAACAATCCCACCATGTGTCTGAGAGTGCCATAAATATTATGTGTATTATAATTCATTATTAAATACACAGAAGCACTGAAGTTCTGTCTCCAGCTTGCTTGGAGGATGGGCAGGGATGTCCGTGTCCAGCACCTCAGCCACAGCACACCCTGGGAATACCCCAGGAGGGGATACAGCCCTCCTGCTCCACCATCTCTCTCCAAACACGAGACTGGGCTCAGGATTAGGATTGCTCAGCACAGCTGATGCTCAAAATTGAGTCCCCTCACCCATGATCCTGTTTCTCAGCAAAACTCGTGCCGGGCAATTCTCCATCGCCCATTGGAGCCTGTCGCTGCCTCCGTACTGCTGGCTCCGTGCTGCCCACACCCTCACTGATAGCAGGGCCATCTCATGTCTCCTTTTGCATTTTTGGCACAGGGCTGGCTCTCCTCCAGTCCTCGGGAAGCTTGCCAGCACCGCAAGGTTTGTGAAAAGTTAACTCCACCGGGGTGAACAGCACCATCGGGTTGGTTTTCCCTCCTCGCACGTGAGTTAGCCAGGCTGTTGATTTTAAAATACCTCCATGTCCTTCCCAGCTCCCCCCAAAATACCTCGGGAGTGTCAGTCCTGCGATCGGCGCGCAGCCTACGCAGCAGGAATACAAAGCGGGGCCGTTAGCGATAGCGGCGTTACCAACTGGTGTGGGATCCAGACCCTTCCAGGACTCCTTTGTTCTTGACTTTCTGGTTTGGGTTTTGTTGTGTTTTTTTTTTGAAAAACACACAAAAAACTTTCCTTTGAGAAGCCTGAACTTTCTCAGCTGCAGACACATTACCTTCCAACCGCCTTCACAACTATAGGCAATTCCTAACCTCTGCTTTATGTATGTTGTCATCCACCTCCCTGTTTTCCATACTGATTTATGTTTCACGTTCTTTTTACATTTCCTTTTAACAGAGCCGGTTTTAACCAAACAGCCTTGCCTCCCGAGCCCGAACCATGCATTCTGCTGGCCAGTGAGCAATCAACTTCCAATTTCCATGCACACTCCTGTTTATATTTCCTTCCCTATCGGCTTTGTTTCTAATTAAGGTTTGTTAAATGCAAGTGAATATATAGCGCGCAGAGAAATATAAAGCATGTAGATAAATAAACACCCCACACACAGCCGCACTGACTAAGGCTGCGCTTTCAACCACGGATCCCAAAGCACTTTGTCATGTTCATTAACAAAACCTCGCGGCTCCCTTGGGAAAGATGCTTGGATTATTTTACGCCTTGTAATTAGGAAAACTGAGGCACAGAGGAGACAAGTGAAATTACCAGCAGTACAGAAACGGTCTGTGACAGAACTGAAAACAGGACTCAAGAGGCAGGATCCTCCAGAATTGTAGTTTTCCCCTGAACAAGCTTTTCTGCCCCCATTTTGGCCCTGGAATATGCTGGGGCTGGCGATGGAGAGCATCACCAGCACGGAGGTTCCCTGCAGCCGCGGGAACACGGTGGGTCCAGCCACCACCTCCATGGCCAGCAGCTACTGTTGGGTCCATCTGTCCACACCGAAGAGATCCAGAGCATTCAGAGGTGCAGGTGGACACCACATCCAGGCACTTTGGAAGAAGTGGGAAGAGGCAGTTCCAGAAAGGAAGCAGCAGAGGCACGCCCAAGGAGCTGCATCCCACACGTTTTCACCTTGCCAGCTCTCCAGAAGCCTTTTCCTGGAAGGCTAGATGAGGGATCTGGCTGCCCACAGTAACCCTGAGAGTGACCATCACAGCCCCATAACACACACAGGGCAAGAGAAGAGCAGGGGCATGGGGGGACCACGCTTAACCCAAACCAACACAGTCAGCCCTGGCTGGAATGGCCGCTGGAAGCGCACTGACCATCTCCCTGAGAGCGTCCCCATCCGTGGAGGAGCACACCTTAGAGCAATCATCTCGGGTGGGTAAAACACCTCACCTGCACTGGCCAGCCCCTCATTTCTAGATATACTCCCCATCCCTTGGCACACATGCATCCAGTGCCTGCCGCTCCTGTCATGATGATGGGAAAGTTACTCAGGCTCCACAAACACGCGTGGGAGCCCTGTGAGCCAGTCACTGACCCACAGCACCAGCCAGCAGCACCTCTTGGGCAGCAGCAGGAGCAGGGTGGGGTGGAGATGTCACCCCATCCCTGCCCAAGGCACCCAGCATGCCACACTTGGCAGCATCAGCTTGTCATGGTCAAGTGCGCATGGGCCCCGCCGGCCAAGCCAGACCCCATTGGAAGTGTCAAGACCACCGGCGGATGGGGCCAGACGTCCTGCATGGACACGTATGCTCTCACAAACACGCTCCTCACCCCAACCCTCCCCCCCATAATTAAAACCATGCTGGGTTCATTTGAATAGCAGAGCTGGCGAGCGCTCTCCGCTGCAACGTAAATAGTCCTATTTATGCCAAGCTCCCATATTGTAAATATCACGATGTATAGCTGGCCAACCCATGAGTCATCTCCCAAAACTCCAACTTAATAAATGGTGCCTCATCCATGTTCCAGACAAACACCGTCCGAGTGGCTCCCACCGCCCGGCACACGCAGGGCCAACACTGGCCACCCAGCCTGCCCACCAGCCCAACGGAGCCGGAGGGACGGCGGAGCCACCCAGCCGCTCCAACACGACCCTTCCACAATGGACAGGCATCCCTGGACCACGCCGCTCCAGGACGAGCTGGTTTTTGGCCTGACACCTGGCCCTCGCCCCTGCCCAGCCCAGTTCTCTGGCACTTCCCAGGGTGTCCACGCAGCGGGCGGGTGGGAGCAGGCAGGAATGGCTGGGATGGTTGGGGAGCAGGAGAACGAGGCTCCCCTTGCACAGACCCCGCCGTGGGGCTCCCAGCCAGCGCCGTCCCCGCACACCCAGCCCAGGAGCTCCCCACCTGCCGCCTCGCACTGCTTTGTCTGAGCACCGGGGACCTCGCCGGGGAGCTCGGCTCCTCCTGGGGACGCCGGGAACGCCACGGCGCCAACGGGGAGCCGGCCACCAGCTCCAGAACGCCGGTAAGGCCTGGCGGAGGGGCACCCCAAAGACTCTCCCGAGAGCACGGGGCGGTGAATGCCGGGCATCCCCGGGGGACCCTCCGCGGTACCCAGGGATGCCCGCTCCGGCGGAGGGATGGCGGGGAGAAGCGCGGCCAGCGATCGGGAGGGTCTGTGGGCGGGGGGGGCACACACGACACACCGGGCTCCGGCGGCGACACCTCCAGCCGGGGTAGCACTTCCCCAAACTTCGCCTCCCCTCCGAAGGGCGTGCGGCGGGGAGGGGGGCAGGGGGCAAAGTGCCACCCCCCAAAAAACGGGGAAAACCCGGAGGGGGCTCGCCCTACCCGCAGGGCCCCCGCCCCCCGCGCGCCCCCCTTACCTTCCACGGCGGCGAGCAGGGGCAGGAGGGCGAGGGGCAGGCAGCAGAGCCACAGCGGCCCCATGGTGCGCGCCGGGCCGGGCATCAGAGGCGGCGCGGCCGGCGCTCCATGGAGGCGGCGGAGCGCGGAGCGCAGAGCCCAGAGCCCCTCGCTGGGGCCGCCGCCGGCGCGGGCACGGCCGCGG